>NC_090926.1:359793510-360096540 GCF_040938575.1 Ambystoma mexicanum | reverse complement strand
CAGATACAGGCCCCAGTGCAAGTGGTACCAGGGGGCAGTGCAGGAGGATGGCAGGGTGAGCAGGTACCTGGGCCTAAAGGCAGAGGTTGGCCAGGTGTGGCATTGCTGAGCGTGAAAGCAGATCAGCAGGGGAGAAGAGCGGAAAAGGCAAAGGCGAAGAGGAAGATCTTGAGGAGCTTCTGGAACAGTAGGTGGTTCTCCTCAAGTTTCAAAGTGGCAGGGAGGCAATTCCAGAGGGAAGCCCCCGCACAAGACAAAGATCTACTACCAACTCGTTTCTTAGAAAAACTACTGACCCTGAGGGAGTTGGAGGTAGAGGAGCGAAGGACTCTAGAAGGGAGGTATTTACAGAGGGATAGTTGAAGGTAAAGAGGACCCAGACCCCAGAAATCCTTGTGGACAATGCAAAGATTTTAAATTTGATCCTTGCAGCCACAGGGAACCAATGTAGGGATTTCAGAGCTGGAGAGATACGATCCCAGGGCTTGAGGCCAAGGACAAGTCTCACAGTTCTGTTCTGGATTAGTTGTAGAGGGTGGAGAGTGGAGGAAAGTAGATTTAGAAAGAGGCTGTTACAGTAGTCCAACCTAGGGAGAATCAGAGCTTGGGAGATAAGGAGCTTCTGGGGGAAGGAGAGGAAAGGAAGAGTGCCTTTAAGGAGGTGTAGTATGAATTTAGACTTTTTGGAGACATCCGAGATGTGTGAAGAGAAGGAAAGTGTGGAGTCACAGAAACCCTGAGGTTCTTAGCTTCGCTGGTGGGGGCAGGAGGAGGGCCAAGGGAGGCCGCCAGAGAGGGAGGGGAAAGGATGAAGTGGGTGTACCAATGAGGAGGATCTCAGTCTTGTTAGCGTTTAAACAAAGATCATTTGCAGCACACCAATTTTGAATGGTGATTAGGCAGTCAGAGATGAGGGCGGAAGAGGAGGTAGCCGAGGGAAGCCTGAAAATGAGTTGGGTGTCCTCAGCATAGCACTGGAAATTTGAGCAGAAGATGGAAATGCAGTAGGCGAGAGTTGCCAGGTATTGATTGAAAAACCAGGGTGATAGGTTTGACCCCTGGGGAACACCACGTGTAGAGAGGGAGATAGAGGATAGGAAGGACCCAAGTTGGACCTGGGAGGGTCGATCAGAGAGAAAAGAGGTCAGCCAGGCCATAGCCTGATTGGTGATACCCAGGTTGTCACGGAGAAGATTTAGCAGGATGGTATGGTATTTAAGAAGCTGGCCAGTGCCTGATTGGATGAGTGGGCTACAGGTAGGAATCAGCAAACAGAAGTGCTGTCTATCCTTACACGAATCTGAAAGCCACCTGTATGTACAGAGTGATATTTTAGATACACTGGCTTTGTTAACTTCCAACCAAAGCTAAAAAGGGATTAAATCAAATCTCAATAATTATATAATTAACGTTGTATCTACTATGCAGGTGGGTTTATGTCCTCGTGTTAGGACTATTCAACATTGTGTGTCTTTACATCTAGTCATCACAAACTATATACAATGGAATAAATGTGGATTATTTTTCACATTAATTTCAGAATGGAGTTTGATAGCATCGCTGGGATTTATCTGCAATTGGCATTGACTTGCATGTGTAACAACATATTATCTACCCTAAAAGCTCTTTAAACGCAAATGAAGTGGTAGTTCACTGTGGGCTATAGTTTCAGGTAGCCCAACCTTTCAAGATCAAAATAGGAATTCACCAGGGCTGCAATGTAACCCCACAGTAATTGGTCTATTTATAAATGATACAGTGGATTCCATTCTGTGTGCTTCCTTTGACTGCCAATATTGGTTGGAAAAGTTATCCCTTCCCTGTCCAATTATAAATGTGCAATTTCGTAATAATGATGAGGTCTTCTGTGGGCTCATGGAAAGAGCAAAACACTGCTTTTGGGCTAGGACAGAATATTACTTTTATTTGGTTACTAAAGGGGTCAATGCAGCCTCAATGGAGAACATGGGTATTGCAGTGAATAGTTCTCTTTGTGGGAAGCCATTGCTACAAGGAGAAAGGTTTAAATTGGGGAATTACTGCTGGCAAAGTAAAATGGCCAACCTTTGCTTCTACTGATGGGGCAGATTTCACTATATTGACTGTGATGCATGTAAACCATAAGCATGCCACGATTTTAGAGGAATATGTAAACTGTAATCTCCCACTTAACCTAAAAACCTTATATCTACTATTCAGGCTTGGAATTATTCCCTTAGTTACCCCACCATATAATGGGGCAAAATGTAATCCTGGGCTCTGAGAATGTGCTTGTGAGACAGGATGTTTGGATTTAATACAACACTTCTTGCTTTTTTTCCTTCTATCTCGAGACATACAAGTAGTGCCATTGATTTTGATCCCAACATGAAATAACTGTAGGTTGTGTTCTGCAATCTTGAAATTCTACATGTGTACATCAGCAATTTCTATTCAATGA
The DNA here is from genome assembly GCF_040938575.1 of Ambystoma mexicanum. Classification (NCBI taxonomy): domain Eukaryota; kingdom Metazoa; phylum Chordata; class Amphibia; order Caudata; family Ambystomatidae; genus Ambystoma; species Ambystoma mexicanum. Next base: position 360,094,100 of record NC_090926.1, on the reverse strand, counting down.
GCAGTATACAAGTGTTTGCTTCTGATCAAGAGGAGGCACAAAACTTGCATCCAGTGGGTAATTTACATTACAGTGTATGATGCATCCTAAAATATTAATTCGATTTTAAGTTGTTATACTTTTAAGATCTGATATTTTCCCTTTACCTATTAGAAAATGTAACTATCCATATAGGTTTCGTGATTGTTCTAATTTTGTTATTCAAATTAATTGGAATGCATACATTTTTGTTGGCTAGTCCTTGGGTTATTCTGATATTTTTTTATGATGACATATTTTAATTGTACACATTTGTAGGGACTTTGTAACTCCAAAATAGGTATTAAATTGATTGATTATAGTGACATTCTTACTCTGTGCCTTCTCTAGTTGTTACATCCTGGTCTACCTGACCATGCAACTCTAGCACAGCTCTGCTACAAAAGTAATGACTTCGAGGAATCTTCCATCAGAGATCTGTTTTTCCAAGCAGCTGCCTATAAATGTTTCTTCCACAAAATAATACTGAAAGAGGTCCACACATACAATCATGTGAATTGTGACATGCTTCAGTCGCAATGGCAGCCACTCTGGGCTCTAATATGCACCACTGAGATAGTGATAGGGCCAGTGCGTGCATGGAACCAACATTTGTTTCGGGTTGGTTCTGGTATACTTCTCAGGGATGAGCTAGGATGCTGTTGATAACTTAAGACTCACGTCTATGCATAATCCACAAAGATGATGTACCAAAATTGCTCAAAGCCTTCCCCCAGCGTATATGTTGCATGGATAGAGTGGAGTTCACAGCATGTCATTCAACTGTTGTACTGCATGAACACACTTTACACATGATGTACATGATTTGTGGCCTCAGAAAGGGCCTAGATCCATCAGGGATCACAGGTCTTTTTGAGAAACAGTGCAAAGGATGTATTGGTTGCCACAGACCAAGACCTTGCATTATCACCGTCAGATATGAAAGGATATTCTTGTAAAAGAACATGCACAGGTGAATTTGTACCTCCGCTGACAAAGGCTACCCAACCCTGTGCTTTTATCAGTCCATGCTATTGCTTCCTTCACCCATCACCTTCTCTCTCTGTCTCCATACTCCTCTTCATGCAAACCTCCCAAGGGGACATGCCAGCCCTCCATAACATCCTGTCACAGGTCCGGGTTGACATGGCTTTGAATATGACATTTTATTTTAATGGAGGGAACTAATTCCAGCTCGCCTATTCCTAAATTCTTCCAGTTAATCAAATACTGTAACATTCCCTTATAAACACTGGAATCTAGGCCCACATGACCATCATACTCCATTTGGTCCCCTTTTAACTACAATGGTGACAGTGGGCCTCATTACGAGTCCGGCGGTAAACTGACGGTTTTTCCGGTTCGGTTACCGCCGGACTCGTATTACCATTCCGCCTCTGTGATTCCCGGAATTATCAGGGCATTACAACCCCGGTGACCCTGGAATTCCGGAGGCGGAATTCGGTAATGGGAATGGGGGCCATGGAAACACAGCACCATCTCGTGATGGTGCCGGTGTTTCCACGTCCGCATGCAGGCGGGCGGTGTTAAACCCACCAGGTCAGACCTAGCGGGAATGACACCTCTGCCTGCAGGACTCGAGATCAGGTGATCCGGAAACAACGGTGGCGGCGGGTTTACAGCCACCGTTATTTCTGGACCGCCTGACTCGTAATGAGGCCCAGTACCCCTTCGATCCTAGTTCTTAATCTAGGAGGGTTTATTACATTGTGTGATATTATAGATGGGTCTTCATATTCTCAAGGAACTCCAATCTCATAGTCACACATTTAATTACTTTCTTAATAAAACATGGTCTAACAAAAGGAGGACTGCACTTACTTCTCAATTTAATTTGAACATATTTCATAGATAGCCAAACCTTATGCAGGTCTGATAATTCAAACCCTCAAACTTCTTGTAACTGACCTTACCAGATCAGAGAGTGCAGACTACTCTTTTTATATTTTGCTTCATGGCATTTAATCTCCTAGATTGGATGATTCCCGGGGATTGACCTCCCACTAAACCCTAGCATTGTAACCCTGATTATGGAAGAATGGTGACATAAGCATTGAATCCTTGGGGGAATTATTATAATTGCATTCTGCTACCTATACCAGGTTTGCCAAACTCTTCCCTGCCTGAAAGAAACACCTGATGTATTTTTCTAACACCTGGCTTACTTGCACAGTTTTAGATCGGTTTTGGGGTGATAACTGACAGAGAGGTGGGCTTGAATTCAGAGCCATTTACAGAAAGTATGCACGGATTTGGAGATAAACATTGATCCTCTATTTCACACTATATTGGTTGAGAGACTATGGACCTAGAAATCATTCTCTAAGAAGCTAAGAGCACAACTCAATGATTTATTTGGTTCTTTAATAGCAATTGAGTGGCTAGCTTCGGTTAGGATACCACTACCAGCAGGATACCAATACACCCTCTGTCCGCCAGGACATCAATAATAAAAGGTTAAAGGTTAAATGTTTCTTATGCCGCACACTATCACCACCTGCATGGTCCCTTGGCACTCTGATGGATCTGTAAAGCAAGAGGGTAAGGTGGGGGGTATGTTATTAGGACTATTCAGGAAAAAAGAGAAAGAGCTGGTACGTGCTGTTTGCAGCTTCAGTTCAGTTTACACTGATCACTGAGCATAGGTGTGATTTTTCAGGCAGTAGCCGTCATGTGCTAATGTGCAAGGCTATGTATGGTTTGTTTCATTGTTATGGTGTAGTGAAGTGCATGCACCTTGTTGTGCTCTACAGGTATGGTTGTGTTTAGTTCACAGTTTGAGAGGTGTATGCAGAGGGATACATTATCTACTGGGGTTGGTTAGTGGTGATACCTTATAGTCCCCTCTCAGATTTGGCCACCTGCCGCACATGTCCCTTCCAAAGTTGTACACTGAAGTGGGCTACAAATCCCACTTCTATTTTCTATGCAGAAGTGTGGGTCATTAGCAGGGCTCTTAAGTGGTGGTAACCCCGCCCATGTTCAGACTAATGGATGTCCACATCACTTTGTCCCCTGGCACATATTGGTGTGCAGCAAGCACCACCTCCAAGGGCGGTGACACCTCTTACATGTGCCCTTGAGCTCCCTGTGCACCGTAGTCTATCTGCTTCGAGTGTGGGTCGCCCCTCTCTCCCCTTTAATTATAATGCCCTCTATCTGTGGTTCAATTAGGTCTGTCCCATCTCTCTCCTTTGTTTCTGGTAGGGAACAGGTACAACTGGGTCTACCTCCCGTTCAGAGGCCTCTCTATTTCCCTGCATTTCACTGTGATTTGGCATAGTCCCGGTCTTTCCAGTTGTGTGTTCATTCCATGGGGTGTGGGTGTTGCACATTTGTTTTCATCACATTCTGAGTTGAAGAGTCAGGTTTTTGGAGGTTTTCTGAATTTTAGATGGTCCTTCTTTGTTCCTATTTCTCTGGGGAGTGGGTTCCAAAATTTAACGGCTGGGCAAACTGTTATGCCAAGGTCTAGGTGGCATAGGTAGGGGTGACTTTAAAACTGCTGGGATCCTCTTCTCTAAATTTGCCAAAGCACACACCAAACAAGTCTTCACATAATGGGCAGTGTCAGTTTGGTTTTCATTGCCTCTCATCATCAAATTTGTTTAATCAAATCCCAGTAATTGCAACTATATTGTGAATCCTGACAAACAATATACATACTGTTCCTTCAATGCCTGCACCCTTTTCGTATAACTTGCAACTTGAATAAGGAAGCCATTCTACTATACAATGTGCCTAATTTTGAATTTGCTCCGGAAATATAGCATGATAGATCTCAAGGATCCAACTTGCCATTTTTAGCGTGGCAATTAAATGCTTCTGATGATTCTCAAAGGTCTCCTCCTTACTTCCTGGAAACTGTCTGGAAGCTGTCTGGTTAGAGCATCTGCGTTACCATTCAAGAGTCAACCCTTGAAACTGATGATAAAGTCATTATCAATGTAAAATAGTGTCGGAAAGTTCCGGGGCAGGCAATACCTTATAAGACCACATTCTGGTGATTAGCCAGACACCATGACAGTGTACCTTGCCATTAAAAGGTAATGCCTCCATTCTAAGAGAGCTGCTTGAATTGCAAAAAGCTCTCAGTCAGTGATGGTGTAGTTAACCTCTGCTTCAAACACCTTTCAGTGGTCTTCTGTTGCTGTGATCAGAATGCACCATTTGTCAAATTAGAAGTGCACACCTTCAGAATAAATTGCTGCATAACATCAGGGTGCAGGGCCCCAAAGGATATCTCTCCCTGCTGCTTTTGAAAGCTTACCCAGACTCCCACTTCAATGTACACTTCATTCCTTTCATCCAGCATATACGCAACCTAGAATTAGCCACAACAAGACAGGAGAAATCATGTGTGCATCATTTACTAAATAGAGAATCTCAAAAAGCTCTGTACCTTCTTAAGGCATGTTGGAGGTGGCTAATCCCTGGCAACTCTAAAACCTCTGCGTATCCACTCCCATAGCCTGTGACGAGATCACAAAGACAATGAACTCTATCGCTTCCAAGTTTCTAATTTCACCTTTGGATGTTTCCCTCTAAGCTTCTGGATATTGGCTTGCATATATGCTGGATGTTCCATCATATGCTGAGAGTAAGGTTCATTTTCATTGATGTAGACCATAATGATCACATTCAACAATACTTAAGATTTCATTAATGAGGAAAGTGAGTGTGTCTACGGCATTAAACTTTGTACGCAAACAAATTAAACTTTGCAGGAAAGTCTGTCTTCCCATTGTCATCTTTGCAGATGTGGACTAATTTATATACCCCTTGTCAATCTAGTTTTGTAAAAATTCCAGCCCTTTGAATTTGATCTAACATCAAAAATATTAAAGTAAGAACGTAACAATTCGCAATGGGTGCATTGCTGAACGTGCTGTAGTCTCCACTGGTCTTTAACTCCCTTTTTTTCAAAATTACAAACACATCAGCAAAGCAGCAGTTGATTTTGAGTGTAAGATGAACATTTATCTTGCAGGTATTTTGTTATATGAGGATGTTCATTCTTGTTGATGGTGTAGATTCCACTACATGGTATTGCCAGTCTTGCTTCCAGTTCTACCTCACAGCCATTAGGCATATCAGAAGGTAAATCACTTGTAGCCTCCCCTCTCAAAAATGACCATTATGTACTATTAACATCTGGGCAATATCCTATAATTGCCCCTATAGTATGTACCCTACCTTCCCCTATGCCAGGATAACACAAACTCCTGATATTCTAACAAATCTTCTCCTTTCATCCTTAAAACTAAACTCCCTAAAGATTGACGAGGCACACTCCACTTTTCTATATTCCAGATCTATACTTGAGTTCTTTACAGTTGGCACAACTGATTAGGCACAACTGTGGAGCATCCATTAATTCAAAGAGGGTCTCCTCCATATTTCCTTCTTTACTAATCCACCCTTCAACTAGGGGACTGGTTGATATGGAGACCTGGGCATGCAGTGTGCCATCCTCTTCTCTCAATTGTTTTCCCTGAGGTTCAAAAGGAATTCCTGCTCTTTTGGTGAACCCCAATTGCAGACATTCTCCACATCCTGTGGCTCAATCATGAAAGAAACTTTGCACTGAACCCCATCACCCCATAGTCCAAAGCCATATATAAAGTAATATCGGAAATGTGTCTGCCACCTATTGACTCTTTGCTACTGGACTTGGGAAGGTTCTTGGAAGGTGAGTACAGTTGTTTAGGAACTGTCCATCTTTTCAGCAGTAAAGTCAGAGATTATTCTTTCTATGCAGCACGATTTCCCTCTTTGAAAAAGTAGATGTGGTTTAGGTTTTACCCGGGGTCAGACACCTTTACCACTTTGCCTCTTGTATCCAAACAAGGCCAACTGAGCCTACCTAGTACTCTCCCTTCCAGTGTGAATATCCAACTCTCCACACTGAACTCATTTTACCCACCTGCATTAACAGATTGATGAGGGGTTTACACATAGTTAGTGTATCCCCTAATACTGACAATCCATCCCTTGTTTCCTTGTGCAGCCCCTCATAAATAAAATGTCTTCTCCTTGGGTTGCCTTCTTTATAATAGTGTTAAATTCGGTGATGCAACAAAGCAGATATCCATTCCCTTCTTTAGATCCAACAGCTCACTGTCTACTCACTCTCGGAGAGGCTGGCATTGGATCATACATCCTCTTCATTGTTCTCTTAAAAAATACTTGGAAATACTCCAAACTCGGTGTTTCACCAGCACAGGGAAATGTTAAAGGTTAACCTAAAAAAGTACAGTATGGAGTCTGTGCATGGTTATCCCATGGGAAAGAAAAGCTTTGTTCAGCCCCCAACTTATTGAAACAGTCAACAAATTTGGAATTTTGAAAAAATTGCACAATACTAATGTTTAGTCCCATTAACCATTTAATGTCTCAGAATGAATGCATCTGAAAGCTGTTTACTGTTTGCTTCCAAAGCAGTACAGCCTTGAAATGTAGCTGTGCCTCCAAATAAGTGAAGTAAGCATTAAAAATCAAAATTTGGCAAAATTGGCAAAGTGTCAATTTTTTTGTTTATGAAATGGAATTACAGTCTGGAATTACAGTCTTTACCTAGTCGTTAATGTTTCTACTTTTTCCATACTCGGGCAGGGTCAAGTCGTGTGGCCCGGCAGTTGTCTTCCACGCTTTGCCACCTCAATGTCTACAGTGTCATAGTCTTTAATGACATTTTAGGAACTGATCCCAACCTGCTAAAACAACTTCTTTATAAAGGATCAGTCCTTCCCCCGTTTCCCTGTAGCCAATCCAATCCTAACAGATGATGATGTCATTCTTGTAATAAGTCAGAACAGTAGAACTAACCATTTTGTTTGCTTACAGTTGAAATGAAAAAATTGTTGTTATTGACCATGTGAATATAGACTGTGTTGTTGTGGACATAGAGGAATGTTCCCAAATTGTACAAAATGTCATTACCAATTAACTATCATAGATTGGTTGGTGTTTTATTGATATTAGCTAAGACAGTTGCCATTTTTGTTTGGTTAAGTACCTTCCAGTGAGACAACTTTTCTCTCTCGCCCTGTGTATACATACTAAAAACCCTTTCATGATAGGCCGTCCAATAGATGTATGTGTTTTGCCGTGCGCACTTCAAAATCCTTTCAAAATACTTCCATTGTTCAACAATTACCCATTATTTTGTTTTGAATGGCTGCACACAGCATGGCTATATGTCTATAACAATGCTAATAAGCAATTTATAAACAGTTAGAAGAGAGACCTTTTTCTTTAGACATAGCTATCTTTTGCTTTTCACATAGAAATAAATGGATCTGTAACCACACCTGGTCTTTATGGTTTGCAGTGAACAGGGTTTTCATCCTAGCCATGCAGTCTGAATGGTTCAATAATGTTCTGTACATTTTAAATTGTGCTTGAAAATAGAAAGTGTCAAAGCCATTATTTCTAAATGGACATTTGTGAACTGAAACTTCTGTTAAAGTCAATAGGAATGTTCCATTTGTGAAACGCATGCCTGGCAAAATCAATAGGAATGTTATATTTGTGACTGCATTCCTGTGTGGCCTGGCTTGGGGTGAGAGTTATTCAAACTCCTAGTCCTCTAGAGCCCCTGATGTAGAATTACCTACTTTGGGAAAAGAGTATGTATTGCCTAAAATTGAATACTCCTCTTACCTGATGCATCCACATGTTGCCCCAGAGATATTTTCTCCTTCTTGAACGCCAACACCTCCCTAGAACAACTCCTCCAAAGACCCTACAGAAAAGCACTCTGGATTCCTAATATCTTGAGTGGATTTCTTTAAATTTGTGGAATTATAACCTGGTAGGACCCCTTTCTTTCAGAGATCCACAGAAACTTCTCAGTCCCTTAGATTACCATAAGCACTATGCCTCAGACAGATTATAAGGGCTGTCACAGGAATTCCCACTCTTATATCAATTGTCCCTCAGAGAACAAAAGGAGAGAACAACTATTTTGATCTCAATCTAAATTAAGTATTTATTTTCTAATCATACTCCATCTTGACATTCTCTCGACTATGTTTAACATGAACAGATTTGCTGCCTGAAGGTTAGATGAGCAGGTGATGTCCAAGGCATGCAATTGTGTAGCTTTCAGCAGAAGGCTGCATGTTCATATCCTATAATCTTTCTCCCTGCTTCCTCCCTGCTGTCAACACTGATCCTTGAAGACGTTCCCACATTTACAAGGGTATTAGAACTGGCAAAGTCCTCTATACATGTCACTGCACTGCTTCTAGAGGTTTTCAGAGTGTTCTGAAAAAAGGCTTTCTATTGTAGTTCGTTTTATTAATTAACTCTAAATACTATCGATCGTGGCAAAGCTAGCTATAACACTTACTCTTACCCTATACAAAATTACTACTTTCTGCTCCTACAAACATTGCAAGTTGGCAGATTTTCCATGCCTTCAAGTACGTTTGTTTTCTATATTCCTGTTACTGTTAAGTTCAGGTCTTGCACAAAGTAATCACCAACTTAGAAATGTTCTCCTTGTAAAACTACTGTGACTCCACTGTGACACTACTTAGGGTATTAAACACTTTATGGGGTGTTTGGGACTTCTCACTCACCCATAGGTCACCCATAGTTCTCAGGGCACAACATATAACAGGATACAGAAACAGATAGGCAACAGATTTCGCAAGGAGCAAAAAGAAGGTACAGTTAAGTAAAGTTGAAAAGATGATTCTTAATTATTTTCTTGAAATCCGGTAAATATATGATTTTCTTATTTCGGGAGGACGTGCATTCCAGGCCAGGTGGGCCTGAACATTGAAGGAGGTGCCACCAAACCCTTTAAGTTTGAATTTGGGTTGATGAAGGCTGACTTGATCGGCTGAGCAAAGTGAACAGCAGAGTAAATAAACTTTGGTACACTTACAGAGATATGAGCGAGCCTGAAGATGCAGGCATGTATGACTCAGTGTCAGGGCCTTGTGGGTGACCTGATGTTTCACAGTGAGCCAGTGAAGCTCACTCCTCACATGTGAGATGTAAGCAGGTCTTTCTAGACATTTCTTGGCCCGGACTGCCTGTTCTGAATCACCTGAAGTGCTGCCAGATAAACCTGGGAGGAGCCCTAAAAAAGATTATTACAATAGTCCAGGCGAGAGTTAACCAGAGCTGAGGCTATAACGGAGATGTTCCCTGGTGACAAAAAAGGGCGGATGTGGCTGAGGAGTTTGTTAATGTTACCACAGGATGCTTGGAGGAGGGAAACCTGGGGTTTCATGGTGAGTTTGGCATTGAGAATGACCCCAAGCGTCTTAACAGTCTTTGCCACTGGGAAGATAGAACCTGCATAATTGAAGCTTTGGAAATTTGCAGGTAGCTACCTTAGCCATGACCCTGAAGCCACAATCAGGAGCTTGGTCTTTTTGTTGTTCAGGACCAACGCATTGGCCGTCATAAAAGCCTGCATATGCCGTAGACCATATTAATGGTTTTGCCCGAGAATTTCAGGACAACATGGCTGTTGTCAGCATAATTAGCATACTGGACACCCAGGTTGTCAAGGGGCATCAGGAAAGGCAGCATGTAAATATTGAAGAGCGTAGGCGAGATGCAGGACCCCTGTGGTACCCCACATGAAATGGCCTCAGGGGTGGATCTGGCATCACCCACTGCTACTCTAGCATTGCGAGGTCACAGAAAGGAAGCCACCCGTCGAATAGCAGCCTCATAACAACCTGCTACCTACTGCAGCCTATCGACCAAGAGGGAATGGTCCATAAGGTGAAAGGCCACGGAAAGGTCCAGCAGCATCAATAGGGCAGGGTGATTGTTGTCCATGATTAGGCAGAGAATGAACTTCAAATTGAGAAAAGTTGTATCAGTGCCACGTCTGGCTCTAAAACCAGACTGGCATGGAACGAGAATGTTGTTTCTCTCAATGTGACCCTGAAATTGACCCTGAAGGCTGCTCAGGCCAGCACTTTAAGCAAAAATGGCACATTTGTGATGGGACGATAACTCCCCACCTTAATAAGGGTCAAGAATAATCTTTTTCAGAAATGGCATGATCCAGGCCTCTTTCAAGAACTGAGGTAGTATTGTCTTGGAGAATGAGAGGTTCACCAGCCTTGTAACCCATGGGACTAGGAAGACTGCACAGTCTTTAAACACCCTTGAGTGACAAATGTCCCTGATGCAGACAGTGGATTTCAGGGAGCTTATGATTTTCAGTATGTCGTCCTCGGAGCAAGGAGAGAGGGTAAACTCAACCTTGAGGGCTGGCGTGGGCCTGACATTGAACTCAGTGACCAGGATGTGTTCCATAGAGGGTGGATTAGACTTCCTCTCAGCAAAGATGGCTTCCTGATGTTTGAGCATGTTTTGTTTAAATTCATCATGGATTTCCTGACACCACTTTGAGTCCTTAATGGGAGTTTGACACAAGACTGTCCTGCCCTCAAATACTTTCAATATTGTAAAAAGCTCTGTAGTGCAAGACCTAACCTGGGAAATCATATCATTGAAGGTAGCTGCGTTGGCAGTTATAATGCCTGCTTTTAAGAGTTGTACTGCTTGTTTGTAGAGAGCAAGCATAAGTGGCAAACGAGTTTTATGCCAGTTTTGTTCTGCTACCCTTTTGGCATGTTTCCAATAAAGAATATCCTTATTAAACCAGGCTTTCTCGGTGGAAGCAGGTTTAATTGCTCTGGTCTGGAGAGGTGCAGGAAAATTGACTGTCGCGTTCAAGGTTCCCATAAGAAAGGAGGCTAGTTCAGAGGCCTTATCACATTTTTTCAAGTCCGGTGAGCTTAGCTTCCAGAATGGGCAGTAGACTTGCTGCACTTATTTTTATAGATTTCTTGAGGTCGTGGTGTGACTAGGAATAGTATTATTCCTCAAGGGAGGGGCAGGAGGGTGAACAAGAGTGGAGACAAGGAAATGATCCTACCAAGGGCACATTCGGACTGAGATATTGGAACAAGCAGGCATAGTGAGAGAATCCAGACCAGGGCGTGGTCTGCAATGTGTGTAGGTTTACTCACAGCTTGGGAATACCTTATGAAGCTTAGGGCTGCTAATAGTGAGGTGACCTGTTTGTCAGAGGGGTCATCTGCCCAATGGTTAAAGTCACCAAGGATGATAACAGGAGTGCCGGCTTTGGTCAGTTTGTTTAGGAGGCCAATTAATTGTTCCTCAAAGTTGAGCATGACTCTATGTGGTCGATATATAGCAAGTATGCTGAGGGAGACTTTGTGGTTTAATTTGATATTTTTTCGCTAGGCACTCGCAATCATCTGGAGTCTCACAGGAAAGTGGATGGCAAACTAGAAGTTTATTATAGAGGATTGCCACCCCTCCACTTTTACACTTCCAATCATCCTAAAAAGACCATAGTGAGTTGAGGATACAAGAGTAATCTCCGAGGGGATGTACTCATTGAACCATGATTCTGTGATCATAAGAAAGTCAGGTGCTTCTTGAGACGACAAGAGGTCCTCAATGTCTGCTCCATGGAGTAAAAGAGATCTGGTGTTTAAAAGAAAAAGCGGAGTGGCCCATTCTGCAGACATAAATCTGACTCATCAGCTTTGAGTGGACATGGGGGTGGAGCAGTAGTGTGTATGCTAGGAGACTGCCCCATCAATCTCCCTGACATGTTTGGTACGTGAGGGGCAGGAGGAAAACTAAGTCAGTGGTTAAGTGAATCAGCTTGCAATGAGTTTAATGTAAGACGCGATACAAGCCGCGTTGGCGTAGCTTTCAAATAGACAATAATAGGGCAGGAATGGCACAGAAGTAAGGTGATACCTGGGAATAGGAACAGCGAGTCCCCTGAGCTCCGCAGACTCTAACCGCTGCCAACCGGCCTCTTCAAACACGCTGGCATGTGCCGCCGATGTGTGGGGTCTCTGGCAAATGTGGTTCTCAGGAACTACAGGAAGTAGCGGCAGCTCGTATCTGATGAGCGAGCTGCAGGCAAGTATGAAATACTGTCTTCAAAGACATGGACGATACAATCATGTAGAGTGCATGTCCCGATTAGCACGAGGGACAAATCAAGGCACAATTCAGCACACATGTTGCAAGATGACAGGTATGGAAATAAGAAACTAATGGGAATAAGTGAGTCAGGTTAAAGTCTACACTTTCCCCAGAACACTCTTTATACCTAAAACCCTGAGTGCTAACGTTTCTGTGGCTAATACACTAAAAAACATTCAGGGCAACCCTGGTCCTCCCCTAATTCCTCAGCCACCCAGCATGCCTTCTCCCAGAAACATCACAAGTGGACCTGGTAAGCATGACAATACTTGCATTTTCACTACCTACCTGCCCTGTAACCAATGATTTTACCGAAAAAATGTGTATACAAGGCAGTTTTGACTGAAACTATTTTATCGACGAAAAGCAACTTTAAAAAAAAAATATATATATATATGGGGGTGGGAGGGTAGTGGTTTAAGCAGGTGGGGAGGGATTTGGGGGTGTTAAAATCAAGGGGAAACTGGGGGATTGGCATGGACATCATTTAGGAGTCAACAGGTCTTTTAAAAAAAATAAATGTAATGCAAGGTCCAGGGCTGTGGCCAGCGCCATGTGGCTCTTTGCTTCTGGAATGTCTGGCTTTCTTGTTCAGGACTCATAAAAAATATGTTTTTAAATGTAAAAAGAACAGGGGGTTCCACAAGTCTAACACTTTCAACAGTGACCCGAAAGGATGGGAATACCAAATAATTTGTCTTTCTAGAATTCTATACAATAATTGCTAGACTCATAAAAGGTTTATTTCAGGCACACTTCAGGGGGTGAGTCATTGGTTTAGTCTGTTCTTAAACACCTCAACTCAGCCTTTCATCCTTCTGAGGTCGATAAATGAGTACCAACACAGGTTGGGTGATATTGTATGCATATTTGTTCGATATAAATCGCATAATCGCAAGTGCTATATAATAGCACATCATTGTCATTTGGTCATGGACTTCTGCTTGCATTCACAGTAATTTCGAAATATGGGCCTATACACACTGATCTTAACGATACATATGGCGATCCATTCTTGTATGAAATGTATATCACATTACAGTGATATTGTAACCATATTTTGCGTAGTGTGCTTAGCAACAATGTTATATGATGCATTGTCCTGTTTTGTCAAGGGGTGGAAGGTCGTGTTCCATCACTTCCTGTGATATCACTTTGGGGTGGGGTCAAATGACATCACCTCCTGTGATGTCAACAGAGGTCAAGGGTCATGTGAAGTCACTTTTGCTACCCCTGCCATTTTTGGTTGAATTGACGTCCCTGCGGATTGAAGGTGTGAGCCCCATCAACAAAAACAGTCTGTATTGTTTCTGTAAAATGGTTTCGGTTAAAAATGCCTTCAATAAATGTTTTCGTTAAAATTATATAGAACCGACTTGCCCTAGTATAAAGTGTCAAACATACACCTGGGCAATATTATCATACAAATTCAAGAGTGCAAAGTGAGCAATGGGTGCACAAACACCATTCTCCCATCCGCAATGACATTTGCACCAGTTCATGAGCATTTGAGCTTTGTTTGAAAATGCTCAGATGCAATTGTTGGTACTCCAATGGCATGCGTGTAGCAGCGATTTGTGTTTGTGCATGCACAATTGTATGGTATTATGACCCTGGGTCTTCTAATGCAGTCTAGCAGCAGCATCTACCCAGGAATCCAGTGTTCATCGCCAGAAGGGAACATAAGGTTTTCATCAAATTCTTACACCCTCAATTTAAAAACGTGTTGGAACCAGACCGGACTCCTCCCGTGTACTAGCTCACTATAATGTAAGTTGCTTTAGAGAGTGAGTGTGAGTCTAACCAATGAGTTGTTGTACACCTGCCAATTTATGTGTTTGCATTGCGTTCATCTATGCAACAAAGTTTAATACAAGCACTGACACTCATGACACGTTGTGAAGTGCTGCTCATCTTTACATAGCTGTGAGATGCACTGGGCACCTTATTGTGGCCCAAAACACATACATACACAACACAGGGAGTTGAAGGCTGGCATGCAAAGAGGCGGGTAACCCCTTTCCCTAGCTTGAGCAACTAATATTGCACCCAAGGCAGTGAATGGGCTCCTTCACCTTGTCACTCCGGAAGCAGACTGGGTGTTGTGCTGACTCAGCGAGGCTTGCTCCTGTCTTCAGCAGCCTTCAAAAAGAGAGCACAACCTGGCACAGTCAGAAAAAAGTATGGGGACAGAGATACCAGTCAGAAGGCAAATCTCCCAGTTATGAGTGATTCCCTTTACTCTAGACAAATTGTGTGCAGCAATCTGGGGCATAGACATGCAGCGGTGATGGACAGGGCAGCAGACTACATAAATGTCTCTATTTTGTATGCGTGTGAAAGTGTGTGTGTCTGTGTGTATGTGTTGGTGGGCATACGTGTGCGTGTGCCCCTGCAACTGTGTGTGCATGGGCAATGGCATGGCAAACTGCCTACTCAATGAGAGGGGAACTTCACTGCACTTGCGCAATCTGAATGACACAAGGCCAAGTAAGATCGTTGTTTTGTCCTCCCTCTGTTCCCCCTCTGTGTCATGTTGTGCGTAGAAACACGTGTGTACAGACATTCTAAATTCCGTGTCATATCATATCAGATCATTGAGTTAGCATGATGTGATGATGTCACTAACTGGCAATTTTCGGGAGGCAATGCGAAATCCACAGTTTATTATTCTAGGTGCATTCTGTAAATGGAAACGTAGTTTACCAGGGAAAATGTGTAATTGATATGAAACTATGTTCTTGCGGTGTGCATCACTAATCACCTCAATTTCGACATGGTTATACGAAGAAAAAAAAAGTTACTTTCTGTGGACATTATGTCATTGTCATGACAATTGTATGGGATCCGTGTGACACTGCCTTGGTGATTGTCTTTTAACAGTGTACAACCTGCCATTTCAATGGACATTACTGAGACAAATGTATCATGGCAGTGTTGAAACGGGCATGGCCGTTTTCTGAAGACAGTCTGAAACTTGCATTGATGTTTTCTGGGGGAAATGTGAGACTGAGAGAACAATTTTCTATGGCAAAGTGAGACTGGCATGAGACAATTTTCAAAGGGGCATATTTTAACCTGATAGGGAGGTAGGTGAGATTTTCATATCAATGAAAAATCTTCCTGAACTGTGTCAACCCCTTACCTTTTTGCTGGACTGGTGGATTATTTTTTCATATACCTCAGTGAGTGGGAATCTTTGTCCACACTCACAGAGTTTTTTTTTTAATCTCTTTTTGTGGGTGTCATTTATAATACTCTCCATAGAGTCTTTCAAAAATTATCCTCTTTTTCAACTTTTTGGCAACTTTTTGGCTGTGGAAAAAGCCAGCGGTAAAGGTGCACCAAATCAATAACAAGGTCCGCTGCCACCAGCCATTAAAGGTAAGTTTGTCCGGTCTGGTGTAGCAACTGTAATTGTATATTACACCAAAAAGGTCTTACTCACCTTATATAACTGTGTTTTATCAGAAAAGTAGTATAGGTGTATACTGTTCCTTGAATCTGTGTTCCCTTATTCATAAAAGTACATTTGCAAGTGTGTTGACTATGTGATTTCCTTGTTGAGTTTCACTGCATAACTGACAGCGTCTACTACCCTTCAATTACTGCTAAGTAATCTAAAAGTAATGTATAGTTTTACTCCCCAAGAATAGGTGCTACACATACTAAATTTGTATGATAAGGTCCGACTTACCTAGAAATATTGTTAGTGTTTTAAACAAGGTCTATGATTTGGTCTGTGTACTTTGAAGCCTAGTGTTGTGTTTTTATAATTGTGGAGATATATAATGTGACAGTACTTACTTACCCAAGAATCTCTTGGTCTGCTTGTATACAAAATCATTTATTTCTTTTTACAATACATAGTGTGTCAGTGTTTATTTGGATCATTTGTATAATACCATTTCTTTTTACTGATTCTATAGCCCTCTCTCCCCCCTAAAATAAACCTGGCTTCTCTGTGTATGCTACCCAGGACTCAGGGGGTACAGCCTTATGCTAAGACTGGAGTCGGGTGCTGCCTCAGTTGAATGGTTTTACTAAGCCCTTAGTTGGACTTCAGAAAACACTTTCCTAACATAAGGAGCTTGTCTAAACAAGGCAGTGGTAAAATGGCCTGGCAATGTTATGAGGGTGAGGTGACACTTGCACCGCCATTTTCTGGTGGCAGTGTGAAACAAACTGATATGAAAACAGCACCGATTTGAGGTAAGTTTATAATGTTGTTTATAATGTTGTTTATTAATCAGTACAGCAGCCACCCCAGCACATCCTCCCATCTCAGGCTCTCACTCTTAACTGACTATATCCAGAATTCTGAGCCTGCTTTGCCCATATACATTACATCCAGGGTTCCACATTCTTATTCTCCAATAAATCAAGTAACTTCACAACATATCTCCTTTCCTTCTGTCAACACATCTTCCTTTTCACCACCACAACGCAATTAATATTCCACACCTGTACACCTCTGACTCTCACTGAACCATGATATGATAAGTCATGTATAATGCACCTGTACACAAGTGTTTCTACGCATGACAATCCATCACCCTCTCCGCCTGTACAGGATCAGAATACAATGGTTCAACATTCCACCTTGCAACTTCTTTTTTCAATCCTTACCCAGTCTCCACAGTCTCCACACTCCTTCGACCTCTCTTTTCATTTTCCTTCACAAGCCATCTTTCTTCCTATCCAACCTGCCCCTCAAAACTCCACCACACAATCTGTTTCTCTTGCCCTCACCAACCACGGAGGAACCACTCTGGTGTGGGCTTTCCTTCATCTCTCACAATCTTAAAGGGACACAAACCAGTAACTCCATGAGGTGACATAAGCAGGGCATAAATCCTCTCCTGGACTGCAATCTTCTTGTCCTTACCACATACACCGGCCATCCAAATGACTTCCACAATACACCTATTTGTCCCTTCCACCATGCCATGAAATTTGGGGTGATACAGTGCAGTCTCCTTGTGCTAACACCACACTTATTAAATACATGTGGATCAATCCACAACAAAATTGTGTCCCATTATCCTTAAAGATGCTCTTGGGAAAACCTTCCCTCGCAAAAGCCTCCTGCACAAATTCTATGACGGCTTCACTAGTAGCCTCTCTTACAAAGTTATGCTCTATTCAACTGTACAATCCATCCTCCAAAACCAAGACAAACTTGCCACATCCACCTTCCATCTCCACTGGTCCAAGAACATCCATAGCTAAGTCTTCCACTCCCTTAGGCAACTCTACCTTCACTAAAGGCTGTCCTCCAGCACATTCTCCTTTTCCTATGCATCCACACTCCACACATTCTGTCAACTGTGCCAAATAAATAATCTTACTGAGAATAGATTAGATCACAACCACCTTCTCCCAATAATACAGGATTCCACCTGGCAAAATGAATTCGCCACAGACCTCCCAAAAGGCCCTTTCATCCTGTTTTAACACACACCAAAGACTCATCAGCATTCATCACTTCCAACCACTCGTCTTTCCCTACGATTCAGTTATGATTAACAAAAAACATATCAGTAATCTCTTCTCTGCCTTCTTCATCTATTTGGCCTACTAGCCTAGACAAATGATTTGCTAACACATTTTCCCAGACAGAAATACCTTCCATTGAAAATGTGTGACTCCGCATTCTAGTGACCCAGCTATCCATCAAGCGAGATACTTTGCTTAATCTTTTCGATTAAAAAATATTCTTCAGTGGCGTTTGGTCTGTTCTAATTACAAATTCTGCACCCCCTACTACATTGGCAAAATAGTTTACAACCCAGTGGCAGGATAACACTTCTATCTCCAACACTGAATTTTTTTAGGGCCTTCCCAACACCTTTGATGCATGTGCTAGTATCTTTTCAGATCCCTCCTCATTAATCTGTGACAATACAGCACTAACACCATTGTCACTTGCATCCACAATAATTACACTTCTCATGTCAAAACCTTTCAGCACTCTAGCCAAGTCAATTTCCTCCTTTATATTCTTGAATTCCTCATGACATAAATCATCCCAAATAAACTCTTCTACCCTTTTAAGCAGTTTTCTCATGTCTTTCATGTTATCCGTAAACTCCTGAATGATTTATTTTAATAAAATTCAACCATACCCAAGAAAGAACGGAGCACACCCTTGGACTTGGGAACCCCAACCTTCTTCATTGCATCCACCATTTCACTCTTTGCTCTCACACCTAAGCCTGAAATCTCATGCCCCAGCTTCTCCCCTTTCTCTTTTCCAAACACACGTTTCTCTTCTCTTAATTTGATTCCCCTTCTCTTTAAAATCTCAAGAACCTGCTCCAGGTTGGCATCATGTTCCCTTTAATTTTAACACATACCAACATATCATCCTGAAAGCAAAATTCCCCATTAATTCCCTTAAACAACTTGTCCATCATCTTCTGGAATACACAGGACGCCAATACCAGTCCAAATGGCCTCCTCCTAACCTGAAAAATCCCATCATGTGTTATGAAAGCAGTGGACGTTCTGCTCTCCTCCTTCAGCTCTACCTGATGATAGGCCAAGGCCATGGCCAATTTTGAGAAAACCCTTCCCTCGCCGATTAGAGCAAGGATCTCATTCGTGTTGGGTAAAGGGTGTCTTTGCACAACAACACACTTATTCATTTCTCACAAATCAATACACAATGAAAGTTCTCCTTAGGTATTCTTCATCACCACCAATGGTGAAATCCAGTGCATTGTTTAGGAGCCTACTCGGCACAGTGTTTTTTAAAAGTTTTTTTTTTAAACTCTGTGCTGAGTACGCCCCTTAAATGATGCAATCTGCACAACATAAGGATATAGCCCCCACTAAAATGGCCTCACGCAAACGGGTCCTTTTTTCCAATGCGTGATGATTCTCTTGTTCACCCCGCTCCCAAGCACTCTTCAACAATGCAAGCCCCATTCCTTGCTCTGCGCTCACAAGTGTTCATGCGCCGGTTCACCCCACACAACTGTTCCTCAACAGGACATGCCTTGGTTTTGGGGGATTTGGAAAGAATCCCTCTCAATTTGGAAATTCTCAGCAGGGCGCCAATGATTAAGATAGCGACGTGAAGGGAAATCCACTCACCTCTTCCACTTCCCTGTAACACACAAATTAGTTCACAACTCTCACACGTAAATCACCTTGTCTGTTGCCCGCCCACAGCAGGAGAAATGATATGGGCAAACCCGGCAACAGGTGCAGATTTCAAAACACGGTTCAGCTGACAAAGCATGCTTAGGCACTCAATCTTGACTGGCAATCCAACCGCCCACAACACAGCTTCTACACCAGACCGGACGATAAAGGCATCTGACCACGTGAGTTTGACTACCACAAAACACCATTAGCCTTTATCCATCTTCTTAAGTTCATTGAGTTGTCGCTATTTCTCCTGTAGTCAGTTTTCTGCCTAGTGAACTAAGTGGAAGGTTTGCACACTTTTGTGTGCTTCTTTGCTTTCCACAGATGCTTTCATGCAGGCCATGTTTCTTTCCACACTCTTTGCTACAGTGATAACGTCCTCGTGGGTGCAATCCATGCGCAAGCATAGTAGCTCCTGCACTTCGGCACCATGGACATGTAACATGAGTTGATCACTCCGGAGCTCATCGGAAACTATGCCAAAAGCAGATGTGCTGGACAGTTCTTGCAGTCCAGTGACAGAATATTCAATGGACTCTGGTGCAGTTTGTTGGTGCATGTAGACTTTGTACAGTTCCAACACAATGGGCATCATTATGAGTCCAGCATTAACGCCAACAAGTGATGTTAACATGATTACTGTTACTTTTAGCATTCCGCCAAACTACACGTAATTGAAACTGGGCAATAATTCCAACGGTGTAAATTCCACCAGAGGAATTAGCACCTGAAGAATTACCACCAAAAACAGTGTTAATTCCTCCAGTGCTAAATCCTCTAGCAGAATTAGCCCCAAAAGAGAACATATTAATTCCACAGTGTTACAAGCTGCCATGCCACAGACCAGTTGCAATTGCTCCAAAAACACAGTGCAGCTACCTTCACCAACGAGGTGGTGATACAAGCACTCACGTGATGAGAAATAAGCCACTGGTGCTTCAGGTTTGCACTAAAAGCATATTTAAAGCCCACACCTTCTTAAACATAATTCAAAGCAGCATGCAGCCCCTTGCAGACATGACCTACAGCATCCAGAACCTGTTACTGTCCATCGACCTGCAGAGGCATTCAAGGCCACAGCAAGCAAGTATACAGGCACCACAAAGGCACAGGACACGTGTGCGGAGGCTACCCACACCTCTTGTCCGTCCTCCTCCTGGACATTGAGTGATGATCAAATAATCACGCTCCACCTGAACCATGAATCTATTGCAGACCAGCTGGCCCTGATTCAGGGAGACCTCCAGAGCGGAATCATCATCATGACTGCAGTACCTCCCCTGCTGAGGCTGATATCTGTTCTGAACTTCAGTGTCAGGAATACATATCAGCATATATCAGCTGCATGGCATGTCTCAGCCATCCTTCTGCAAAGTGCTGGTGAAGGTGTTCGATACACTCATGAGACATGTCCATCAACATATCTTCCGGCCCACCACCTTGGCCCTCATGCGTGTAGCAAATCTATGGTTCCACACAATAGCCCACTTCCCCAATGTGACAGCAGCATTGGACTGAATACTTATAACAATAGTGCCCCCCAGGCACAGGAACAGGTGTATATGAACAGGAAACAATGTTGTTCCATGAACATACAGATGACCTCTGATGCGGATCTGCCATTAGCCACTGCTGTGCACATTTCCGGGGATCCATCCATTTGTACTATGCTCCTTGGGTGTAGGCGATGTGTGTGGGTAATGCCTTTGAAAGCGCCTTGATGGATGGATTGCGACAGATCTGTCCATCAAGTTGGCTGAGTATGTGCTGCACCATGTGTTGGATGGTAAGGGTTATTACTGGTGTGGCATTGTTATTTGTATACAAAATTGTTATAGCTGAATTCCTCATACTTTGCTTTGTCAATGCTATCTGCATAGTGCCAGCAAAACCTATCTAATGAAGTTTTCACCCTGTACAGTGTCTCTTATCGCCTGTCAGTGGCCCCATTTTCTTGGGCTATCTGTTCCATGCGTTCCCACTGTTGCTCAATCTGTGTGGGGCTCAGGAATGAGTCAGGTGTTTCATGTAGGCGCCTACCTCTAGGTCCACGTGGTTGTGTATGTCCATCATCATCATCAGCAGCAGCATGCGTATCCGTGTCCTGAAAATTGTGCCACTGAATTCCAGGGCCTGGCGGTAAGTGGGCTGTTTGAGATAGTGAGGGGAGAGAAGTACATCAGGAAGAGGCTGGCCCTAGCAGCTGCAGGAGTTTATTCAATGGTGCTTGGCAACGGTGTTGGAGGGAGGCAGGGGGTTAGGGGGCAGTGGTATCCTCAGTAGTGGATAAGTGAACACGCTTGGTTGCAGTCGAGGCGGTATTGTTGCAGGTTTATTTTATTTATTTATTGGTCACTTATAAGGTGCTTATACAATTAGCAAGATTGTTTCAAAGCGCACACAGGGCAAACAGGGTGGGGACAAGGGGCAATGAATTACAGCAAGGATAAATAATTGCATTAATAGTACAAACAAATGATGAGAATAAAGGGAAGGGTGGACATGCTTACTATGCCCTGTGAGTGTTCAGAACGTGCACGTGCAGAGGGGGAAGGGTGAGGGATAAGGTGCTTTGATGCTCAGTCCTCAGGGTAAGTGCTAAGAGGAGAAGAAGAACGTAAGTGCAATCACCGATGAGTGGGTGAGCCAAGTGAGTGCAGTAGAAAGACAGTGCTGGTATAGGAGATGTGGGAGGTCAGGGCCCCGAGGACACATAAGGGCCCTGCACATCAGTCAGTTTGCACCACAGGCAGGCTAATGATAAAGGTGGGGAGTGCTTGACTGATTGTTCCTGCTGCAGGCTATCTAGAGCTATTAGTGGTGGTACCTGGGGGCCCAATGCTGGCTGTGGTGATGGTTAATACCAATGAGGTGTTAGACTTCTGGGTTATGCATCACATGATGATCCTGCAGCTGCAGCTTCTGGAGCTGAAGTGGTAACTGAATGACAGAGGTGGCACTGCATGGCTTCCCGGCTGGCTAGCATTCCTATCAGGAAAGATGGGGCATTCTGTCATTTGCTTTGTTGGATCCTTGTTTGCTGTGCAATGTGTTTCCTCCCTTTGGATCCAGCTATATGCAAGCCATGGTGAGATTGGTTGTGATGTGACACATGACGTGATTTGGAATGTCATCCAGTGTTACAAGAGCATGCCAGTGTATAAGATTCTTATTTCAAATGGAGTGCTTTGGGAATTTGAAGGTTGGCTGTCTAGTGTTCTTAATGGCCTTTCAATAAGGCAATGCTCATGTGTGGCCACCTACACATGGTCACCCAGCATGTTGTTTGGGATCTGATGTGCTGAATTACCTGTGAAGTGTGGTTGGACCTGTTATGGTGTGTCCTGTTTTTCATTGGGTGTCACATCACTCACAGGTCGTTCTGCTATTGCTCTCTTGCACATGGATGTTGCTTCTGCCATGGCTATGTAGGTGGGCCTGGGCTAGGTGACATATGCCCAGTATAGGCTTGCTTGGTGTACTGTATTTTCTGGGGTGGGGCTAATTGGCTAGCGCATTTTTTAGCTAGATGGGTGCCTTGGCTATTGCCAATGGTGGTTGGTGAGGAACTGGGAACCACACAGACACTCCAGGATACTTGAAGGTACATGCAGCGGATAGGTGTCATTAGTTGAAGGCTCATTACTCCTCAGTAATGGCCCAAAGGTGTTAGTTGTGTTGATTGTACATGTGATGTGCCTGCGAGGTGATTGCAAGTGTGTTGGTTGGCATGATATTGGGGTTTGGGGATTGCCTAAAGGCCTGCAGGGCAATCGTCTACTCACCAGAGTGTACCCTGCCGGCTGTTCTAGTGTCTGCCCCCCCCTACACCCTCTATGTCCACTCTGTGGGCCATGCTTTTCACTGCCTCCTCCCATAGCGTTAGTTGCAGGGTATCACTGCCCCTCCTCTGGTAGCACCTGTCTCCTGATTGTGTTGGTTTATGGTGGTGCGGACCCTGGTCTCGATTGTATTCCATCTTTTGGCCCTCATTACGACCCTGGCGGAGAACCATGGTGCAATTTGCACCATGGTCCATGGCGCTAAGCTGCCAATTCCGCCATGGTGGTTGGCGGACTTACCGCCCCATCCCGACCTTGGCGGGGCGGTAAATCCCCAATCCCCATTTTGCCCTTCCCCATTCCCATTCTTGCCCCATAGGGCATAATGGGAGTGGGGAAGGCGTTAATTACGCCACCGTAAATTACGGTGGCGTAATTAACAACAAGTCCCGTAGCGCCATGGATTTGTCCGCCTGCAAAAAGCAGGCGTAAAAATCACCATGGCGCTACGGAAACTCGTAGTCAGGCGGAAAGGTACGCCATGCTTTACGCCGGCGTAAAGCCCTTTCCGCCAGGGTCCTAATGAGGCCCTTTGAGTCCTAAGAGACCCGGGACACTGTACCCAAGGCTGCCACATTTTCGTATATTTCTCTCTGGATGGCAGTCCTCTGGTTCGTGGCCTTCTTATCTTGTGCCCCACACAAATCATCAACATAGGACATGGCCTGCTATGCCAGCACAGTGAGCTTTGCCTCACTATATTTGGACTATTTCTGGTGCATGTTTTTGCACCCTGAATTTGGTTTTGCTCCTGTGATGACATAGGCCTGCTTCATGTTGGAATGGCAGTCCGGCCGATAGCACAGCTCCCTTTGACATCCTTGCAGAGCCTGCTGATGCAGGTTCGAATCCCGGCAGGGCCAAACTCAGTCTTTCATCCTTCCGATGTCAATACATGTGCACCACAAACCTTGGGTAATAATAAGCAGCGCAGGTTCATAGCGTTGTATAAATGCTACATTATTATTATTAAGTGTGAAGGGGTGATTTTGAGCGGATTGGATTTTTCAAAATCACTGCAGTTTTAATTTCACAAATATTGTGGTATTTTCCGTTCAGCAGTACTGCCATTATCAGCAGGTGGTAATAGTAATTCAGACACACATTGACAGGTAAAACACTTGGCAAGGTGCTTTGGTGGTAATTCCTACAGGTGGAATTTCTGTAACAGCTATCATTCTGTCTTGCGGAACTACTGCTAGTGTTACTGCCACAATGTAATTTTAGTGCCGTTTGTAATGATGCCCACTGTCACAGGTCTGACTTCATTTCACACAAAGTTGGGCTTCTTCATAGGAAACGTAGGGTGTGTCATCTGGGCGCTTACACACAAGACTCCACCCTGAGGGCCAGAGAAAGATTCTGCGACCCTCAGTCCTTTTGGCATGGCATGACAGGGTTTGGTCTTTTCTACTAGGATTAATTGACATAATCAAGGAATTAAAAATAGGTATCTAATGTTTTTTATTCTGATAACCTCCCATTTGATCATAGGCGACACGGGTGTGACATTTTATCACATTTTGCTGATGGGGGTTGGTAGAAGGGCATGTGATGGTGAAAGAGGCTAGAATAAAGGGTCGGGGGCACTAGAACAAGGAGTATGGTAGGATGCACCCAATCGAAATGCTGAAGTAAAATGTGATTAAAAGCCCCAGTTAAACAGATGGGGTAAATCAATGTTTTACAGTTGCAGTGCCAAAGGAGGAATCACAGGTGTCAGTAAAAAGACTAGGCAACACATGACACCTGAGTAACACCTGAATTCCTGCTGATCAATCGTAAGAACAAAAAAAAACAGTAACAGCCAAGAGGTCCAGCAGTGAAAGCGGCTGCGGGTCAGCTGTGGCGTAAACGTATAAGTGTTATGCTCACCTGGTCTCTGTGGAGGCGTTGGGGCATGGTTACAGCCCTCCCTGAACTTAAATCACCCCCTTCAGGCCTCTCCCTCAGTAGAAAAGCTGTGAGCTGTGGTACGTGGTGATACTGCTCCTGCCTGGAGATAAGAGTGTGTGAGTGTGTCAATCTGTGATTGTTGTACCTCTCAAACCCTTCACCCCAAAGTACGGTTTCTGTGAGCATACACCGCCCCATAAAGCGCATCTGTGAATTATGGAAGATAAGCTCTCCATCCTGCTACTTCTGGCAGGGGCATGTCGAATTGGATCTAGTTCCTTCACTGATCCCTGATAAGGATTAGTCCAGTCCAGCTACGACTATGCTTATCCTTATGATTGGTAAGTCTTTCTTGAGCTCTTGTGATGCTGTCCATTCTGTTTAATGTCTTTATATGTTGCTCCTTCATCTTTCATCATCGATGAGAATCTTATTAAGGTTGCCAAGGAAGTAAAAACTTTAGGTTTTTACTTAGATTCCACCCTAACATTCACTAAACAGGTAAACACTCTAGCCCACTCTACAGCATACACATGCAAATTGATTAGAGCCTGTAAATATTTCCTCTCATCCAACAGCTGTATAATCCTAGCCAGAGCCCTCATTTTTTCAAAACTAGATTACGGTAACGCCCTATACATTGGAGCTAACAAATACAATATTAAAAAAAATACAGATACTCCAAAATAATGCCCTTAGAGCCGCACTCAGTATCTCTAGGAAAGAACATATTTCTGATACTAGAAGGAAGTACAAGTGGCTATCCACGCATGTGAAAATCAGACTAAAAATAGCATCCCTTAACCCTAAATGCCTAAACAATAAAGAACTATGATATCTAATGGAATGATTTTCTATAAAATCATCTACTACACCCACGAGACTAGTGAATTCCAACTGCCTTCAGGTGCCTCATTTTAAACTATCCACTATTGGGGGCACCAGTTTCCCAGTCAAAGCAGCTCAACTGTGGAACTCACTACCTACCACACTTAGAATGGACCCAACCTTTACTAAATGTAGGCAAAATCTAATTATATGGCACCTAGAGAAGGAGGTTAAATAAACCTGCAGAACCTGACCATACCTGTAAATAACTGTACATCTTGCTATATTTAGACTGTATTTATTTACCACTGTTTACTGTATGTACATATAATGCAGAACTGCTAGATTAGATGTGTTCTGATACTTTTGTAACCAATGTAACCTGTGTACCAAGCTGTATGACTTCTTACTGCCTGCACCCTGAGACCTTCAGGTCTGGCGTGCTTAATACATTTTAAACAAACAAACAAATGATGTCTCTCTTCTGTTTTCTTCCCTTAGATGGAAATGCGGCCTCAATGCAGCTGTGAGACGCAAGACACTGCGGGATGGAAGATGGATGCTACCGCAATGTTCGACTGCAGGTAAGTGATGGTTTAAGGAAAGTGCGAAGTATGGCGAAGTGCAACCTTAAACTGACTGTTTTTTCGATGTCTAACCTTGTCTTCTGTTTTTCCTTGCAGGCGCTGCTGTCGACAAAAGAGCGTGTCGTGCTGCGGTGCCAAGATGAAGATTTCGGCATTCCGGAAAGTGTAAAGATGAATACTTGGTTTGTCGAAGAGATGTACAGGTAAGAACAGCTTCCCCCAGTTGGTAAGTATGCTGGCAGGAAGCAGGATATCCAGGAAGCAGGATCTTCAAAGGTAAGTCTGACCTCAGGCGATGGTGAGCGTTACGCTGCTTGCAAGTGCAGAATAACGCAAAGCGTCTGTCTTGAGGATCGGGGCAGCTTATATAGCTGAGATCGTGGGCATGCCCATTAGGGCTGGCTTACCAGCCACACGCTGCCACTCCTAGAGAGTGAACACGCGCAAAGGCAATCCATTAGCAGCCACAACCAAGAATACACTTGGAGCTGCTTAATGGATGGAATGTTCAAGGTTTATGCATCCTGCTTAGTGGATGTAATGTTCAAGGTTAATGTATCTGAAGTGCTATGTTCATAATAAAAGCTTTTTGGTGTTAAATGGATGTTCTTGTTTACTTTTGTTCATGAGCCTGTTGCCAAAGGCGCCAGGATGATGTCCACCCAGGTCTCCTGTGCATGCGACCCCTGCATGCCTGTGGCCCTGACTTCATGACCATGACAATAAGACTGGGTCCGAAGAGCAGCACTGTATTTGTATTTTATTTATTTATATAGCGTACCTGGCCCAAAGGCATTTGGGTGCATTTCTTGAGGTTACAGTTACATAGTATGCATCAAACGAGAACAACAGAATAATTTCAAGAATACTTACAAGATACTTACAAGGTGATTCTTACAACGTAGAATTGCAGAAAGCATCAGAGAATAGTAGTGCAGGAAATTAGGGTCATTGAAAGAGATGGTGGATTTGAGTGGCCTGCGTTATGAGCCACATTTTAGCTTTGTTCTTGAACGTGTGGAAGGAGGATTCAGATCTGAGTGGATTAGGAAGCGAGTTACACATTTAGAGGTAAGGACCAGGAGCCTGGCCCCCCACCTTTCTGCAGCTTGAACCTTGATAAGGAGAGACAGTGAGCTTAGGCTGCTCTAAGAAGGCGGCTGGAAGTGTGGGGTATGAACCGGTTAGCTAGGTAGTTTGGAGCCTGGTTGGCCAAGCAATTATGCATCAGTGCGAGAGTTTTGTGGGAGATTCTTTGTGAGACCGAGAGCCAGTGGAGGCTGCGCCTGATGTCAGAGATATGCTGGTTCCTAGGTATATTTAGTGCTGCCCTGATAGAGTTCTTTTGCGCTACCTGTAACTTGCTTAGATTCCATTGACTATTCCCTAGATAAAGTACATTGCACTGCAATATCACCACTGCAGTGTTCAGGATTCATGCCTGTATCAGGTGATAGCACACAAGACCCTCCGCCGAGCAAGAGATCTCTGAAGAGAAGGTTATTTGGGCCATTGCGCTAGTTGTGTCAGGATATTGCGATGGTTGCTCTCCAAGCGTGAATCAGAGGGCAATCCTGGTGGTTCATGATACTCCTGGGGGAGGGGCAAAAGGGGTCACTTGCTGCAGCATAGCTATCAGAACTCTCTGCTGCAGTAACACACTCTGGGCTCTACTTTGATCAGTCCTGAATAGGTGAATTTGCACTCGGTGGGTTCTGTGACAGCAGATTGTATCCCCACCATATAGGAGTGAGCCATAATGCTGCCCTGTGCTTGTTTTCTAGCACAGCTCACACTATGCTAGTGATTCCTGTCATTCACGTCCATACCCTCG
The DNA here is from genome assembly GCF_040938575.1 of Ambystoma mexicanum. NCBI lineage: Eukaryota > Metazoa > Chordata > Amphibia > Caudata > Ambystomatidae > Ambystoma > Ambystoma mexicanum. Next base: position 360,065,901 of record NC_090926.1, on the reverse strand, counting down.
TCTCTAGCTTTTAGATGTTAACTTGATGCAGTCAATAGCTGTGGCACTTTCACTAGGCCAAACCAGGGACGTCATTTCACCAAAATGCCAGAGGTAGTGGAAGTGACATCACATGACTCATGAATTCTGAGGACATCATAGGAAGTGATGTCATTTGACCCCACCCTGAATTAACATCACAGGAAGCGATGGAACATGACCATTTACCCCTTGACAAAACAGGAAGTGACATCACATATCAATGTTTCTAAGTACTCTATGACAAATATGGTTACAATATCATTATAAGGTGATATACATGTCATACACGAATGGATCACCATATGTATCGGCAGAAAAATAAACATGCTATAACTGGAACTTGCGAAAAACAAAATACACAGTCCGAAATGGATGCTTATTCTACTCTAAATGCTTTTTGGAGGAGTGTGTCTGCCTTGTGAGTTTAAGGTATTTAAGAAAAGATTAAATCAGTGACTCACCCCCTGAAGTGCTCCAGAAATAAACATTTGATGAGTCTAGCAATTACTGTATGGAATTCCAGAAAGACAACGAGCTCAAATAGCCACATGGCATTGGCCACAGCACAGGAGATTCAATTTGTAAAAAAAAAAAAGAAAAATAAAGAAAAATAAAGTGCATTTATTTTTGTAGGAGTAGCATGGGAGATCTCCGGGGTCGCAAGTGCGACCTCTGGCAACCCCTAAATGACGTCCCTGGGCCAAAGTTCTTTCATATGTGTAACTTTAAAGTATGGTTATTTCCCCGCCTGTGAGATGGAAATTGCATGCAATGGTTGATTACACCATACAGCAGTGACAGTATTTTCACGTTTCCCAAGACATGCCACTTCATGTTCCTGTTTGTTTTCACACATTGTAGACCGTGTCTTCCATGGTGTAGCATCAATTGCTCTCGAGTTCTGGACACATTTGTGAAATAGGAAATACAAGGCAGAGAAAACTAAAAGGAAAGTTAAGAGAAAATCCATCCTCAGGATAATATTAAAACAACAAACAGGCACTAGGCCATACAAAATTAGTAGCTAGAACCAGCACAACCAGGATTTCATTAGTTTCTGGGAAAGCATGAAATATCGACTTTACTCTTAGCACACCAGGCAAGAGAATTCCAGGCAGACATCTGCACCAGAATCCGGGCACTTCAAGCCTCCACTGTTCAGGTCTCTGCACGCCTCACATGAGCTCCAGATAAGTATTGAGAAGACATTGCAGCCCTTTTCTTTTCGAAACTGGTCACTTCAAGCCTCAGCTGTTCAGGTCTCTGCACGCCTCACATCGGCTCCAGATAAGTAGTGAGAAGACATTGCAGCCCTTTTAGAAACTGGGCACTTAAACCCTCAGCTGTTCAGGTCTCTGCATGGCTCACATCGGCTTCAGATAAGTAGTGAGCAGACATTAGAGCACTTTCAGAAACTATGCACTTCAAGCCTGGGCTGCTCAGGTCCCTGCACGCCTCACATCGGCTCCAGATAAGTAGTGAGAAAACATTGCAGCACTTTTAGAAACTATGCACTTCAAGCCTGGGCTGCTCAGGTCCCTGCACGCCTCACATCGGCTCCAGATAAGTAGTGAGAACACATTGCAGCACTTTTAGAAACTAGGCACTCCAAGCCTCGGCTGTTCAGCTCTCTGCACGCGTCAGATTGGCTCCAGATAAGTAGTGAGAAGACATTGCAGCCCTTTTAGAAAGTGGGCATTTCAACCCTCAGCTGTTCAGGTCTCTGCTTGGCTCACATTGGCTTCAGATTAGAAGCGAAAAGACATTGCAGCACTTTTAGAAACTGGGCACTTCAAGCCTCGGCTGTTTAGGTCTCTGCACGCCTCAGATTGGCTCCAGATAAGTAGTGGGAAGACATTGCAGCACTTTTAGAAACTAGGCACTTCAAGCCTGGGCTGTTCAGGTCTCAGAATGGCTCACATCGGCTCCAATTAAGTAAAGGCACTGTTGCACTTTCAGAATCCGGGCACCTCAAACCTCAGCTGTTCAGGTCTCTGCATCCCAGACATCGGCTATAGATACGTAGTGTGAAGTCATTGCAGCTCTTTTAGAAACTGGGCACTTTAACCCTCAGCTGTTCAGGTCTCTGCATGGCTCACATCGGCTTCAGATAAGTAGTGAGCAGACATTAGAGCACTTTTAGAAACTGGTCACTTCAAGCCTGGGCTGTTCAGGTCCCTGCACGTCTCAGATTGGCTCCAGATAAGTAGTGGGAAGACATTGCAGCACTTTTAGAAACTAGGCACTTCAAGCCTCAGCTGTTCAGGTCTCAGAATGGCTCACATCGGCTCCACTTAAGTAAAGGCACTGTTGCACTTTCAGAATCCGGGCACCTCAAACCTCAGCTGTTCAGCTCTCTGCATCCCAGACATCGGCTATAGATACGTAGTGTGAAGTCATTGCAGCACTTTTAAAACGGGGCATTTAAAGCCTCAGCTGTTCACTGTATTATGTAACTCAGGATTTAAAAGAGGTTTGAACCTTTTGAGTGTCCCCACTCCCCAGAGACACAGATTGATAGAACCAAAACACAGACGTTGCCCGTTAGTACACTAATGATTTTGGGGGACAAGGAATTACTCTCCTTCATGCCCACGAGTAAACAGAATTAGAGGACAAAAAAAAGCTTTGTCCAAAGTTACTGGTGTTTGTGGGAATCAGGGAATCACTAACCATCATCATTAGGACATATACACATTGTAGAGGCTCTCAAAGAATTAGGATATTTCTCTAAAATATTCTTGTCTGCTTTAATACAAATTTGGTATTTTAAAATGGTTATGTTTATGTACTTAATTTTACGCCCATAAACATACACATTTTCAAATACCAAATTGGTACTAAAGCAGATAAGAATAGTTTAGAGAACAACCACATTTTAACAAGGGTGCTGCCTTCATATGATTGCTGGGGGTCATGATATAACAGACGGGGTTAGACCCAATAGATATGCTACTTCCATCTCAGCTTTAGTGTGCTCCACAATGCCTCCCTGAACACTGTGTCTAGTCCCAACATGCCTTGGAGTAGAAGAATGAGGGCCTGGCATCTTGTTGTGAAAGACATAGCGGTGTCAGCCCTGATTCGACCCTCTCCCCAATTTCAGGGGGTGCAGGAGTCAGACTAAGGACCATAACTATTACTACGTAAATAATACACAGACAATTGTACATTTGGAAACAAAAGGTCACATTTATTGGAGCATACACAATACGGTGGCAGTCCCAGCCCTAAACAACGTCATGGTTCACAACCATAGACTTCTAAAGGTATCCCAAAGCAGGGCAATGTCAGAGTTCTGAATGTTCCGCTGTCCGCTTGCCACCCACAGCTTTAGCAAGGCAGCAGACATACGCTTCAGATTGTACTGCACGTAGTACTTCTTCCTTACACTTCTAAGGTGGCCCATATGCAGGGCAATGCAAAGTTATGAATGTTCACGCTGTAGCCTTGCCGCACACGGCTTTAGCAAGGCAGCGGACATACGCTCCAGATTGTCTTGCATGCAGTACTTCTTCCTGAGGCACTGAATGTTGTTGGTGAGGAATCTCAACTGTCCCTAAGGGACTCAGTGCCCATCGTCCGAATTTGGTTCAAGTGCGGCCATCGGGAAACCGCTCATGGTTGAAACCGCTGCATCGCACTCCTCCCCATCTACGACTGCCCCGAACTCCGCCTGTGACAGAATCGAACAAAAACAAGCAAAACAGCACCTCCAAACTTACACCTCAAAATCGCTGAAACAAAATGGCATATCCTCGCATCTTGAACCAATTGATATCTCTAGGGATAACAATTCCACATACAATGATGTTTGAAACCACAAACATTTTTTGCATCTGGCACAGAAATTAACACACCCGCAATCAACATTGCCTAGTGACTTACGTCCTCGGGATCCGATGAAAACAGGATTCATGGCTGTACATACTGTTTTTAAAATGTATGTGCTGTCCAGGCCCAAGTGAATGTAACTAATCTCGTGGCCCTGTGGGATCCCTGCCTGTTCTAAACTAGCCAGGAAGGTGAGGGTGGGTGGGACTTCAGGTGCAGGGGGGGACTGGAAATAGGAAAGAGGCTGAGCTGCCCGTCCCCCCGCCTTATATCCTGTCCCCAGGCGTGCCCCGGATGTGCGAGCCCTGGGGATGCCCCTTCAGCCCTGGAAGAAAAGGTGGGGGGGTCCCTGCACAGGTGAGGGGGTGGCCAGAGGGGCAGCCCGCTATGCAGGCTGTCCCTCTAGTACCCCCTGTGGGGTCTTGGACATCCCCTTAGCAGTGTCAGCCCGCATTGCCCCCCCTTTCCAGAGGGGAGTCAGACAACCAACCATAACTACCCAAATAATACACAGACAATTGTTGTACATTTGGAAACAAAAGGTGACATTTATTGGAGCATACACAATACGGTGGCAGTCCCAGCCCTAAACAATGTCATGGTTCGTGACCAAAGACTTCTAAAGGTGGCCCATAAGCAGAGCAATGCAAAGTTCTGAATGTTCATGCTGTCCCCTTGCTGCACACGGCTTTAGCAAGGCAGCAGACATACGCTCCAGATTGTCGTGCATGCAGTACTTCTTCCTCGGGTCACTGAATATTGTTGGTGAGACATCTCAACTGTCCCTAAGGGACTCAGTGCCCATCGTCTGAATTTGTCTCGAGTGCGGCCATCAGGAAACCTCCCATGGTTGAAACTGCTGTGTCACACTCCTCCCCGGCTAGGACTGCCCCGAACTCTGCAATGCTTTGGGGATAGGCCCCCGCTTCCCCCAATGCCCCCACGCAATACTTTTGACTTAGTGTTGCTCCAGCTGCAGTCGACCTTCAGAGGGCACGAAGCATGGCTGTGGGAAACAGGTCAGGTCTTTCCCTTTATCTGATACAAGCAACTCAGGGGGCAAATGTAGGCAGGCGTGTCTTACAAATCCCAGGCCCTCAGCCTTTGTAAATTTCTGAATCTCCATGGTGAGCCTGCGCAGGGGCTTCTCCATGCCCATGGTAGACGTTGTCCCGCGCCCTTTCAATCCTGCCACCACCTCTTTACTAGGTGATGTCAGTGCCAGGTGATTATTGCACCAGTGCGCGCAGGCCTAATTGAATCTGGGCCCATAGTCGGCCCCTCCCCAAGGGGGCGAGACCGGTACCCCCAATGTAACAAACACACTGGGCGCGAGACACTTTCTGCTACACCCCTCATACTGTAACCAAGGAGCACAAGTGCATTACTCACCCCTTACGCCTGCCTTCTAAATTCATCCACAACTTCCATGTCCCCCAGTCTATGGAACTGATGTCTCCTTTGGTTGTAAATTAATCTCAATTAACTTCTCGGGTAGTAAACAGACAAGTCCAGGCTGGGGGGTGTGGCTATATTAACCAGTGATGTTTTGGGGGAGTGTTCGAAAATAGCTCTTCGTTGAGAAACTTCCCAAACCGGAAGTTCACAAGTCACATAACAAACCAACTGGACAATGTGTATATCATTGTGGAAAATTGTTGATTAAAAAGAGTATGGGAGATCTTTTGTTTTGAATCCTAAATTGCACAGAAGGGACCACTTCTGTTTGCACTTTTGTCCAAAAGGGTCTATCGCTTCAGTAGTGTGTCCACCTCTTAGTGGAAAAGTAAAAAGTAAAACACACACATTAGGGTTAAAGATTCAGTTTCTGTAAAATAAACAAATGTCACCCCATACTGAAAATCAAAAGCTGCCACCCATGCCACTATAGCAGTGCCTGACAAATGCCCTTTGCATGCCTACACAAAAGCCCAAACTATTGGTATGGCAAATGTTTCTTTAATACATTCCTAGAAAATGGTTCCCTAGAGTCTATCCAAGAGTAGTACTTGACCTTCATACTAGTACAGAGCTTCCACTTTATATCAAATCACTTCTGACTGTCACACACAGTTATGTTGTTTTCCCTTTACTTTCTAGAATGTCATTATTCATATTATAAATGCTGGACTCCATGTCCCAGAATGCAAAAAGAAATGCAATTTTAGGTGAGTTGTCCACGCGTTAAATGAACTATGTGATTGCTCTGCAAATACTAGTGCCAATCATCGACCAGTATCTGGAACTATGTGTTTATGCCACACCTGCTAGTAACTACAAGAGAGAAGAGCAGTGATTTGAAAAGGGACCCATGCCAGGTGAGAGTAGATGAGTAGTCCTCTGTTTATATCTTTGCATTCTGGTACTCGTAATAATCAATTTTTGTAGGAAAACAAAAGCACGAGAATAAAAAATATTTTTTATAAAAAAATAAAAAAAAACAGAATTGGGCGAACTGCAGACACGGGATAATATCTCCAAATTAAAGCACGAGGTCTTTGACTTGAAAGTCCTCACATCACACAGCAGAAACTGCTCTATAGCTCATTATTTTATTTCGGAGTGCTTTGGCAGTGCCAAACTCGCCTTATCTTAATGTGGGTGAATAAATAACAGGTCACGCACTGGCTAGTATACTCTCTCTACTCCTGATAGGCCACTTTGATATCCATGCATTATATGCTCTAAACATACCAGTGTTCCTTCCCTCGAGCAGCGTGTTCACACAACGGAATACATTTTACAGGCCAGTGACGGTTGGGTTCAAAATGTCCAGGCATATTAGTAATAATAGAATAATGACAGATGTGTACATAGCTCTTTGAGCAACCCCTAACCAGGAGTATCACGAGCAGTGGTCGCATGGGAAATGCCAGGAGTCGCAAAATGATGAACAAAAAAAAACGTCCCTTACTGTTACTGACTATTTACTCTGTACTTTATTTCAATGGCCACAAAAGTAGTTAAGTCAACTAGCTTGGTTGGGCCTCATACCAGAAACATAAGCATATGTGTTTATTTTGAGCAATCAGTGATCAGTGATAATCAATGTGCACATTTCTTTGCCCTTGGACCATAGAATGGAAAACAGGGGGGTCTCAATAACAGTAGATTACTGTACTGAGTGGTCAGAATGAGAGAAAAAACACTACTGGCTTGTTTCCAAAGACTCCTGACTTGTCCCATTCCCACGACCCCTCCTTTATCCACGGCCAACACAGCACCCGCCTGAGTGCACGCACTCTCGTCCCTCCCGGGCATCTGCCCCCGGCCTCTATATTTACCTTATCACAGCCTTATATCACTGTGTGCATACCGCATCTCTCACTACTAATTGTAATGTACTAATACCTGTCTATGCATTTGTTGTCACATGTTGTAAATTGTCACCTTTATTGTGTCTTTAACATAAGCCTAACGTATACTTGTTCTCTTGCTAATTCTGCATCCATATACCCTAGGGTTAGGCGCACATTACAAATCAATAAACAAACAAACAAACACTCTCCCCTCAGTGCAGTGGACCCTTGTTGGCACAGTGCCCCAATGGAACATGGTGACAATGTGTCAAGGTGAACGCCAAGCAGCTCCAGGTAAGTTCCCGGCAGATTTGAAAGGTGCGTAGAGACTAGCTAAAATGGGCGGCCTCCAGCCCCGGAGTACCCATATGAATGCGGGCCGATTCTGCATGGTGCCTACATGCATCAAATGATGTCCCTTATCCTGTAGCATACATCATCTGACCCTAGTTGGGAAATACAAGACTGTGATTGCTGTTTTCAGTTATCTTGAAGACAGGTTTGTAATATTAAATAAGAAAAAATCAAGAATGTCAAATGAAACGGATTATAGTTTGCCCTTTTTAAATTAAGGTGGCTGGTGTTTGCCCTTAAACTATTTAAATCCTAACCCCAGGAGTGGAGAGGGACAGAGAGATCTGTGTCAGGAGAGTTCTGTGTCTGGAGACGTCTGTGTCTGGAGGACTCTGTGTTGTATTCTTTGCCAAACACGCAACGCCACATCAATGTTCTATTTTGGAATACCATAACGTTTGCACCGTGAAGTGACAGTTGGTCGACTGTTAATGGAGACGTGTTCAGTGTACTGGTTCAGCAACATCCATGTTAATGGACCTGCGCTGGGGTCTTGTTTTACAATACAAATATTCTCATATACTCAAACTTACCTGTATCTGTCTTCTGCTCATTACTGCTGTGCAGAAGCACCTCTGGCCGTTTTTATGCGCAGAATGGGATTAACGTAATAAATGATGTTGGACCCAAATACCCGGATCGACTCAAGAATATGTCAAAATACTACTTTATTATCAGCTCAATAAAATAGGGAACACTGGCGAAAAACAAATTGCAGTCCACACACTCTCAATCATATTTCATTTACACAAAGGTTTTATACCTTCTTGTGCATCAGCTATGACATCATCCTACATGGCAAATAATAAAACCTGTTGGGCAGAGGGATTGGTTAGGGGAACATATCTACTTATAGTTTGTATAAGTGTTACTATCATCATTGGATGCCTCTTATCTGATAGGCATGCCTTGACCAACCTCTAACTACCTAAAATGCAGATAATAATGTAATACTTGCAGCAGATAGGCCCGTGCAGAAATGTATGGTTTGACCATTACATAGGCCAACTGATTGGTTTGCATTTTCTCCCAACCTTGGACAGTCTGCTTGTTAGAAACACATAAGCAAAATGAAACCCAGGTGAAGAGAACAACGTCAGAATACTGCCCACTTGCCCAATTAGTCTACCATCTCTCATCAGCCAGGCCTTCAGCCAAAACCTGCTCTTTGTACTTGAGCTTGCTGAATGTTCTCTTCCCTGGACCTTTAAGGGGAGTTAAGGTACAGCATTCTCTTCATCTAGACCTTAATGAATAGGCCTTGTTTTTGGGTCCTGAATCACATGTGAAGAGACCATGATTTTGTCCATCGGACCTTTCCATTTAGTGCTTTTTAGCCTCTGAAGACTTGGTTGCTCCACCTCACATCTGCTTTCTCCTTCTTTAACTGTCCAATACTTGGCATTCACAAATGTTCACTTATTTACTTAATATAAAAAAATATATATGTTCTTGGTATATTGCTTATCCCCGTTAACTCCCTTTGTACGCTGAAATTTGCTTCTTGCTGTGGCATCCTTGATATCTGGCCAACAGCTACCGTTTGATCATGCATGAATCCACTTCCAGCGTGTATCAGCTCTGCAGCCCTGGTCTTTCTCCTTCGAGCTTTTCGCTTTACTTATTCAGAGCTGATTTCCATCTTTTCAACATGACTGCTTTACCCATATCATATTTCCTACTGCTGCAAGCTTCTAGGTTTTTCTTGTGTTTCCTTGTGTTTCTGCATATGTACATTCATTACACATCTGGCTACTTTTCTTCCGTGTATACATGGTTTCTTCTCACTCATGTATGTGTTTACTTTGCTTCTTCAGTTATATCTTCATTCTTTAAGTATCCTCATTTCATTTAAGTGCGTTGTGTCTTCTCCCAATGACATCACTTTGCACCTGTCAGATTTTCTTTACAGCTCTTCGATGTTCAGTGGTGTCTGCAAATCTCCTGCTAACCCTTCAGTTTGAGGGTATATTTGGTGCAGTTTTCTGAGTGGATATCGTCTCACATATTGGTGCAGTCTTGGAATGATACCTGGTGTCATTCACAGTGTCTTCTTGTCTTTCATTCAGTATGTCGGAGGTGAGGGGGCAGGTTCTATCAATGATGTACACGTCTGCTTCTCTACATTACATGTTGTGGTGATGAGGTGGAGGAAGACCTCAACGCGGAGCAGACCATTCTTACTCTGATGGTGGGATGTCTTTGGTGCGGCTGGAGGTGTCTACAGTGGCCAGCATCTGTGTCAGAGCGCGAGCAGGCTTTAGGCTCTACAGTGTCCATTCCGAGTTCACCTCTGGTGTGTTCTGCCATGATCCCCATGCCAGAGAAGGTCAGGTGGGCCTGCAAAGAGGGGATGTGTTGAGGCTGGTACAGTGCTCTCACTAGCTGCTGTGATACTCCAGCCCAGGTGTGGTGGGTGGAGCGCTGTGCCTGTTCACCATTTAGGTAATCCAGCCAGGTGAGGGCTGACGCTATGAGTCCACTAGCTTCTGAAGAGCATCTGCATGTGGACCCCATGCTGGTGTTTGTGAGGTCCAGCCGACAAGCAGTCTGGGCCCTCCAGGCATCAGAGTTTGTGTCAGGACTTGGGTGGCAGGTGCATCTTGTTTCAGGCATCTAATCCTGTGTTGGCACTGTTACCGCTTCCAGCCTTAACTTACAGTTCCTGTCAGTGGTGGGCCGTGTGAGGCAGGATTTGGGCCTGCTACTCTTTGAATCCTGATTTCAGAGCAGTTCTGGGCTGGTGTGCTGCAGTGCTTTTGAGGAGGTGTCTGGGATGAGCCACAAGCATCATTGAGTCTGTCTGGGAGTAGGTGGTCAATTGGCTGTGTTTTCGGCTTTGGGGGTGTGCATTATTTCAGTGCCATCCCATAGTCAGGCTGGCCATAGCTGAGACTGTGTGTGTCTGGAAGGCTGTGTACCAACTACAGGTCAGGTGGCACATTATAGGCTAATGTGCTATATTATTTTCGGGAAAGCCTGGGTAGACTGTGTCTATGCTACTTATTGCTGAGCCATCTTAAGGTCAGGCTCTATATTGCAGGCTCCATCTCTGAAGGAGCCGATCAGGATGGCTAACAGTTCTGCTGGCAGTGGGAATTTGCCTGCCTGAGACACTTTAGGCGGCAGTGGGAAATCGTCCTGCCAAGGACATTTAAACTGGCGACGAGGAATATATATTTTTTGTATTTCTCTTTTTTGTTGGCAGTGTGAATTTCATCCTGCTAAGGTCATTGTTGTGGCAGAGGGAGTCGCTCCTGCCAGAACATTTCCGGTGGTGGCGGAGGCTGGGGGAGAGTAGGGAGTTGCCCTGGTTGGGGAGGTATTGCTACCTTTTCACATTTGTATGCAATGGTTATTTGTTATATTTGGTAAAACTAGCAGATGTTTCCAAGCAGAATTTGAACCTACCCCCAGGTTTTTGGCTACCTGTCATGAGCCGTCAGTCCTGTGGGAGGGCTGGAAATATCTTTTAAGCTCTGTTTTGTGGTATCTGGCGATGAGAGATTCTCTGATGAAAGGAAGTTCTCAATTCTCATGTGCTTTGTGGGGTAGAATGTAGGGTGATAAAAATGTTGCCAGATGTACAAGGGATTTAGGGTTAAGATGGTGGGGGCGGGGATGCTGATAGTTTGTATGGTAAAACGATAAGAAAACTGGAAGCTCAGTATGGTAAACAAGTAAATGTTGGGCCTCATTATGAGTTTGGAGGGAGCCATGCCCTTAATAAGGGCATGGCAACCCCTAAACACGGGTCCGGGTTCCCTGAATGGGGAAATACCGGGCATTTCCGACCTTGGAGGGCCTGGTATTTCCCCATTCAGGGAACCCGAACCAGGTCAATCCCCATTCCCATTTGAGCCCCCATAGGGCTCAATGGGAATGCGGAGCATGCTAACAATGGGCCCGTTAATGACAGGCCCATTGTTAGCATGCTGGGCCGCTCACGGGACCCACTAAGGACGTCTGGTATAACCAGGTTTCCTGAGCGGGTCCCGCGAGCGGACCTCGTAATGGGGCAGTAAGTGGTAACGTCTCCGGCACCTTTACCGGCGCTGTCAACCCCTTACCGTCCTCCTCATAATGAGGCCCGTTGTGTTGGAGAGATGTACATTCTTTTCAAGGAAGCAAGCTATTGGCAAAATGGTGGATTCATTTGTGACTCATCTGAGAGGGCTGTTGGCATCATGTGAATTTACAGGGAGGGAGGATGAGCACATCTGGGATCAGGTAATCCCAAGATTCAGGAACAGAACAGTTGTGGCAGACAAAGAACCCTCTTTTTGTAGAGGCATTGAACATTGCCAAGAAGATGGAGTTAATAAGCAAGTGAATAAAGGAAGTGAATACTAAAAATGGAAGGGAGAGTGTGCAAGTGGTGAAAGACAGTGATATGATATGATATGATATATGATATGATATGATATATGATATGATATGATATGATATGATATGATATGATATGATATATGATATGATATGATATGAAATGGCATTCATAACGCGCCTGTACACAATTGTTTCTAGGCGTGACAAGACAAGGAGGGGGAAACAGATGGTGGACAAAAAACAATCTTACTAGGCTACGTGTTTTTCAGATCACGAAAAGTGATAAGGAGTCTGTTGGGGAGTATTCAAAAGTGTGTGCAATAAAAAGGTAAAACAGGTCAGGTCAAAACAAGTGATGCGTGAGGGGCATTGCCCGAGATGTGGGTTTGAGAAGCAAGTGCTTAATCCCAAAGAGTGTCCTGCCATTAGACTGAAGGTTGTGGCTTATTATATTACATATCTGGGTAGAAAATATCACATTTCTAACTATGAATGTTTTTGCGTAAAGGGCCAAAGAACATAGCTTGCACGTGCAATACCCTGCCAAAACGGAAATAAGTTCCATAGAATCTGGGAACATATATCTAGGTATTATGATGTTTATTTATATGATCTGACTCAACTTGTTCTGTTTTTTTTCTTGTTTCCTTTGATTTTAGTAACAATTTTTTTTTACTGTTCATAATTGAGATACATTGCTAAAAGATGTTTCACAATTTAAATGCAATAAACAAATAATAATAAAAACATATATACATTGCTCATTTCTGCCATGTAGTGATGTTTGAGTGCAAAAATTGACATGTAAAAAAATGTCAGTGACAATAGGTGTACATCTTCATATAACTACATTCATAGATCTCAGAGGGCCTATCGGCAGAGAGGTGTTGGAGACGGGTTGGACCTTGGGGGTAGGAAGAGGGGATAAACCTCCAATGAAAAGTAAGAACCAATAAACTGGCATGTTCTAATTTTAATATTTGGAGGTGTTACTCCCTAGAGGAAGGAGAGAGCTGCTAAACATCTTGAAGAAGCCTTGCCAATAATCCATCTGGGTGAATCCTGACATAGCTGCCTGACATTACCTGTGTGGAGTGGCCTCAAAATTGATGGAGACTTAACATTGCATAGAGGACAGAAACTGGGAAAGCCTAAAAACGGATTGGGCCCTATGATTAAGGAGAGCCAAATGAGGGATGGATGCTGGTGACTATCATTGACTAAAGTGCCTGACCAGACCCCTGTGCTACCCCCAAAAGAGGAGCATTGCTGACTTTTCTGAGTGCCAAAACAGAGGTTTCCAATGTGAGTAGAGTATTCAAAAGAAACCAAGGGCCTCATAAGAATCACAGAAAAAACGCAGTCATTACTGGCATGGTGGTATTAGCGCGTCCGTGCACCCTTGACGCTACTAAAAGTGGCTGATTACGAGAGCGCGAGCATGTGCAAACCCCCATGCCAGTAATGGCTGCACCGCCATGCCTCTAAAGGCCCCTCAACCCCCTGATAGCGCCATCACGGGACCCGCCGATACCGACTCAGCCCAGGAGCAACCCCTTAATAACGGACCCGGCAATACCATCATGCAAATACCGGGTTCGTAATACCGGACTTGGAAGTAACGTCATCACGCTGGAATGGGAAATGAGCTGGCGTCTATCTTAAAAAACACAATCCGTTGCAATCCTCTTAACACAGCAGTGCTACAGAGTGGAGAGCAGGCCCAATCAACCCATCATGTCAAAGGCAACTCAAAAGTCCACCCCCCCGCTTGCGCAAGAAGCGCTTCACCGATGAGGAGCTGAACATGCTGGCGGATACGCTGGCAGACCATGCGGATGAGGTGTTTGCCAATAACTTGAAACGTGAAGCCCAACTGCGAAAAAAACAAATATGGGAGGAGGAGGCACGGAAGGTGACAGCAGTTGGCATCACCCCCCGCACAGTGAAAGACTGCAAAAAAAGGTGGGACGATCTACGGCTCTGGGTGCAAAACATACTATCAGCAAACCGCAGGGAGGCCTTGGCTACTGGCGCAGGGACCACTCACCCAGCAAATTGATGCGATAGGAGGAGATGTACAGCACCATGATCAATATGGAATCGACTGAGGGCATTGGAGAAATGGAGACAGGTGTGCCGTCATCGGGAGATGGAGGTGAGTGTCCCCACAAACCCCACAGATCCAAAGCCTGAAGTAGCACAACAGATGTGAAAGTGAACCAAGCCAATGCATGGGCCATCATACACACATATACAGATCCTTGTCCAGATGGTGGCCCAAACCCTGGCACAATAAAATGCATGCGGCGTGAGAATCCCATTACCAAAAGACACCCAACACACAGGGATCAATCACATGTCACACATCACGCAAACCGCAATACAATGGTATGCCACCTAGTACACATCAGTACAGAATGGAGAGCCCACGGCGTATACCAATATGCCCCCCCCCCGTTGAAAGTACCTGTGTGTCACACCACCAAGAATGCAATGCATGAAACATGAAATACTGAAAAGCACAAAATCATGCATCTTGTATGAAACAGCATCACTGATGCCCTGCATCTCTTGTTCCCCCACAGGCACAGATGCAGAAAGTAAAGGCCAGGACCCTGCCCCAAGGGCCTCAACATCCTCAAAGGGATCCAGGGCCAGACAAGAAGGCACTGGGCCTTCCACCTCCAGGGCAGCACCAACGCCCAGAGTGCAACCCAGGGCAGCAGTACAGCCCAGGCCAGCAGAAGGGGATACTGCACCAGCCGACGCAACGACACTGCCACTGCAGAGTCGGCAACACTTGCAGAGGCAGATGGTGATGGAACGCAGTCCGCTGACACCAGTTCCATAGGGGAGGTAGCAGTCATTGCTCCCCTCAGCGTCGTGGAGGGCCACACTGAGGAATTCACTGACATGGACAACAACATCCATGTAGTATCTCCACAAACACCCAGTCCCCAGCCCACCCCTCTGCACTCCACCCAGGGCACACCAGTATGCCCCATGCTAGAATATGCCATACTACTGGGTAGTCCACATCTGTCCACCATATCAGAGTGCAGTCTAGCATTGGGCCACCCTGCCACTGCACCTTCCACGTCCTCAGCCCCCACAGACATGGAGGCCCGCCTCACGAGGGTTGAGGCCCGGCAGGACAGTATGATTGAGCTGGTCCGCCAGTATGTGGCGGAGGGGGCACTGACCCGTCGTGAAATTCGGGAGGCAAATGCGGCTTCCATCACTGCCATGAATGCCAACACCATAGTGATCAGAGACAGCTTAGCTGCGATTACACAGGTCCTTGGCAGGATTATAGAGAATATGCAGCAGCAACTAACTGCGCCGGCGGTCGCACACCCATCAACTTCCACCCCATCCACCACACCTGCCATCTCGACTCCCTCAAGTCCTGTGCGCATGACCAGGCGCAGCACACGCCAAATGGACATGCTGCCCACAGACCCGAAGAGAGGCCAAAAGTAACAGAACCACCCTGCAAGTGCTAACTGCCACCTTGCAAAACTCACAAATGGCACATCGTGTTTGGGATGACAATGGGTGAGGGGGGAGGTGGTGTTGGGGGTGTTTGGGGTGTTGGGGGGGTATGGGGTGTTGGGGGGATATGGGTTTTTTGGGGTGTTGGGGGGCGGGGGGAGGGTGTGTGTGAGGTGGAGGGTTCTAGCACTATATTGTTAATTTTCCAATACACCTGTTGTGTTAAAAATCATATCATGACTGGACATTTTTCATTTCGTATGTGTTTATTCAATTCATGACAGCACACAGTGCCCAACTCCCCACACACCCTGTGTCCATATCCACACGATCCCAGTGCCCAGTGTAATACTAACACAGACCCATCAGCATCCCTGTGGTTCAGAAGAAATCATCAATCAGTGATTGGCGCACAGCACGGCCATCCTGTGCATTGCAAACTGGCAGGGGTGCTGCTCCTCCCCCATCATCATCATCCTCCTCCTCACCCAGTGCATGCAGGTCAATGTCAGATGGCATTGGTATGTTTCTCCCGATGCACATGTTGTGCAGCATGGCACAGACCATGGTGATCTTTGCCACCTTCTCAGGCCCGTAAAGGAGTGCTCCACCAGACCTGCTGAGACAGCAGAACCGTGCCTTCAACAGGCCAAAGGTCTGCTCGATCACAACACGGGTACGGGTATGAACCAGATTGTACTATCTTCGTGCCTGTTCTGTGGGTTCCGTACAGGGGTAAGTAGCAACAGCTTCAAGGGATAGCCACCATCACCTGCATGGGGGCACAATGAGGTATGTGTTAGTCGATATCAGACCTGACACCTTAGTAATCACTACCATGGCTGCAGTTATTCGGTGTTCACATGTATATGTCCCTGGATTCATGCATGCAGGTTCATTTGACGCAATGTGTACGGTAATATGTTCTGCTGGTTTGGATTGCATTGTCCAGCTGATGCAGGGCGTTCACTTGCATGCTGATGCAGATGTACTGTGGATGCAGAACAATGTTTAAACACCCATGTTGGTGATGTGTGGTACTCTGTATGCATTCACAATAGCGGCATTGCCACAGGTGTGATCATGTTCTGTCATCCATCGCTTGACATTCCCATGGTGGCCTGCTTGTACGTCTGGCATATTGTCATTGCTGTGCAGCATTGGTCTTATGTATGTCATTGCTGTGTCATGTTCAGGTTGGGATGTTCAGGGCTACAGTGTTTCGCTGTATGTGCATTGTCCACTCACCACCCAATCTCACCCAGGTGGAGTATGCGTCCCCCCAATCTCACCCAGGTGGAGTATGCGTCCCCCCAATCTCACTGAGGTGGAGTACGCGTCCTCCCAATCTCACCCAGGTGGAGTATGCATCCCTGCCAATCTCACCCAGGTGGAGTATCCGCCCCCGCAATCTCACCCAGGTGGAGTATGTGTCCTCCCCGGTCTCACCCCCCCATTGCACTGCCATGGGCCTGTCAGGCAACTTACCAAGCAGCCAGGCACATCATACAGCATGTCGCTCCATGTAGCGGGGTAGCATGGAGTTCCACAGCACCATGGCATCATGTGTGGATCCGGGATATCGGGCACAACAATGTGTGATGATCTTGCTGGAGTCACTTGCCATCTTCACATTGATGGAGTGGTATTGCTTACGGGTGCGGTACACCGCCTCTATGGCATGAGGCACCACCAATTCTACATGGGTGCAGTCGAGGGCACCAATGCAATTGGGCATGCCTGCCAGTGCGGGGAAGCCAACTTTAGTGTCAGCAAGCTCCTGGCCAGTCCGTGGTAGGCATATGTGGGTGCTTGCATCCTTCAGGAAGGCATTCAGCACTTGGGTCAGCATGCGTGAAAAGAGAGGTTGTGATATGCCATGCAGCTGCCCCACTGTGTGCTGGTTGGTGCGTGTGGCCAGGAAGTGGAGCACAGACACGACATTCAGTAGAGGGGAGATGGCATTGCGGATTTCTATCAGGCTGACAATGTTGTCGTGTATCATGTCCACTATGTTGGTGATGGTGTCCCGGTCCAACCAGTACAGGGTGTGGATCTGCTCAGGGGTTAGACTGAATGGACTGGCTCTGTTGTGCGGGATTGGTGGCTGCCTACGTGGTACCACTGGCTACACTGGTGGGACTTGCTGGGCCTGTCTCACCCTCCTTCTCCTCCTGTGTCTCCTCTGTGCTGCCTATTCTTGTTGTTGTAGTTGTAGTTGTTGTTGCTGGTGTAGCAGTACAGGCATGTCCTCTAGTCCCAGGATTGCAACAGCTAGTGGGATCATTTTGGTGTAGGAAGGGGTGTGGTGTGTGGGTGTGCTCCTTTTGTACTGGGACAGGCTCCATTGTGGTGATTGTGTGCACCTGTGCTAGTTGGCTACACTGCAGGTTGCTATTTACGGGTGGTCCGCATTTCCTGTATTGCCGCCATCGTGCAGGCCCTATTTACCATCTTTGGGATGCTGGTAAGTGCATGCCCGCGTAAATTGTGATGTCCTCCTGTTAGGGGCATCCCGGTATTTCCGCTGCGAAGGGGAGCTTGTACGCGCGCATGCCGGTAAGAAGGGGCACGGTACAGGCGGTGACGGTATTGCCGGGTTCTCGGCTCGTAATGTCCCAGACCCGTTAGCGATGCAGGTAATACCATTCCGCCTTCCTTTTTTCATTACCACCATGCTCGATTGAGGCCCCAAGTGTGTGGGGGATCTGCTTGTCTTAATATGTTCCCTTAATAGTAGGTGGGGCAATTGTGTAGACACTTAGCATATTTTACTGAATATTAATTTAATTAACTCCCATATAAATTGATGCAGGAGGAGCTCTGGGGAGTTTGAAACCTCTGCCCTACTACCTAGTTGGAAGATGCATTATAGTCATTTAAAGTAATTGAGTACATTTATTTTTCCTGGCAACCCAGACTTCTTTTCACCAAGGGGTGCACTTGGCCCAAAACGAAATTCCTAACTCTCCCCAATCCACAGACCTTGCCTTTACACAAAGGGGTACCCTTATCCCAAAACAAAATTCCTAACAGCCCCCACTCCCTAGTCCTGGCCCTTAAACAGAGGGGTGCTGCATACAACTCATGCCTGGGTTTTTGGTGCTGAGGAGATAAGTGCTTTCCAAAGTGAAACCAAGTGTAATTCTCCATTAAATAATATACACTATTTCCTGAGAGTACGTGCCGCTGATAGCAGAATGATTTTGTATTGCTTTTGGGTGAACAAGGAAGAAGGGTTCTATTCATCAAAAGTATCCTCGAAAAGTCTGAGTGATTTTGAAACTGATAGCATTTTTAAGTCTGCAGGGAAATTAAATATACCCAGTAGTGTAAGTGAAATTGTTTGAAAACAAAAACTGTGCATTTGCTTTAAATCTAACCTTTATCAAATAAAATTCATTCAATAGTAATGTGATAAGATATTATTTAATTTTGACATAAAAAGGGGTTAGTAAGTGTGGGAAGATGAAGATTTGGAATACGCTCCTCCCGAGGTGGAAATTGTGGTGACGGGGTGTGATGATAAAGCATTGCCAAATTTGGGGTCACTTTCCAAGTATTTCAGGGGAGAATTATAAGGAAATCCAGGGTGACAAGAGTCACATGTTGCACTCGTCTGATATTCAGCCAAAAGTGTATGGTAAGATTGACATCCAGGGTTTTGTTTGGTGTAACTTTGCTCATGGTTGTAAACACATTCATGCTAAAGTATATGTAGCGGGTAAAGGAGATTGTCTGCTGGGGTGGAAGCACCAGGAAAAACTTGGTTTGGAATGACATCCTGGGAAATGGTCAGCAAAGAAAAGTCTGAGAAGTACAAGGATGAGAAAATTCAATAACGGATTCTACAGAGGGATTGGTAGAATACACAGATATTTTCACAAAATGCAGTATGTGGAGAATGCTATGCCATGTGTGCATAAGGTCAGGAATCTTCCATTAGGGCTGAGAGAAAAGGTTAGGATGGAGTTATGAGGTTTGTGTGAGCAAAGGTTAATTGAACCTATTGAGTGTACTGAATGGTTACCTACTATTGTCATGACTCAGTGTCTGGATTCACAAATCAGGTTATACGTTGATTTTAGGAATTTGAATCGCAATATCTTGGTCAATAGACATCCCTTACTCAGAGTGAATTGGATGTTAACAACTATGGACGAGGCAGAGTGATACTCCACACTCGACCTGTTGGATTTGCATCACATGTATCAGTTTAGTAGATTGTTTTTGGTTTGGCGTCATTAGCAGATGTTCCTGGGATAAGATGCTTCCAGGATGATATTTTAGTGGGAGCAAAATCTGGGTTGGAACATGATGTGAAGGTGCATGAAGTGCTGAGAAGGCTAGAGGTGGTGGGGCTGACTGTGAAAAAAAGAAAAATGCCAATTTAAAGTACATAAAGTGTCATTTTTGGGTCACAGATTGCCTGGCAAAGGATTGTAATCTTGCCTGGAAATGGTAGATGCCATTTTGGAGATCAAGTCACCATCAAACAAGGATGAGTTGAGGTCGTTCCTCGGTTTGATATAAGTGTGTAGCATTGATAGATCTGTTGACAGTGAGGGCAGAGTTTTTGTGGGGGAGTACGGAAGAGGAGGTGTTCAGGAAGATGAAAGAGGACATGGCTAATGCACCCCCATTGCACAGATCCAATCCCTTGCAGAGACGATAATTACTGTGGATGCATGTGCTTGTGGTTCGGGTGTGGTACTTAGTCAGTCCAGAAAAGGGGTGGAGGTGCTGGTAGCATCTGTATCACGTGCTTGGACAGTGACAGAGTCAAGATATTCCACCACTGAATGCAAGAGCCTAGCGTGCGGTTGGGCTTTGAATTGCTTCAAAACATATGTGTGGGGAATTCCTTATGAAATAAGAAGTAATCATAAACCTTTGGCTGATTTATTTTCAACAGGGGTATCTGGTTTGGCAACACCATGGATAGCCAGATGGTTGTCTGCATTGTAGGGATTCAATTTTGTGGTGAAAGTTGTTCGGGGTTTTTGCAATCCTGTGGCAGATTGTATATCGAGGTCTCCTAGAACGGATCCTGTTGAGGGGTAGGTGGAGTGTGACGAGTGGATTGTGCAGGTGATGAATACTGTGGACAGTGCATTTTCAAAGGAGGTTTTACTGGAGGGCATTGAAAGTGATATGGAATTGAAGGAGGCGGTGGTTAAAACTGAGCGAGGTGGTGAGGAGGTCAGTTCACTGTTCTACAAGGTAAGGTATGAGTGGAGCAGCTCAGTGTGGGGCTAGGCAAGAGGTGAAAGGTTGGCTCCCCCAACATCGCTTCTGAGAGGGTTGGTTAAGTGTGCTCATGGTGCCCATCTTGGTAAGATATTAACCAAAACACAGATTGATGGCCAAGTTTTGGTGGCCCAGTATGGATAACATGGTGGATGAGGAAATAGGTTTTTGTGTTCCTTGTGGGGCTAGTGATCAGTCATCAAAGACTCAGAAGATGGCGATCGGGGGAGTAGATGTACCAGAGCAGGCATGAGAGAAGGTGGATGTGGACTTCATGGGGCCCATGAGTCTGGTAGGGCAGGAAGATAGATTTAACAGGAATTATACGATTACTGCGCCCCATCACTGTGACCTCTGAAAATAAATGTCGACTTTGTTTTTTTATTTTGACCCCCTTTATACCACATATATATGTGGGGGCTAATGGTATATTATACAAGTAGGGGTCTGCAGTGAGGTCTCCCCTGCATATATATGTGGTGTAAAGGGGGGTCAAAATAAAAAAAAAGTCAGCAACTTCGTGGTCACAGTGATGGGGGTTGCAGTAATCCTATAGATAGATTTACCATTGTGGTAGTGGACTATGTGCTCTGGTGGTTTGAGGGGGAGTTTGTGGAAAGCATCACAACCAAGTGCGTGATTGATTTTCTTGAGAGGTTGTTCCCTAGGGAAGGTTATTCCAATGTTATGATTTCTGATAACGGTGTTCAGATTGTGCCACGGGAGATGCATAAATATTTAGAGGCTAGTGGTATTGAGAAATCACTGCTTTGTCCAATCCCAAAGCTAATGGCCCCATAGAACCCACCAATGGACCATTCAATTGGCATTTGTCAATTGTTTAGACTGGAGGAAAAGTGGTTGGGAAATGATGAGAGCATTCAGAGACATGCCATATTTGTTAACGGGAGTAACTCCATTTGAGAAGAAGCGTTCAGAGTTATTCCCCCATTGGTTGGTTGAAGATAAACATATATATTTGAACCCATCAAGGTTGAGAAGCTGGGTAGAAGGTATGTGGTGATAAGTGATTGAAGGCGTTGGAGCATGGATCATGTAGGTGGTTCACTGTTATTTTAACAAATCAAAAAATAATTAAAACATTTTTACCCAAACATTTTTACTGAAGAAATACCAAATTCTTTTTTTGGTTTTTTTTTAAATTTGGGGGGGTTGCCCTCCAAGCCCTGTGTTTCCCTTTGTTTATAACTCCACTCCAACGCACTCCTCACCAGTTTATACCCCTTATCCCACCCCCATATCTATATACATGTTTTAAAATCTGTATTTTTTTCAATAAAAATGATTCGTTAAAAATCTTGTTCGTTATTATCTTTTCATTATCATCACTGGATACCCATGTAAATATTGGTAGCATCCAGATTTAAAGCAACCTGCATGTGGTGAAGGGCGTGGGAGGGGATGCCTTTCAGGATGGGGGAGATGAATGGTACAAGGGCTGTGGTGACAATGACAGTGACATGGGTCGTGATGAGGAAATTCCTTCTTTGTCCAGAGGTGGTGACGCATGTGGTAGTCATGAAGGTATACAAGATGGTGGATGTGAGGTATGAGGGAAGGGGTTTGTAGCACAACAGGTCCTGTGAGAAGGAGATCTTCAAAGAACCATAATTATGTAATTTATAGATAGTACATGTTATTGCATTGTTGTTTTCTTATGCTCCACTTACATTGTAGCAGTTCCATGTCATGCTATTTTTCTCAATCATTATTAATCCATGTATTCTTTTCCAGTTCAGTACCTGATATGTGTAAGAGGAAACATATATTGTATTCTTTGTCATGCACGCAAAGTCACACCAACGTTCTACCTTGGAATGCCATTGCGAGCCCGGCTCTGAGTCTGGAAAGCTCAGTCTGTAGCGCTCAGTCTGGAGTGATCTGTGTCTGGGGACCTCTTTGTCTGGAGGGCTCTGTGTTTGAATGGCTCTGCGTCTGGAGAGCTCTATCTGGAGAGATGTGTGTCCAGAGGGCTCTGTGTCTTCAGGGCTCTGTCTGGAGACCTCTGTGTCAGGAGGGCTCTGTGTCGGGAGGGCTCTGTCTAGAGCGTGTTGCCTGGAGGGTCCTGTATCTGGAGAGCTTTTTGTCTGGAGGACTTTGTGCCTCGAGAGCTCTGTGTGTGGAGGGCGTTGGGTGTGCCTCCCAAATACCTGCACCTCTCTGCAATTCTTGTTGTTGTTTTTTGTCTTCTGATCTTTGTTTCTTAAATCACCCCATCAGTCATAGAGGCTATTGGTGGTATATCCCTTTTTGTATTTGGTGTGGCATCTCCCACTGGTCTAGGTTCATGAATGAACTACATATTTTATGTATGGTGTATCTACCTCGTATCAGAGGCGTCATCTCAGGTGGATCAGAGATTATCAGGTGCAATGAGTGATGTTTCTCACGGTGCACAATAAAGCATCGCACACTGGCTACACGTTAATAGCTGCTTTGAGCAATGTGTCATATTGTATGAGAGATGGCATCTCACACTGATTATACGTTAATGACCGCTGTGAGTGATATCTCTCGTGGTGTAAGAGGTGTGATCTCATGTTAAGACGTAGAAAGGCGCTGGGAGTGATGCCCATTATACAGCAAGAGAAGTCGTATTACACTGGTTATCCGTGGACACGTGCTGTGAGTGTTGTCAATTACAATGCACAGGATACAATGACACACTGCTTATAGGTTAATAGGCTGTGATTGGTGTCTGAAGCTATCAGGGTTGGCATCTCACGCATATTAGCTGCTAGCGAGGCTTCGTTTTGCATGCAGGGCCTGCCAAGAAGCAGACTCGTTCACGAGCCAAATAGTGCTAACTCGCCTCTCCGAGGTTTCTGTGTTTTCACCTTTTATCAGCATCTCTAAGGTGTCACGTATATATTTCTTGATTAATCTTTGGTCCGTTCCACTTCTATAATCATAGGCATGCTTGTGCATTTCCCTCTTAACTAATGTTTTCTGTAATTGTGTCCGAGTCGTGGGCCCAATGCCTGATGCTGGCTCCGAGTTGTATATTCCACCCTTCACGAGACCCTAAACCATGGCATACGGTCCCACTGCGGCCTGGCAGGTATCTGCAACACTACGGCAAGTCACACGTTTTTTGTTCTTCTTCAATTTCCAGCCCTTTTGCTGCGAAAATAGACAAAACGTTTAAATTATTCTTGGGGAACAGGGCGTGAGGGGGAACCATGCGAATCAGTGGTTGGGAAGAGCAGAGCACGTGGGTGCGTGTGCGGGATTTGGGGGGGAATAGTTCTCATCACATAGAAGTGACCCACGGATATTCATTGCTCAACAAGCTACTGGTTCTGTGACCATCCAAAACTCGCAGGCCACTTTTGAGAAGGTTCTCTCAGGCATAGAGATTAGGTGTTTCTACACATGTGACATCAGAAATATTTGTATACAGATGATCTATAATCTTTTTTTTTTTTTTATTTGACTTCTCTAAGACCTCCCCTGTTAAGAAATAGATGGTTTGGCAACTAGTCTTGCGGAGATAATGCTGTTATGTGAATCGGTTCAACATTAATCATTAGTTTTTAATTGCAAAATATCCTTCAAAACATGGTTTAATGTAGCTGTTTGTGTTGATCCTTTCGATGAGGGCTCTCATAAGCTTGTAGCATTTCAATATTATTCATCAAAACGATACTCATGCCCGTGTTGTCAGTGGAATGATGGGTTGCATCAGGCATGCTTGGCATGTGGCTGACTCGCCCCGGTTTCGTAAGCCTTTTTGGGGGTGAATGAGTGCCAAGAAGTGGCCTTGGCACAGTACACGTTAGCAATCTCAGTAGGATGAATACCTGCACGCTCTGATCGGCTTTGCTCCTTCCCTAATGAACTTCCCAAGATCGATGCTTGCCATCCACGAACTCTCCCTGTTATTATTTTGATTGCTTTGGTAACTCTCATGTAAACATGTTCAGGCAAATGCATGCATCCTCCATACTTGACATGTGATTGCATTCTGCATGCTTGACACACGACTGACTCCTGCTCAATGATATTCCTGTAAGGGGACTGGAAGGATGAATGCATTCATCAGTCACACCTGGCATGTGACTGACTCCTCCCATGCCTGGTCAGCATTTTGAGTGGTACATTTGTGTTGATCTGTAATGATCCCCATTTTAATGGACTCTTGCCAGCAACCCCAGAAAGATGATTATCTATATAATATATGCTGGACATTTGCCTGACTGCCATAAACCAGAAAGGGCTTTCTAGAGAAACATGATTCCCAGTCATAAAATGCACTTGTTGCAATATTTCCAAACATAGTGTTACTCAAAGTGGTTTTAGGAGGATGAAAGGCTGGATCACGTGTGCTTGGAATGATTCTGTTTCATCTCAAAAAGACTTTTTAGACGGTTAGCCTGTCATGAACTCTCTCCTCATAATACATTTGGACTTATTTTACTAACCCCGAAATGAGGAAAAACAGACCTAAGCATACATGCCGTGTAATTAATTAACTGCGCCCTCAAACTTCCAAAATTAAGGTCTTCCATGAATTGTCACAATTCCCTGCTTGAATTAGACATACTTTAATACAAAATAATCAAAAGTTGAGTTTCTGCTACTCAGATTCAAATGTGTACCTGGCATCTTACCCAGAGATCGACATAACTCATTCATTGCATTACTGCAAACGTTGATGTGCTGTTTTACCGGATATTGTTTATAGCTTCACAGAACTCTACATCCTTCACACACCCGTCCTTCTCCTAACCCCAATCCCTCTTCCAGCACGCTTTATTCCCTTTGGGTTTATTTATTTATTTTGTATTTAAATGTGAATTAATCATAAAATTGTACACATCACACTACAAAAATATCATATCTAGAACGAACTTTATCAGATACATTGTAAATGCCGAGCCATTTGTCGACTTGAGTTGGAGAATAAGGGTATGTATCAGTTACTCAGTCACATGCTGGAAACCAAAGCGTTCTTCCTGCGCCGCCTTCTCAAGCATTAGATCCTCCTTGTTGTAATCTAGCGGCCCCTCCTGACCTCTCACACTGTCAATACTCTTCTGTATAACTATGATCTTCTCCTTAAAGAAGGCATTGAAGTTTTCAGCTTGTTCATGTGATGGAGCAAGAGAAGATGCAATACAGGCGGTCAAACCAAATTTAGACACTACTGAAAATACTGCCCTTGCCTGATTCCCTGCCTGCTCAATCTCCCCATGGAGAAAATCCCTTTTTGCTTCAAATAAATCTACCTTATAGAATTTCAGTACCATCTTTGTTCTGTCCTCATCAGTGGCCAGCTTGGTAGTCCTCCAAAGCTTGGTAGTTTGACACACCTGTTTAAGAAGCAGGACCAGAGAGGGTCCAAACCAAGGCTTAGAAATCTTAGCCCTCTTCATTTTCAGGAGTGCATACTTGAAACATATTTCTTCCAATATGGCAGTACCAGTCTTGAAAAATTCCTCACAGGGAAGTGTAATATCAATATTTGCTAGTCTGTCCTGCACCTCCTCCCCTGGAATTTTTAGGCAAATCACTCGCTCTGGGAGTCCATAATGGTATACTACCCCCAACCTCTCCTGTCTAGGACTCCTCCCTGGACATACCAAACAGTTGGGCACAATGGACAGATCACAATATATGGAGCATCTCGCAAAACAATACAGACTTCCCTCTAGATACTACTAGGTCCAATGCTTTAACATGCAAGGTCACAGTGGACAATATAGAAAGACCATGATTTCTGTGGGCCGTGGACGTGACAGACTTCGCTTATTACCGGCCAATGTTTTCCAAGTCATTTCTGATGTAAATTGGAAACAATATGTGACCTTTAGTTTCAACGAACTAACTAAAATTCACCACGCCTTTCCCGAATGTTGCTGCAGTGACTTGCATGGCCGCATGTATGCAGTGTCCTGTGAACTAGCCTGTGCAATCCCTTCTCCTGTATATGTCTAAGCTGACTCCTGATGCTTCATTTCTCTTTGTCACACCATGTCGTTTTCCCAAACGTGAATGATACAAAGAAACTATTTGGTACACCTATCAAACCTCTTGGAAAAAACACTATTGGCGCCTTCATGCATAAAATCAGTCAGCATGCACGCCTAAGGACTACGTACACTAACTATTGTATTTGTGCCACTGCCATTCATCTTCTTTCAAATGCTGGACTTGAAACCAGACAAATAATGTCTGTAACTGGTCAACATAATCCTTTGTCTATCAACAGTTACTGGCAATCGCAAGTCACTCAACGCAATGACTGGTCTGCAATTCTTCATTATGGCGATGTCTCACAATGCTGCCTTCATCAGACTCAATCTCTTCCATGTAACCTCTCCATTCCAACATCTGCGTGCTCCCCTTTCCCTTCAGCTTCTAAGTCCTTTACACCACCATTTCTAGCAGTAGGTCTACTCCCCATTTTGCCAAATGTTCTTTCACTTTCCTTGAAAATGTGCAATTTAACTCCTATTAAATGTAATCCCATTGTTATGCTTTTCAATGTGTGTTTCACTGTTATTTAGAAGTACTATTACGGATATTTGGCATGTTTTTGCCCAATACATTTGCTTTTTCAAAGTAAACAGAAAGCAGTAATGCCATTACTATCCATATTTTCCAAATATTGCGCTTTTCATTTACACTTACTCTGTTTTTAGAAGCAATAGTGCTTTTCATTTCTATGTTTTCACTGGTGCAATTTCTCTTTTGAAAAGTCCTTTTGATACACAGTGTTTTGTGGGATGTTTTAAACCACTTTTGCTCGGCTATGCAGCATCACTGTGTTATGATGGTGCCAGAAAAATCTAAATGGCGCAAAACCCTTGTGCGCGCCAAAACCCCTGAAAATCGTGTTTTGCAATGCCCAAAAAGATGGTTGCCCAATCTACCATGCATGTTTTCAGTGGTGGAACAGAGATCTCACTCCTGAAATATGTCACTGGGCTCCACAACAAGTGAAAATGGAGTACAGAAGGAAAAAGCAGTGTTGCTAAATGAAAACCCAAAATCTTGCTTTAAATGTTTTTTTCTTTGGTGCTGAAACAGCAGAATGCCGGTACAAAACACCCTCAAACATCCAAAATTCTTGCTGGGTGCTACAATTCACTTAGTTTAAGAAATCATTGTGAACTTGCAAGGTCCTGAAAAGCTAAAAGCATGAAGGGATTTCCACAGTAAAAGTGGCCTGTCTGTGGATGTCAAAAATCTCTGTGCTGCAGAGAACTGCTGTGATGACAGCTGTCAAGAGCCTGCCTGATTAAACTTTAAACATGTGTAAACTGATATCAAATGCTTGCAATCTAAGAGGCCTGTTATTGAGAGTAACCTATGTTATAATTGTTTTGATGGCATGGTTTAAAATCTTGAATCAGAATTCTAGCTGCTATTTTGAAATCACAAGCTTGTTTTAAGCTAAGGAAAAATACAACATAATTAACAATTAAATCAAGCCTGGCTAAAGCTACCAAACTGGAATACCAGGTTTCCTCACAGAAGGAAAGCCCTTCCCTCCAGCAGTAAATCACACCAAAGCGGTAATTATAGGGTTTGGAAAGAAGCTGGTCTACAGAGGCAAAAGGGAACAATGAACAGCTGCTGATAAGGAAATGCGAGGTGTGAGGACAGTTGTAAATGGCCTCTGCAAGGAGCAAACATGGGGGATGTCTCCTGGGCCTCCAGGGAGAGACCATGGGGTTGATCTAAAACAACCATTTGTTGCTTAACAAGGACAAAGAACACAATTTAAAAAGACGGATAACTTACTGTTTAAAATTGTGAAAAATATGAAAATAGATTTGTGACTCTAAATTTTGGCTGCACGTTTCAAGGGGCGGCAAAATCGTGTGACATGTTCTGGAAAGAAGAAGGTGGGTGAGGCGCGCACTCCCGGTCCTGGTCAATGAAACCTGTTGCAAAAAATAAGTAGCTGGGTCACATCCCAAAATGGACAAATATTCACTGGGTTAGATCCCTTCTGCTGCAAATCAGGTACTCAGTATTAACAGGGTTAGATCCCTTGCTGCAAATCAGGTACTCAGTATTAACAGGGTTAGATCCCTCAGCTGCAGTTCTGTGGTCTGTAGTTGTTCTCCTCCGTGCTTTCTTATCTCAAATAATCATCAGGGAGGCTGTTGAGCAGGTGTGTCTAATTAGACTCAAAGGATTCTGGTAGCTGTAGTGAAAAAGTTTTTTTCTGTTCAGGTGACCAGCAACCGACACCCCTCCGAAGCACAAGTCCTTCCCAAATTTGGGGGAGGGGAGAGAACCATCTTTATGATTCTCCAAAGTGGGGCACAGTCACCCTGTGGTGCTGCCTCTGGAGCCCGGGACTCCCATAGCATTCAGTACAAAAAAGAAGGTGGGTGATGAGCGCACTCCCAGTCCTGGTCAATTAAACCTGTTGCAAAAAATAAGTAGCTGGGTCACATCCCAAAATGGACAAATATTAACAGGGTTAGATCCCTTCTGCTGCAAATCAGATACTCGGTATTAACAGGGTTAGATTCCTTGCTGCAAATCAGGTACTCAGTATTAACAGGGTTAGATCCCTCAGCTGCAGTTCTGTGGTCTGTAGTTGTTCTCCTTGTCCATTTTGGGATGTGACCCAGCTACTTATTTTTTGCAAAAGGTTTAATTGACCAGGGCTCCAGGAATGTTGAAGGTAATGTCCCTGGCTTTGGTTGGCAGTCTTTCATGTGGTTTGACCATCCCGAAGCCCAGCAGTGGGTGCAGGGAGGCACGGCAGGGTTCCTACCCTTTTCCAGAGGGAGAAGTTGTAATGCAGGCCAGCCAGAGCTCCAGATATTCGGGGGTGATGCCCCTGGCCTTGCGAGCTGTCTCCCTTGTGGTTTAACTGTTCCCAAGCCCAGCAGCGGGCCCAGGAAGCCCTGGCAGGGTCCCGACCTTTCCCGGAGGGAGAAGCTGTAACACAACCTAGCCAGAGCTCCAGGGTGGTAGGGGGTCATATTCCTGGCCTTGGGCGGCTTACTCTCATGTGGGTTGAACGTCCCCAAGCCCAGAGTTGGTTCCAGGGAGGCCCAGGACATTACCTGTACTTTCCCGGAGGGGAGAAGCTGTAACGCAGGACAGCCAGAGCACCAGGTAAGTCAGGGGTAATGTCCCTGGCCTGATCTGGCTGTCTACCATATGGGTTGATATCCCCAAGTGCAGTGGCTGTCCCAGGGAGCCCCGGCATGGTCCCCTCCCTTCCCAAAGGTAAATTCTGTAATGCATCGCAGCCAGACCTTCAGGATGTTTGGGGGGCTTGTCTCACAAGCCCAGCAGCGGTTCCAGGGAGCCCCGGAATGGTCCCCGACCTTTGCCACAGGGAGAAGCTGTAACGCAGCACAGTTAGAGCTCCAGGCTGGGCTTGGAGATGGTCGACCCACATGGGTGACGGGTGCCCAAGGCCTGTGACATCACCCCGACCATCCTTGAACTCTGGCTGGGTTGTGTTGCACCTTCTTCCACTGGGAAAGGATGGGAAACCCGCTGAGGCTTCCTGAAACTGCTGCTGGACTTGTGGACGGTCAACCCATATGAGGGGCAACCACCCAAGGCCAGGGACATCACCGCGACCATCCTTGAGCTCTGGCTAGGCAGCATTTCAGAATTTCCCTTGGGGAAAGGTCGTTGAACCTGGCGGGGCTACCTGGAACTGCTGCTGCACTTGGGAATGGTCGTCCCATATAGGAGACAGCCCACCAAGGCCAGGGACATTACCCCCGACTATCTTGTTGCTCTGCTGGCCTGCATTGCAGCTTCTCAGTCCAGGAAAAGTTGGGGATCCTGCTGGGACTCCCCGGGACTGCCGTAGAACTTGTGGATGGTCAACACTTTTTCTTTTTCACCCAAGTAGATGCACCCACAAATGTGAGGTACCGTTTTCGTCGGGACACCTGTGGGAACGTGGGAAGGTAGGACATGTATTGTTGGTGGCTTGTTGTGGTGGGTGGGCAGATGGAAATGTATGAAAATTTTGTTTTTTTTCACCAAATTTCTGACTTTGCCGGGGATTGTGGGTAATACATTCTGTGGTGATTTGTGCAAGACAGACCTCTATGGATTCCCACGGGGTGTCCTGTTTTTGGAAATGCATGGGGTTCCCTGTTTTCCTTAGTGGCTTTGACACCCTAGGCCCAAATCTGTAGGTGGGCATTACCAGTGGTTAAGTGTTTTCCCTTTGAGGCCAGGTAGGTGCACCCACACATGTGAGGTACCGTCTTTGTCGGGACACCTGTGGGAACGCGGAAAAATAGGACATGTGTTGTTGGCGGCATGTTTCGGTTGGGAGGCAGAGGGAAATGTCTGAAAATTGGGGAGTTTTCACCAAATTTCGGACATTGCCAGGGATTGTGGGTGATAAATTCTGGAGCGATTCGCACAAGTCAGACATCTGTCGATTCCCACGGGTGTCTTATTTTCAGAAATGCATGTGGTTCCCTGTTTTGGTTGGTTGCTTCAACACCCTAGGTCCAAATCCAAATCCGCAAAATCTGCTCTGCCGAAAGCCTTGGGGTGACCGGTGGTTTAGCCTTTTCCCTTTGCGCCCAGGTAGGTGCACCCACACATATGAGGTACAGTTTTTGTCGAGACAGCTGTGGGAACGTGGGAAGGTAGGGTGGTTTGGTTTGGTGTTGGTGGCGTCTTTCAATGGGTGGGCAGAGGGAAATGTCTGAAAATGGTGTTTTTTTGCCAGGATTTTGGACTTTGCCAGCGATTGTGGGTAATAAATTCTGGGGCGATTCGTGCAAGTCAGACCTCTGTGGATTCTCACGGGTGCCTTGTTTTTTCAGAAATGCATGGGGTTTCTTGTTTTCCTTGATGGCTTCGACACCCTAGGCCCAAATCTTTAGGTTGTTGTTAGGGAGAATTCTCCAGAATGGCTAATTTCCCTTACCTGCTGAGTCCCTCAGCAGCTTTGCTGGATTTCTAGGATTGAATATTTCACCTGGTAAGAGTGTAATTTTTTTTATCCCACTCTTACATGTGTTTTTCTGTATGTGTTAAACATTTTTTGTGTTCATAGACTGTGGAGCCTCACCTACTCCATAGGCATCATCTTTTTACTGTGTGTTACACAGCACCTTCAGTGCAGCGACACAGGGTTGTCTTTTAGACTTCCCAACTAAGACTCAATTTTCTGGGACTGACTACTGTCTCTCAGAACATGTAAAGTTGACATTGACTTTATTAGTCTCTTTTAATCCACAGACCCAGTACAAACTATCTTACATAGAGTTCTGGAAAGGGTTACTAGTTATCCCTTTGTGTCTGTCTCTCATGGAACATTATTTTGTTCCCTTTTCATTAAGACTTGTTTGGTGTCAGTGGTAATTATCCTATTTTTTGCTACTGTGGTTATTGTAAATAGCCCTGGTATTGTTGTAGGCTATCTTGGTAGCCTCGAACTTAAACCCGCTGGACCATATTTGTTTTAATTTGGTTACGACTGGGTTTATTCACCATTCCTTTTTGTAGAAGTCTTTCTCATGTTTTTCTCTGCGCGCCAAACCAGGTTTGTTTCCTTGGTTCGCCGTCCTATTGCGGGCTTCTGCACAGAAGCCCCCGTAGGCGTCTGAAAATCTGGGTAGGCAGGATGTGAGGGCTGGGTTTTAGGACCCCTGCCATTTGTTCCCTTGGTAACCCAAGTTGCACTCCTGTTTGATTGGCTAGGTGACTGTCCCGCCAGGACAGCAACCCTGCAACAGCAACCCTGCTGTTTGATTGACAGCCAAGCTGGTTGAAAGGGGGAAAACTGCATAAAAAGCAGGTCTCTGGGGCTGGTGGAAAGGTAGAGTCGCCACTAGATCGAGAGAACCAAAGAGAAGCAGACAGAAGAGGACCTCTACCACGACTGAACCTCCCGGTGAAGCCGTGCTCTGGGTCTGAATCTTCAAACTTCCTTGACAGGGAATATCTGCAAAGAATCTTCTCTTCTTGAGCTGGTGGGAACAAGCAGTTCACCAAACTGCAAGCCAGGCCTCCCTCCTCTGGTCGAATTTTCTGTACAGAGCTACAGTGAACCAGATAGCCAGGAAGGTCGGACCCTGCTTGGGTTTCAAGGAGCGAACCTTTTATTCGCCGTTTGGCTCTGCTGCTGGTTTCTTCCCTGGGCAGCGCAGGACCCTCCAGTCTTCCTACTTTGTGTCGGTCTGACAGTCGCTTCAGGAACCGTGAGCCTGCAGGACCTGCCAGGAACGTCCGCCTCAGCTACAGCTTCTTCTCCATTTAAGGTACTGTTCCAAATCTGCTTGTTCGTTTCGTCCAGCCACAGTGAAAGTGTGTGAAACCTTTCGCCAATCCGGGGGCTTGTCCTCTATTATTTAAAGTAACTTTTCACCTGACCAACTCCGTTCTGAACTCTTGGAAAAGACTTAACCGCAAACTACCCTGATCTGTGTGATCTTGAGCAAAATACTTTTGTCCCATTGACTATGACTTGATTCCCTCACTGTAGTTCCTTTTTCTAGATTGCCCTGCTTACTTACCTGTTGGTTCTGTTCAATGTTTGTCTAACTTTGTCTTTCCTTCACTTTTAAATTGGAGTAGCATTTTGCTCACACTTCATTTTGTGCTTAACTTGTCCAGAATCTATAGGGAGTGGTGTGATGTATTAAGACTGTGATTTCTAAACGGCTTGAAAATAGTGAAGTCTTTAATAACTGATGTGTAAATAAATGTATATTATTTTACTCAGAAACCTTGAGTCAGTGTTTGTTTGAATCATAGTGTTTGCTTTCCTTTGTGTAACTATTGATACTGCTCACTTACTCTTGAGATAAGTCTGGCTGGTCAGCCATTGCTACCACTTTAATGTGTAGCACAGGCTTGTACCAAAGGTGAATTTGTACCGTCACTTGTAGTCTTAATTGTGTGTGGTGTTCCCAAAGGGTACTGCATATAATTCTGCCTAATAGTTGTCCACAAGAGCAAATTCCCTCAAATCTGCTCTGACGAAAGATTTTGGGTTACCAGTGGTTTTGCCATTTTCCTTTGCGCCCAGGTAGGTGCACCCACACATGTGAAGTACCATTTTTGTTGGCACACCTGTGGGAATGTGGGAAGGTAGGACATGTGTTGTTGGCGGCGTGTTTCGGTGGATTGGCAGAGGGAAATATCTGAAAATTGGGGGGTTTCCGCATAATTTCAGACTTTTCGAGGGATTGTGGGTGATAAATTCTGGGGGGATTTGCGCAAGTCAGACATCTGTGGATGCCCACGGGTGTCTTATTTTTGGAAAAGCATGTGGTTCCCTGTTTTGCTTGGTGGCTTCAACACCCTAGGCCCATATCTATAGGTTGTCCACAACAGCGAATACCCGCATAATCTGTTCTGCCGAAAGGCTTGGGGTAACTAGTGGTTTAGCCTTTTCCCTTTGCGCCCAGGTAGGTGCACCCACACACGTGAGGTACTGTTTTTGTCGAGACAGCTGTGGGAACGTAGGAAGGTAGGGCATGTGTTGTAGGTGGCATGTTTCAATGGGTGGGAAGAGGGAAATGTCTGAAAATGGTGTTTTTTTCACCAGCATTTTTTACTTTGCACCCAGGTAGGTATACCCACACATATGAGGTAGTGTTTTTGTCGGAACACCTGTTGGAGCGCCGGGGAGGTAGGACATGTGTTGTTGGTGGTGTGTTTCGGTGGGTTGGCAGAGGGAAATGTCTGAACATGGTGGATTTTTTTGTAAAATTTCAGACTTTACCGGGGTTTGTGGGTATACATTCTGGGGCGGTTCGCACATGTTAGACCTCTGTGGATTTCCACAGGTGTGTCCTTTTCAGAAATGCATGGGGTTCCCTGTTTTTCTTGATGGCTTCGACACGCTAGGCCTAAATCTGTAGCTTGTCCACAACACTGAAATCCCTTAAAAGCCGCTCTGCCAAAAGACTTTGGGTGACCAGTGGTTTAGCCTTTTCCCTTTGCGCCCAGGTAGGTGCACCCACACATTTTTGTTGGGAGACCTTTCGGAACGTGAGAAGGTAGGGCATGTGTTGTTGGGGGTGTGTTTTGTTGTGTCTGCAGAGGGAAATGACTTAAAATTGTGTTTTCTTTGCCAAATTTTGGACTTTGCCAGGGATTGTGGGTAATAAATTATGTGGCGATTCACGCAAGTCAGACCTCTGGGGATTCCCACAGGTGTCTTCCTTTTGGAAATGCATGGGGTTCCCTGCTTCCCTTGGTGGCTGCGACAACCTAGGCCCAAATCTGTAGATTGTCCACAGCAGCGAAATCCCGCAAAATCTGCTCTGCTGAAACACTTGGGGTGACCAGTAATTTAGCCTTTTCCCTTTGTGCCCAGGTAGGTGCACCCACACATGTGAGGTACCATTTTCGTCGGAACACCTGTGGGAATGGGGTAAGGTAGGACATGTGTTGTTGGCTGCATGTTTCGGTGGGTGGGCAGAGGGAAATATCTGAAAAGTGTAGAGAGGCATCAGCTTCACCTCACTGATGATCCCCAACAAGGGTGAAACACGTGTATGGGGTTGCTGGTGGTACTCTCGTTCAGATTGGAATTGCCATTGTATTTCGGTGCTGGACTGCTCCTGGGCAGGACAAAGACTGATATGCAAATGGATATTTCCCATCTGTGAAAGGCACAGTGAGTAAAAGCAGTGGCTGCGAACTCTCAAGTGGTTAATAACCACTGAACAGGTTATCATGTCTGTTCTTGCGAGAGAGGGGCGCCCGCTACCTTTGTAAAACTATTTGTTAAGGAGCCTGGGATTGGTAACCCTAGGTCTCCTGGGGGCAACCAGACGTGGTCTCCCTCTCACTGTGCTTAGAGAGGCATCAGCTTCACCTCACTGATGATCCCCAACAAGGGTGAAACACGTGTATGGGGTTGCTGGTGGTACTCTCGTTCAGATTGGAATTGCCATTGTATTTCGGTGCTGGACTGCTCCTGGGCAGGACAAAGACTGATATGCAAATGGATATTTCCCATCTGTGAAAGGCACAGTGAGTAAAAGCAGTGGCTGCGAACTCTCAAGTGGTTAATAACCACTGAACAGGTTATCATGTCTGTTCTTGCGAGAGAGGGGCGCCCGCTACCTTTGTAAAACTATTTGTTAAGGAGCCTGGGATTGGTAACCCTAGGTCTCCTCGGGGCAACCAGACGTGGTCTCCCTCTCACTGTGCTTAGAGAGGCATCAGCTTCACCTCACTGATGATCCCCAACAAGGGTGAAACACGTGTATGGGGTTGCTGGTGGTACTCTCGTTCAGATTGGAATTGCCATTGTATTTCGGTGCTGGACTGCTCCTGGGCAGGACAAAGACTGATATGCAAATGGATATTTCCCATCTGTGAAAGGCACAGTGAGTAAAAGCAGTGGCTGCGAACTCTCAAGTGGTTAATAACCACTGAACAGGTTATCATGTCTGTTCTTGCGAGAGAGGGGCGCCCGCTACCTTTGTAAAACTATTTGTTAAGGAGCCTGGGATTGGTAACCCTAGGTCTCCTGGGGGCAACCAGACGTGGTCTCCCTCTCACTGTGCTTAGAGAGGCATCAGCTTCACCTCACTGATGATCCCCAACAAGGGTGAAACACGTGTATGGGGTTGCTGGTGGTACTCTCGTTCAGATTGGAATTGCCATTGTATTTCGGTGCTGGACTGCTCCTGGGCAGGACAAAGACTGATATGCAAATGGATATTTCCCATCTGTGAAAGGCACAGTGAGTAAAAGCAGTGGCTGCGAACTCTCAAGTGGTTAATAACCACTGAACAGGTTATCATGTCTGTTCTTGCGAGAGAGGGGCGCCCGCTACCTTTGTAAAACTATTTGTTAAGGAGCCTGGGATTGGTAACCCTAGGTCTCCTGGGGGCAACCAGACGTGGTCTCCCTCTCACTGTGCTTAGAGAGGCATCAGCTTCACCTCACTGATGATCCCCAACAAGGGTGAAACACGTGTATGGGGTTGCTGGTGGTACTCTCGTTCAGATTGGAATTGCCATTGTATTTCGGTGCTGGACTGCTCCTGGGCAGGACAAAGACTGATATGCAAATGGATATTTCCCATCTGTGAAAGGCACAGTGAGTAAAAGCAGTGGCTGCGAACTCTCAAGTGGTTAATAACCACTGAACAGGTTATCATGTCTGTTCTTGCGAGAGAGGGGCGCCCGCTACCTTTGTAAAACTATTTGTTAAGGAGCCTGGGATTGGTAACCCTAGGTCTCCTGGGGGCAACCAGACGTGGTCTCCCTCTCACTGTGCTTAGAGAGGCATCAGCTTCACCTCACTGATGATCCCCAACAAGGGTGAAACACGTGTATGGGGTTGCTGGTGGTACTCTCGTTCAGATTGGAATTGCCATTGTATTTCGGTGCTGGACTGCTCCTGGGCAGGACAAAGACTGATATGCAAATGGATATTTCCCATCTGTGAAAGGCACAGTGAGTAAAAGCAGTGGCTGCGAACTCTCAAGTGGTTAATAACCACTGAACAGGTTATCATGTCTGTTCTTGCGAGAGAGGGGCGCCCGCTACCTTTGTAAAACTATTTGTTAAGGAGCCTGGGATTGGTAACCCTAGGTCTCCTGGGGGCAACCAGACGTGGTCTCCCTCTCACTGTGCTTAGAGAGGCATCAGCTTCACCTCACTGATGATCCCCAACAAGGGTGAAACACGTGTATGGGGTTGCTGGTGGTACTCTCGTTCAGATTGGAATTGCCATTGTATTTCGGTGCTGGACTGCTCCTGGGCAGGACAAAGACTGATATGCAAATGGATATTTCCCATCTGTGAAAGGCACAGTGAGTAAAAGCAGTGGCTGCGAACTCTCAAGTGGTTAATAACCACTGAACAGGTTATCATGTCTGTTCTTGCGAGAGAGGGGCGCCCGCTACCTTTGTAAAACTATTTGTTAAGGAGCCTGGGATTGGTAACCCTAGGTCTCCTGGGGGCAACCAGACGTGGTCTCCCTCTCACTGTGCTTAGAGAGGCATCAGCTTCACCTCACTGATGATCCCCAACAAGGGTGAAACACGTGTATGGGGTTGCTGGTGGTACTCTCGTTCAGATTGGAATTGCCATTGTATTTCGGTGCTGGACTGCTCCTGGGCAGGACAAAGACTGATATGCAAATGGATATTTCCCATCTGTGAAAGGCACAGTGAGTAAAAGCAGTGGCTGCGAACTCTCAAATGGTTAATAACCACTGAACAGGTTATCATGTCTGTTCTTGCGAGAGAGGGGCGCCCGCTACATTTTTAAAACTATTTGTTAAGGATCCTGGGATTGGTAACCCTAGGTCTCCTGGGGGCAACCAGACGTGGTCTCCCTCTCACTGTGCTTAGAGAGGCATCAGCTTCACCTCACTGATGATCCCCAACAAGGGTGAAACACGTGTATGGGGTTGCTGGTGGTACTCTCGTTCAGATTGGAATTGCCATTGTATTTCTGTGCTGGACTGCTCCTGGGCAGGACAAAGACTGATATGCAAATGGATATTTCCCATCTGTGAAAGGCCCAGTGAGTAAAAGCAGTGGCTGCGAACTCTCAAGTGGTTAATAACCACTGAACAGGTTATCATGTCTGTTCTTGCGAGAGAGGGGTGCCCGCTACCTTTGTAAAACTATTTGTTAAGGAGCCTGGGATTGGTAACCCTAGGTCTCCTAGGGGCAACCAGACGTGGTCTCCCTCTCACTGTGCTTAGAGAGGCATCAGCTTCACCTCACTGATGATCCCCAACAAGGGTGAAACACGTGTATGGGGTTTCTGGTGGTACTCTCGTTCAGATTGGAATTGCCATTGTATTTCGGTGCTGGACTGCTCCTGGGCAGGACAAAGACTGATATGCAAATGGGTATTTCCCATCTGTGAAAGGCACAGTGAGTAAAAGCAGTGGCTGCGAACTCTCAAGTGGTTAATAACCACTGAACAGGTTATCATGTCTGTTCTTGCGAGAGAGGGGCGCCCGCTACCTTTGTAAAACTATTTGTTAAGGAGCCTGGGATTGGTAACCCTAGGTCTCCTGGGGGCAACCAAACGTGGTCTCCCTCTCACTGTGCTTAGAGAGGCATCAGCTTCACCTCACTGATGATCCCCAACAAGGGGAGAGTACCACCAGCAACCCCATACACGTGAAACACGTGTATGGGGTTGCTGGTGGTACTCTCGTTCAGATTGGAATTGCCATTGTATTTCGGTGCTGGACTGCTCCTGGGCAGGACAAAGACTGATATGCAAATGGATATTTCCCATCTGTGAAAGGCACAGTGAGTAAAAGCAGTGGCTGCGAACTCTCAAGTGGTTAATAACCACTGAACAGGTTATCATGTCTGTTCTTGCGAGAGAGGGGCGCCCGCTACCTTTGTAAAACTATTTGTTAAGGAGCCTGGGATTGGTAACCCTAGGTCTCCTGGGGGCAACCAGACGTGGTCTCCCTCTCACTGTGCTTAGAGAGGCATCAGCTTCACCTCACTGATGATCCCCAACAAGGGTGAAACACGTGTATGGGGTTGCTGGTGGTACTCTCGTTCAGATTGGAATTGCCATTGTATTTCGGTGCTGGACTGCTCCTGGGCAGGACAAAGACTGATATGCAAATGGATATTTCCCATCTGTGAAAGGCACAGTGAGTAAAAGCAGTGGCTGCGAACTCTCAAGTGGTTAATAACCACTGAACAGGTTATCATGTCTGTTCTTGCGAGAGAGGGGCGCCCGCTACCTTTGTAAAACAAAAGGACATGTGTTGTTGGCTGCGTGTTTTGGTGGGTGGGCAGAGGAAAATGTCTGAAAATTGTGGGGGTTTTTTGCCAAATCTCGGACTTTGCCGGGGATTGTGGGTAATAACTTATGGGACGATTCACACAGGTCAGACCTCTGGATTCCCACAGGTGTCTTCTTTTTGGAAATGCATGGGGTTCCTTGTTTTCCTTGGTGGCTGCGACACTCCAGGTCCAAATCTGTACATTGTCCACAAGAGTAAATTCCAGCAAAATCTGCTTTGCCAAAACACTTTGGGTTACCAGTGGTTTAGCCATTTCTCTTTGCCCCCAGGTAGGGGCAACCACACATGTGAGATACCATTTTCGTTGGGACCCCTTTGGGAATGCGGGAAGGTAGCGCATGCGTTGTTGGCGGTGTGTTTCGGTGTATCGGCAGAGGGAAATGACTGGAAATGGTGTTTTTTGGCCAAATTATGGACTTTGCCAGGGATTGTGGGTAATTGATTCTGGGGCGATTCGAGCAAGTCTGACCACTGTGGATGCACAGGTGTCTTTTTTGAAAATGTCTGGTGTTCCCTGTTTTCCTTGGTGGCTTCAACAACCTTAGCCCAAATCTGTAGGTTGTCCACAGCAGCAAAGTCCCGCAAAATCTGCTCTGCTGAAAGACTTGGGGTGACCAGAGGTTTAGCTTTTTCCCTTTGTGCCCAGGTAGGTGCACCTACACATGTGATGTACCGTTTTTGTTGAAACATCTGTGGGAATGGGATAAGGTAGGACATGTGTTGTTGGCTGCGTGTTTTGGTGGGTGGGCAGAGGAAATTGTCTGAAAATTGTGGGGGTTTTTTGCCAAATTTCGGACTTTGCCGGGGATTGTGGGTAATAACTTATGGGGCGATTCACGCAGGTCAGACCTCTGGATTTCCATAGGTGTCTTCTTTTTGGAAATGCATGGGGTTCCTTGTTTTTCTTGGTGGCTGCGACACTCCAGGTCCAAATCTGTAGATTGTCCACAAGAGTAAATTCCAGCAAAATCTGCTCTGCCAAAACACTTTGGGTTATCAGTGGTTTAGCCATTTCCCTTTGCCCCCAGGTAGGTGCACCCACACATGTGAGGTACTGTTTTCATTGGGACACCTGTGGGAACGAGAGAAGGTAGGACATTTGTTGTGTTTGCGTTGTTTTCTTAACATTTTCGAACATTTGCTGCTGCACTTTGTCACACAACACTTTCATTTCCGTAATGTGACCTACATTTGGTTGCTGCTTTAGAACTATACACTTTTGTAATCTGCGCAAGTCACCTACCCTTCGAAAGGTCACCCTGTGCTCTTTCAAAAAATGTAAGTGTGCCCTTCTCGACCACATTTGTTTTCCTTACTTGCGCATGCTAAGTAAGTCTATTTAGGACATAAGCATAAAAAACCTGTGTACCATGGCTCAGTGTTTGGCTTGTGGTGCTGCTTGTTTTGTGAAACAATATGAAACAAGTGTGATTTCCTAACTGGAAGAGTCACAGGAATGTAGTGGGGCATTGCTTTTCTCAAAATCCACAGAAGCCATTGCCTTACCGGGCCAACCATGTCCACCACATACCTTTTTTCTGTCATTTTTCCAATTTTTCCCCAAACTATGGAATTTTTCCCTTCATATTTGTTGCCTGACCTACGCAAATCACCCCTTCCTAAACTTGAATTTTGTCTACTTTTCAAAAATGTATGCCTTTCTGTCTTCCCATTCAGCTTTCCTACCCTCCTCTTCCATTCCCTCCTTGCATGTCCTACTGGAAAAAAAGGGCATAATCGCCTACTTTTCACAAAACGGCCGGTTACCATATCAAAATATGTTGTTTTGGTTTCCACTCAACTTCTTCTTGAAAGCCTGTGATATGCCAAATTCAGCACAGCAAACCATTTGTTCCTAGCTCTTACAAGGAAAAAACGACAGGCTTCTTTGTACATCATTTAATTGGCATTTTCTGAAAAAACCCAAAATTTTCTCCCTTTTTGGTTATTTTCTCTCACTCCCGTACAGCAAACTAGGATTCCTTGGTGGCGTTATGACACCTATATGTGGGAAGAAAAGGGGCCAAATTTGGCTGAGATATCTCATGTAACAAAATGTTTTACAAGGGATGAATGGCGTCATCCAGAAATCACCAAAAAAGGCCTTGGCACTGGGGGGGGGGAAATCCTTGGCAGTTAAGGGGTTAAAGTTCCAATTTAGGTGATACCAAAACAGAAGGATCTAATGTTCTACCTGCATCTGCCACACACAGGTTATATAATGTGGGAGCCAATATACAACCTTGGCGTAGGCTGTTATGCATTTTGAAACCAGTCGACATCCGCCCTTCTTAGCCCAATCGAACTTGCATCTTGGAATTTCTATGCAAGTGAATAAGAATACTCAGAATGCCCTTGGGAATTCCATAATCTTCTAGTTTTTTCCACAGGATGGCTCTTTTCACTGTGTGGAAAGCCATGGACATGTCCATCAACGCCACACATACTGAGGGTGTATTAGATTGCCATGCACGACTCTGTAGGCAGCTAACTGAAAGATCTCCACAATCTCTGCCCTTTGACCTTCTAGAGCCCATTTGACGGTAATCCAAAATCTCATTTGTAACACACCAGGACTCAATGTGATCCAATAAGATGGATGCAAACATTTTGGGCTCAACATCCATTAAGGCAATAGGCCTATAGCTAAAGGGTGACAGTCTCAACCCCTTCTTAAAAATAGGAATAAAGTGCAATATTTACGATGACACGGTGGCACACTTTAAATTAACAATATCGGAGTAGATGATATGAAGAGTCTTTGTGTATAAATCAACATTTTGTTTTAATATAATGTTTGTCAAGTTATTAGGGCCTCCTGCATTGGATGGTTTCGATTTTGCAATACTCCTTGCAATATTGTTAATTAATATGTCGATATTCCACTCATACCCAGCCACACCAGACATCTCCACCAAGAGGCCTGGGTGCTTATAAATATTCAGAAAATGATGTATCCATTCCAAAGGATTATTAACCAGCTGGTGTTGTTTCACCTCAGTGTGGTTAATTAATTCCCAGAAGTTGTGAGTGTTATTGCCTTTTAAGGAAGCCATCGTAAATTCCCAGTCCCTTTAATAGAGACCAACATGATAAAACTCGAGCCAGTTCTTATAAGCTTGTTTCAACTTCCAAACCTGCTCCTTAATATTTTCACACCTACCGCTAACTTTATAAATATTTCTGACTGATTTAAGTAAAACTGCTTCATGTTCCTTCACCACAGGATCAAAGCCATGTCCACATTTGTCAACTTTAGCCTTTGTCTTCTTTATGCACGGGTATAATGTAGTCATATGTTTCTCTAAATGTACAGAAAACTTTGACAGCGAATCGCTGTATAGTTTCACCTGCATTGAGGTAGAACTAAAGTCGAGTAGCATAGTGTTATAAACTTTTCTGGTCTTATCTAAGGACCACTTTAGTCCATTGCCTATCACTTTCATCCTACATTCTTCCAAATCGCACCAGAGACCCTTGCCTGTGGATTCCACCTCAGTTGCATGCATAACATTGCATGATCACTATACTCGGTGTGCCTTATCTTAAAATCCAGTATTCTCGTAAGCAGTTGCTGGGAGAGGAAAACTTAATCTATAATCAAGTTCTACCCCTTGCATGCCACGTTGGAGTATCATCTTCAACAAGCTCTAGGCCCCACCCCTCTGCAAAATTCAACCACAGGGCCCCATGAATATTTTTCCTTTTATGAGACATAGTTATCTTATTCAACAAAAAGTAGTCCTGTGAGTTGTCATGCCCCTCTTTGCAATTAGCACTGAGGTCTACTGCCAGTATAATCTCACCTCCTTGGGAATTAGCAACAAATTCTCTAAGTGTGTATTTAAAATACAGAAGGCCAACTCTAACCTGTCAGCAGGATTCAGTAAACATTTATTAAAAGAATATCCCGCATCCCAGGGACATTAGATATTTGTAGAGCAATTGCCAGGAAAGCGTCCTGATTTTACATTTACCCTTTTTGGTTACATGTAACCCCTGTCTGATAGCAATGGCCAAACCTCCCTATGGTCTTCCCCTCACCCCCTTTCTAGTCCAGAAGCAGGTAATCTCATAACCATCCAAAATAAGACTTCCTGTTGCCCATGTCTACTGTAGAAAAATAAGATCAAATGCTTTCATGTCCTTGCAATCACTGTCATTTAACAATAATTGAGCGTCAAATCTTGCGTTCCATGAAAAAAAATGAAGGCAACCTGGCTTCCTAAAGTGGTTGGCTCATAGTCTTGAGCTGCGCAATGAGTCTCTCAAGGTTAGCGCTAACCAACGGCAATTCCAGGCTCACCCGAATTTCCAACGCCACATTTCCTCCTCTTCTGGAGGAGGCTGAGGATGATTTGCTGGCTTCCTTGAACTGTGTGTTTTCATCCTTGAATATGGTTACATCATATCCATATTTCTGCAAATTACTGGCCTCATTGAGTAGTGTAAATTGAACTAACGGAGAAAAAAATTACCAATCTCACATAGTCGTATCTCATCGGATGGACAAAGTCTAGTAGCTTAATAAACTGAGCTCTGGAATTTCTTCAAAGAGAGCAAAAATATGCGATCTATGCAGGGATTGCAGGCCGCCTTCATCAAACAAATAATTCAAGATCACAATCAGGTCTTCCCCCTTCCATTCTACTCGTATACTCGGGCATAGCCCTCAACATTCCAGGGTGCCTCCTTCTGCGAACACTGATCCCTCCCATGTTGATTATCTAGGTGGCCAGCTTCATGGCCCTCAGATTTTCCTGTTGAATTACCCTGCATGTATCCCTCACCTACTTCCTCCCTCCTAGAGTTTCCAGATGCTGCAATCCCTCTTTCTTGCATCAGAATGTTATTCAGCAGCAGTCCTGGCTCAGATTCCGGCATAGCCTGGGCCTGTACTCCCCTATCTAGAGCATTGTACACTGTTCTACAATGTTGGCAGCAGTAACAGGATCTACACATTTAAATTGGCCAGTTTGTGGTGAAACTGGAATTATTTGGGTGGTTTCTTTTAAGTTGTCCTCTATGTTTAAATCTTTGTAGTAGTAATTTGTTTTCTTTAAGATATTGTAGGGCTTGTCTAACTTTTCTTAAATCGATTGGATAGTGCCAAATATTTTTGTCTTTTTTTGGTACACCATTAACTAGTACAATCAATGATTGATCTATATCATATACTCCTAGAGTTTGTACATTTTCTGTAAGATCTAATGGCATACACATTACTTTGCCACAAATCCCACAAATACCTTTCAGTAAATCAGTTGGAGACAGTTTTGCCATTTTCGTTTGAAGGTGTATTATAGCTTGAAATGGGTGTACTGTTTGAATTATAATGCTCTCATACAAGTTAAGTTGTTGGGGAGCTTTTGGAAGTTTTGTACATTCCCAGCAACATATGTTTTCAATTTCCTGCCTCCAAGCCACAACCCCAGCACAAATCATTAACACCCATCCTAATTGTATGCATACGCACTAGCATCCAACATATCGATGAAGTACCTTCTGGTCAAATAGCATCAAATTTAAATCCAGTTTTGCTCTAGAATCTGCTCTCAAGATATATTCCCAATGTTCCAGTGTAATCTAACACTGTAAATC
The DNA here is from genome assembly GCF_040938575.1 of Ambystoma mexicanum. Lineage (NCBI taxonomy): Eukaryota > Metazoa > Chordata > Amphibia > Caudata > Ambystomatidae > Ambystoma > Ambystoma mexicanum. Next base: position 360,020,968 of record NC_090926.1, on the reverse strand, counting down.
TGCCTCCCATTCCTGCTGCATTTTATCCCAACGTTGCACAAATCCCTGCTCCATTGGGAACAATTTAAGAAAGGTAGAGACTAATCATGGAGATATGTTGAAGATATCACACAAACCTGCTCTCTTGCCAAATGGTGATTATAACAAACACATTCTATGTGATAACAACCTATGGAGGATCATATGTCATTCTCTTTCTCATTTCCCTAAGCAAAATGTATGTCTCAATACTTCAAAACTTAACACCTTTTGATTCTTGAAGACGTCACCAATCTTCATAATCCCTCTCAAAATCCAGCTCTTCCATTTCAGTGTCTGATTATCAATCTGCAGTGCAGGATTATTCCATATCAAAGCCTCATAAGTAAACCACTAATCCTGTTCATTCTCTTTAAACCAAGAAACCAACACCTCATGGATAGCTTCAATCGAGGGTAAGGAATTACACCTAGAGTCTCGTCTCTCCCTAGAATATGAATTTGTACAATGAAAATGGCTTTACTGCATCCCTCTCCAAATCCACCCAACACGGCACCCTTTTCCCCTCTGGCATAAAATAATAAGCTCCCTTTTTTAGCATGAACCCTTTTTGATATTTGCCCAAATCAGGATAACCAAATCCATCTTTACTAACCCCTCGCATCAAAATGAATCTTGGACTTGTTGGTCTTTTCCCACTTCCCCATATGAATTTCTGAAAAACTCTGTCAACACGCAGAAAAGTAGAGTGGCCCCTAAAAAGCCATGTGCTGTAATCTGCGCAAACTCACCCCGGCCTTGTTGCATCAATTTTTTTTATCTATTCTTAAGGCTCTCGATAGCTTTGAATCCTCCACCGAGCTGGTATCAGCCTATGATGATGCGATGACAGTGGCACTTAACTCTCTAGCCCCATTAACACAAAGACTGGTTAAATCCCAGCCCTCAAAACAGTGGTATATCCCAGAAATTCAAACGATAAAGTGCAAGACAAAACTGGCAATTAAGAGCTGGAGAACATCATCATCATAACTGCTCGATAAAGATAGATATTCTTAAGCAGCCAAATCGTACAAATTCGCAATTCAGGGTGCAAAGAAATTATTCTATAATCGAAGAATTATGGATGCATAATCAAGCTCCAAAGAGTTGTTCAAAATTCTCAGTGAGCTTGAAGATCCATGCCCTATTACCTCACCAGTGACAAAGGACACTATCTGGCATACTGATATCCAGAATTCCATAGGACAAAAAATTGCTAATAGTAAGGAAGGACATTGTTCCACGCCCTGTGTCACCCAGGATCCATCCGCCATAGTCAGAGCAGAACACTCATTTTCATCTCAGTCTCTCTTCAGGTTCTATGAAATATCGGAACCTAACATGCTTGAACTATTGGTGAAAATTAAACCCGCTATCTGCAAGGGTAACGTCTGTCCAGCCACCATTGCCAAATCATGTGCCGAGATGCTGGCGCCTCTGATCACCAAATTTGTTAATCTTTCATTTAGGGAGAATACTGTTCCAAGCTCTCGTAAAAAGGCTTGGATTTCATCAGTCCTAAAAGAACCTTCATTAGACCCCAACATTGCAAGCAAATATCGGCCAATTACTAATTCACCCTATCTTATGGAAATTCTTCATAAAGTGGCGTATCAACACATTCAGTTTTGTTTAGAGTTTAAATAACATCCTTGGTTCCTTCCATTCTGGGTTCAGAAACAATCACAGCACTGAAACCACCCTCCTTGATTTGGAAATGTCCATTCTTCAGCATGCGGACGATGGTAAAGCATCTCTATTGATGCCATTGGATCTCACTGCAGCGTTTGACCTTGTTGATCATACCATCCTAGCCACTAGGCTACAAGACACTGCCCATTTCTCAAGTGAGGTGGCTAGTTGGGTCCTCTCCTTTCTCTCCAAGCAGATGGCGAGAGTCTTATGATATAATATGGCATTTGTAACGCGCCTATACACAAGTGTTTCAAGGTGAGACGAGGCAGGGAGGGGGGGAACAAGGGGAAGACAGACAATGATCCTACTAGGCCAGGTGTCATTCAGATCGTGCAAGTGCATGGGTGGAGGGAAAGGGAAAAGTGTAAGGGGAAACGGAGGGGGGAAAGTGCAGTACAGGGTAAGCAGAACAACAAATAAATACTAGGGCCAGCTGGTGGCAAGTGCAAGGTAAGTGCAGGAAAGTGCTGAGAAGGGGGGCTGTGGGGATACAGAGACAGTCCGGCAGTGCAGGAGTTTCCAGGGAGGCAGTGCAAGTGGAGAGTGGCTGGGCCAAGGACCGAGATCGGTGAGAGTGGCCCAGTTGCTGATTCAGTGCAGTTTCAGTCAAGAATTTAGCAGGGGAGAGAAAGCAGAAGCAAAGAGGAAGGTTTTGAGGTGCTTCCAGAACTGGAGATGGTTCTCCTCAAGTTTCAGGGAGGCAGGAAGGCTGTTCCAGAGGGAGGCCCCTGCCGCAGAGAGAGATCTACCCCCAACTCGTTGCTTGGAGAAGCGTCTGACCCTGAGGGAGTTGGAGACGGATGAGCGAAGAGCTCGAGAAGGAAGATATTTAGGAAGAGAGAGTTGAAGGTATTTAGGCCCCAGGCCCCAGAAGGCCTTGTGGACAATGCAGAGGGTTTTGAACTTAATCCTTGCAGCCACTGGGAGCCAGTGTAGAGATTTCAGTCCTGGAGAGATACGGTCCCTGGGCTTGAGGCCAAGGACAAGTCTCGCAGTCCTGTTCTGGGTAAGTTGCAGGGGGCGGAGAGTAGAGGCAGGCAGATTAAGATAGAGGCTGTTACAGTAGTCCAGCTTCGAATGAACCAGGGCTCGGGAGACAGTGAGCTTCTGGGGGAAGGAGAGGAAAGGAAGAATACCTCTGAGGAGTTACAGCTGGTAGTGCGACTTCTTAGAGATGTCAGATATGTGAGGAGAGAAGGAGAGTGTGGAGTCGAAGATGACCCCAAGGTTTTTTGCCTTGCAGGTAGGAGCAGGAAGAGGGCCAAAAGAGGTCGGCCAGAGAGCTGCAGGGAAGGAGGGAGTGGGTGTGCCAATGAGAAGAATCTCAGTCTTACTGGCATTAAGGCAGAGGTCATTGGTGGCACACCATTCCTGGATAGCAGACAGACAGTCAGAGATGAGGGAAGGAGAGGAGTAGGCCGAGGGTAGCCTGAAAATGAGCTGGGTATCATCCGCATAGCACTGAAAGTTGGGGCAGAGAGCAGCGATGCGGTGGTCAAGGAGTGCCAGATACTGGTTGAACAGCCAGGGAGAGGGGTTAGATCCCTGGGGGACACCACAGGTAGAGAAAAAGATGTCAGAGAGGAAGGACCCCAGGTGGACCTGGTAGGGTCGATTGGAGAGGAAAGAGGTCAGCCATGCCAGAGTCTGACCAGTGATACCCAGGTTATCACGGAGACAGTTGATCAGGATGGCATGGTTGACAGTATCAAAGGCAGAAGAGAGATCGAGCAAAATGAGAACACACGGAGTGTTGGAGTCAAGGTTCGAGAGCAGGTCCTCACGGATGTTCAGGAGAGCAGTTTCCGTGCTTCTGGCAGCTCTGAAGCCAGACTGATGGTCATGAAGATTACCAACAGATTCAGCATGGTGATTAAGGTGGGAGATGGCCAGTTTCTCCAGGAGCTTGCCAAGAAAGGGAGTGATGGGGATTGGGTGATAGTTAGCCGGGCAGGAGGGGTCGGAAGAGGGTTTCTTAAGAAGAGGGTGCACAAGGGAGTGCTTTAGGGGGGATGGAAAGACTCCAGAGGCGAAGGAGTGGTTGTAAAAGTCAGCCAGGGCAGGAGCCAGGGAGTCGATGTGGTCCTTGATAGTTTTGGAGGAACAGGGGTGAACCTGTTTTGACGAGTGTTAGGCAGAAACCTGTGCAGTTCCCTCTGGGACCACTGCAAAAAGTTTAAGTCTACAGGAGTTAGCAGTAAACCCAATTGGTAGCAGTCTGCACCACCCAGATTTACCTGGTAGCTGTGGCTGAGCAGTCAGACTTCTCTCAAGACGAGTTAGGCTGTATTTGGAGTATACAGGATAGGGCAATTTATACAGTAGAACAAGCAGGCACTGATCAGAGCTTGGGTGTAAAGATATATTATTATTTATTTAAAAACACATCTATGGAAAACACACTGGCACTAATATGGCAAACAACTTCAATCACAGTTACTATAAGTATATATCAATCCCATAACAATATTTCGACAAGTCTAGGTTCAACAGCACCACTTATTTGCAGACAGAGGTGAATGCTTTAACCTAGATGACACTGTAGTATTCGAGAAAACGGCAGGGTATGAAACCAACTCAGTACCAACACTTTTACGAAACAAATGCAAGGCAAGCAAGGCAGGGTCTACTGTAAATCACAAAGTTCAGAGGCCAGGTCCACTCGGAGAGAGGCAAGGCGGTATGTCCCAAAAGTACCACACTGGAAATGCACTTCAAGTCCTTGTAGCAAAATGTCACAGAAAGGTTGGACCAGTTTAGAACAAAAGTTTAAGATGGTCTGGAGGCGACCCAATGGAAAGGTAAGGATTTAAGACACCTCACGCTAACCGTTTCAAGGGAAGCCAGGCGGACACAGTACCTTGAGAGTGAAGAGGCAGCTCCGGCGGGGGCAGTTGTTCCTGGTGGTGGATGCAAGTCGGGGCTTTGCCAGAAGATGAGATGATCTTGTCATCGAGGAAAGTTGAAGATCGTTGCACCACCAGGGAAGAGACCAGCCGCGGAGTGCTCAATCACAAGGCACCACCTTTTGGTCGCGGTACAGTGGTTTGTGGCTATCCGTTTGCCGGGGTGCTCAGCACGGGCAATTCAACCACTAGACATCCTGGAAGCGAAGAAAAAGCAAGGGACTGGTTGTTCCCACCAGTCAGGGGAAGAAGACTCTCCAGCAGGGAGATCTCCTCTGTCGCTGGGAAGTGGTGAGTCGGTTCAGCAGGGCTCCACCGGAGGTGTCGCCGTTGCAGGTCGGCTCAGCTTTACCCTCATCGGATTCTTAGGTCCTGTGGCGACTTCTGAAGTTCCAGTCCCAAAAGCCCTGCTTTTATGCAGAAAACCCCCATTCATTCAGCCTAGCTGTCAAACAAACATGCTAAGTGGTGAGCGGGGCGGCTCACCACTAGGGCCAATCACACCAGAGTGCGACTTGAGTTGGCAAGGCAACTCAGTCCAGGGTGCCTAAACCCCCTCCCACACCCCCTGTGGTACCCAGACAGAATGGCACCATTCTGGAGGGCTTCTGTGCAGAAGCCCGCCAAAAGTGGAACAAAGGGCTCAACCTTTGGTACGGAGTTACAGAGGCGAACACATACGCCATTTTAAAAACCGAGTTCTGGCAGAAAATACCAACCGGTGGATTTATTTAAGACAAATAAACCGGCGGTATGTTAGAGACTAATGTGAAAAAGTATTAGCCTCCAACAATGGGAAGAATCCCATAGGAATATATTTGCGGTCGAATATAAAAAGTAGTATCCACTGCCACCAGCCAAAACTCGACGAGGGGGACGGGACAGTGCCCCCTCAAACAACAGATCCAGGGGTAATCGAATTACCCCTACCAGTACATCCACAATAGGATAGTTTGTACTAGTTCTGTTAGTAAATTTAGGTCTAGTAAAGCCAGTGGTGACTTTACATGCCCTGGGAGACAGTAGTCAGTCCCAGGGTATGGAGTCTATGGTGGGGATCCTCTAGGACACCCCAGTGTTACGGCACGGAGGGTGCGGTGTAACACACATAGTAAAACACATGAGGCCCTATGGAGTAAAAGACCCCATAGCCCATAGAACACATTGACATTCAAAGAAATCAACCACAATCATGTCCAAGAGTGGGAGGAAAAGAGTCTCACTCTTGGCAGGATGAAAAAAAACAAACTCCAGAAATACAGCAAAGCTGCTGGGGGGCTCACTAGGTTACGAAATTCAGCCTAAACAGAATCCTCCCTAACAACGAGACTTTCATAGATCGGACTTGTCTGGAAACCTTGTCAGCGGAGAAAAGGGGAAAGGCAGAGAAGGAGGGAGGAGGGGTGGCTGCAGAAGGGCCAGAGGAAGAGCAGGGAAAAGAGGGAATGAGGTGATGGGAGGAGAGTGAGGACAGGATGTCCTGAGTTTTAGAGATGAAGTGAGAGGCCAGTGCCGTGCAGAGGGCCTGGGAGGGGACAGGAGAGGTAGAGACTGCAGCAGGGTTGGCCAGCTCCTTGCAGATTTTAAAGAGTTCGGCCGAATTGTTAGATGCCGCAGAGATGCGGGCTTGGATAAGGGCTCTCTTCTTGGTGAGAACGGAGAGCCGGTATTGCCTTTGGAGCAGGCGGCTGGCCAGTTTGTCAGAGGATGAACATGAAGCACGCCATTTCCTCTCTGCCACCCTGCACTTGCGTTTTAGGGTAACGAGATCCGAGTCATACCAGAAGTTACATTTGGCTTTAGGCTTCAGGCGGATTCTCATGACAGGGGCAAGGATATCCAGAGTATCAGATATAGCAGAGTGGAGCGTGGAGAGGGCTGTGTCAGGGTGGGAGTAAGCCGAATGGATAGGGGGGCGAGAAGGTGGCAGCGAAAGCCTCAACTGACACGCGCTTCATGGGTCGGATGACCGAGAAGGAGGGTGGCAGTGATGAGGGTGGCTTTGCCTGAGGGGTAGAGAAGGTGAGATGGGAGGATAGGAGAAAGTGATCACTCCAGGCTTTGTCTGAGGGGTAGGGAAGGTGAGGTGGGAGGATATGAGAAATTGATCACTCCAGGAGAGAGGAGTGGAGAGAGGGACAGAGAGGGGAAGGTTAGATGAGATCAGAGCATTAAGATTGTGCCCTGCAGAATGAGTCGGCCCAGACGGGAGAATAGAGAGTGAGAGAGAGTTGCAGAGGTCGCGAAAGAGTCCAGAGGGGGGAGAGGAGGCGTCAAGGTGGATGTTGAAGTCTCCAAGAAAGAGGATTTGAGTGGTTGAGGACAGGAGTGAGGAGGAGAGGTCCGCCCACTCGGAGAGGAAGGAGGAAATTTGACCAGGTGGCCGATAGATAGTAACCACAGTAAGGGAATGGCTAGGAGAGAGAGAGAGTCGGCAGACAAGGCATTCAAAAGAGGAGTAGGTCTGCGTAGGAGTGACAGTGGCAGGAATCCACTCAGGGAAGATAAGGGCCACACCCCCCAGCACGGTTGGGCCTGGGCAGGGAGAGGATCTTGTAACCGTCAGGAAGGAGTGTGTCAAAGCTGGTGACAGAGCTGGCCGTGAACCATGTCTCAGTGAGACTGAGGACGTCAAGGTCCAGTTCCTCAAGAAGGCGACAGATATCAGAGGAATGTTTGATGGCAGAGCGAGAGTTAAGAGTGGCAATGTGGAGAAGGTTGCCAACCTTGAAGGACTTCCGGGGAGGGGTACAGGTCAGAGGTACGCCCTGCGGAGGTGAAGAAGGAGCACGATAGGGGGCAGGGAGGGAGGGTGAAGGCAAGGTAGCCGAGGACAGAGGAGGAGGCACAGCAGGAGAGGAAAGGAAGTTGATGAGGCGTGGGAAGCATCTATAAGAGGTGAAGGTTGGCCTGAGGGCCTTGGACCAAGACGGTCCCGTTAGTGTAGACATTAATGATGGCCTTAGAGGAGTGGAAGGGGGCCAAAAGGACATCCCAACGGGTGCCACCATTAATGGGAGAAGAGGAGAAAGGAGAGAGCACAGAGACCATATGAAGGGTCCATAGGTCAGGCGAAGGCACGAAAAAGAGGATGTCTGTGAAAGTTTCCTTGGAGGAGGCACTGGTGTAGGTTTCAGCGATAGGGAGGCCTGGGTTGGAGACCAGGATGTCCTTTTTAAACTTTTTCCTACCAGATTTAGTGAGGAGAGCAGGATAGTCAATGGAGAAGCAGTTAGAGAAGATAGGCGTAATAGAGAGCACCATGGAATAGGAGGGAATGGGGGGGGAGACAGACAAGAGCAACCGGACAGGAAGTGAGTGGCAAGCCCTAGTTTGTCACATTTCAGAACAACAGTAAAACACTAAATGCGTATGTGCGTATTAGGTACCTAGTGGAGAGGCCACCTAATTTTGAGAATCCTGCGAGGGGAGAAAAAGCCCTAGTTTACCACATTTCAGGAAACAACAGTAACACAGTAAATGCGCCTTAGGTACCCAGTGGAGAGGCCACCTAAGTTTGAGAATCCTGCAAGGGGAGAAAAAGCCCTAGTTTACCACGTTTCAGCAACAACAGTAACATAGTAAATGCGTTTTAGGTACCCAGTGGAGAGGCCACCTAAGTTTGAGAATCCTGCGAGGGGAGAAAAAGCCCTAGTTTACCACATTTCAGGAAACAACAGTAACACAGTAAATGCGTCTTAGGTACCCAGTGGAGAGGCCACCTAAGTTTGAGAATCCTGCGAGGGGAGAAAAAGGGTGGGCCGGGAGAGCAGGTGGAGAAAGCAAGGTGAAAACTGGCGCCTGTCGTCCCCTGAGGACACCTGCAGACACAGAGGGAGCCACAACCAAGGAACCGCCCTTTGCCTAAGGGGCCCTTAGCCGAAGGGGGCTGCCAGGCAGAGGGGGCTGCCCAGGGGGGAACAGTTATAAGGCAGAAGGAGGTGAGGAAGGGGAGGGGGTGTGGGCGGGCAGGGAGGCGGGAAGGGAGAGGAGGACCAGGAAGTGGCTGGAAGGGGGAGGGCGAGCAGGCACAACAACGTGCTCGGAGCGTGAACAGTTACAAGATAATTCCTTTCCTTCTTCTTTGAAGACTCCATGGCAGAAGAATATGTCCTGGAGTGTGGGGTGCCCCCAGGTTCTTGTCTATCCCCAACGCTCTTTAACAACTTTACTCTCCCACTCTTCAGCTGCCTGGATGCAGAAGGTGTTGGGTATGCAAACTATGCGGATTACACTCAGTGTCTCTTTCCACCTTTTGTCAACCATGAGCTTGATTCACTGGCCAGTGATAATACTTACAATTGCATTCATCAATGTATGACTATTAATGGCTTGGTACTTAACAATGGGAAGGCAGTTTGCCGTGGAGAGCGTCACCGGAGATACGTACCACTATAGGCCAGCTAAGTGCCACCACTGGCATTCTTCATTCCCAAACGCCCTTCTCAACCACACACCTATCTCCTACTACCATGACAGAGCCCGCGTGTGATTGTGCTGTGCCTGTAAGTCACATGGCCTTTCCTTTCCTTCTACCCTTTATCTGATGTCATCAACATCTCATTGACTATCATAACGCCATCCTGCGCCCGAAACCCACCCCAATGAACGCCTGAAACTCATGTACCTAATTTGCGCATGTCTCCATGATCATGTATCCCGCACTCTACTGTTATTACTATAGCAATGCCTTGTAGTCCTCCCGTAACAATCTGAGTTTGATGCTTGAAACCCAAGATTATATATTCAGCTTCATACTGCCTATCTAAGTGTACCGCTTCTGCACACTGTGATATTAGTATTGTATTACCTATCCAAGTGTACCACATCAACCAACTGTGATCTCTGCACTGAATTGCTATTCTTGTGGATTGTACCCAACATATGGCACACCCATCACTGAACTGCAGATCATTTTAAGCTGCACCTAGCTCACAGTGTCACATTAAGTCTCTCACTGTGTACATTCTACAGTGCTGTCCCAAATGACCCTGCACCCCAACCTAGGCCATCTTATTCCTGTCCACAAGACCACCTTACGTAGAGTTACGCTCACCATGGCTACCATCCCACCTTTGTTTCATACAATTGCACCAACTAACTTCCTACCTGCCACTCATCCATACACACATTACACAGCTCTCAACTCAGTCCCAGAGAATCATAACCCTTGTCCCTTCAGCCCTGCAGAATGGATCAGGCACTTCGCATCCCCACCCACCCACTGGTCCCATTCCCAGTAAGTTCAAGAAATGAGAGACTGGTTTCTCGCTTCCTGAGCATGAAGTCCATTACCAGGCCCCATGGTCCACCGATCCTGAATAATCCAACTACTACCCAGCCTTCTGTCCAACCTATAGTGGCCATGGAATCCAAAACCAATCTCAGCCCAACTGTTCCTACAATTCATCGAAATGGAGCACCAGAGCTAGACACTCCAGCTATCAAAGAAGCCCTCATCAATGCACTTCGGTATTAGCTCACGCACTTGACATTGCTGACCTCATCTCCACTAACCATTTAGACTTCCTTGACATTACCGGAACCTGGCTACACCATGCAGCAGGTCCTGCACTATCCTTAGCTTCCCCAGAGGGTCACACTATCATCCGAGCGGATAGATATATTGGCAAGGGGGAGTGGCTTTTTCATAGCCAAAACACACCTAGGCCTCAGAGCAGTCCCCAATGCCTGCCTCCCCTCCGCTGAACTACTATCAGTTAAACTTCCCCTCTCAGCTACCCCCACCATTTTACTTAACTTAATATAACAGCCCCCGGGCTCTATCTCCTCCTTTGAGGAAGACATTACCTACCTCCTGACACAAAACACCAAACCAGACTCTCAAATCATTTTGTTGGGATACCTCAATCTAGACCTTCATGAACCTAATGACACTAACGCTACCTCTGTTGAAAATTCTATCTCTCAGCTTGGCTTTAAACACTGCATCATTAAGCCCACGAACAAAAGTGCAGAACTCTGGATTGGCTGGCAGATCTTAACTGTACAACCACAATCCTCAATAATGAGCCTACTGCCTGGTCAGACCACCACTGTATCTCCTTCACTGTACAGGAGAGCGATCACCCTAATACCAGCACCGCCATTGCCCCCCAAATTCTATTCAGAAATAACCAGAACATAAAGTTAGATAACCTACGACTCCTACTGCACTTTGATCTGGACCCATCTAAACTGGTTGACCTGTATAACTGTACTCTAGAACAATCCTTATATAACAAAGCCCCTATCAAACTAACAAAGGCTAAACCTGCAGCTCACCTAAATAAATGGTTTACTGACAATTTAAAAACCCTCTGCACTGCCAAAAGAGCAACTGAAGCCACTTGGAGAAAATCACTGTCAACCCCTAACAAGGAAATGTTCGTGTCTGCCGCTACCACTTATAAAACTGCCATCCTCAACACAAAAAAGAGACCTACAATGACAGAATACTAAATGCAAAATCGTGCACGAAAGAGCCTTTTACTTTACTAAGTGAACTGGAGTCCCCAGCACCACCTACAGAAGCCTGCGTCAAAGATGCAGGCTGGTGTGCCAATATACAGAAGGCCTTATCTGACAAAATTAAATTTCTACAAACCAAAATAGAGACTAAAATGACTATCCTTGCCTCAAGCATTAGCACCTGTATCTCATCTGACCTCCAGTCTCTGCCATGCCTCCCTTTCTTCTTCTCTCCAGTCACCCCTAAAGAAGTGGAAAACATTATTCTTGGTCTAAAACCCTCAAGGTGCCAGGGAGATATCTGTCCCACCTCAATTATTAAGGAAGGAGTAAAAGACCTAGCCCCATTCATTGCCGCCCTGATTAACTCCTTCTTCACCAGCAGGTCGGTCCCTAGCAATCTCAAGGAGGCATGGGTTATGCCCCTCCTCAAAAAGCCCGATCTAGACCCTAACATGCCGAACATTCACAGACCTATTATAACAGTCCCATTCCTCTGAATGATTCTAGATAGAGCAGCTTATCTTCAAATTCAAAAACACCTGGAGTATACTAACCTTCTAGGTCTGTGCCAATCTGGCTTCAGACCTAGGCACAGTACTGAAACGGCCCTCCTGGACTGAAAAAATAACAATGGGTGAAGCCAAAGATAAAGGCAATTTGGCCATCCTTCTCCTGAGGGACCTCTCATTGACCATCAGATATTTACCAAACATTTGACTGTAGCTGCTGTGTTCTCCCTGAATGCTACTAACTGGATCCAATCCTATCTCTCAAACTGAACAACAAAGGTCTTTGCACCATCAGCATCCGCGGTTCCAGTCCCTATATACTGCGGAGTACCATAGGGATCTTGCGTCTCATCTACGCTTTACATGATTTTCACAAAGCTCCTCTTTGATCGTCTTGATAACATGGGTGTCACCTGCACAAATTATGCAGATGACAACCAGGTCCTCATTACGCTCACTGGTAGCTACGACAACGATTCTAAATTGTTAAATGATATCATATCATATCTACCTAAAAATACTGGTGTGGATGGCTGCCCACAGCCTTTGTCTAAATGACGATAAGATGGAGCTTCTGATCATTGGATCCCAAGCTCGTCTAAATAAACTTGACACACGGTACACAACCTTCAATATTGATGGGAACATCATTAAAGTTGCCAACAAGGTCAAAACCTTAGGCGTCTATTTAGACTCCACTTTCTCACTCAAGAAAAAAGTGAATGCCACCGCTTCAATGACAGCATATACCAATAAACTGATTAATGCCTGCAAACCTTACTTGTCTACCAACAGCTGCATCATGCTAGACTGGACTTTGAATTTATCTAAGCTGGACTATTGTAACACTCTTTTCTTAGGCTCTACCGAACGGAACCTTAACTGACTACAAGTCCTCCAGAATAATGCACTTAGATTGGCCTTAAATATTCCCTGTTCCAACCACATCTCAGCTGTTAGATGGGATACTCTTTGGCTCCCAGTGCGCAACAAAATCCTGCTGCACTCTCTAGTTATCACTCACAAATGCTTGTCAAACTCAGACTCCAAGTACTTGGCTGACAGATTCTCTAGGAACCAACCAGCCAGACCCACCAGATCCTTCAACTCACACTGCCTCAACATCCCAAGGTAAAAACTAAAAACTGCAGGTGGATCTAGTTTCCCTGTGCTGGCTGCTAAGTGCTGGAACTCTCTCCCCCCAGCCATCAAAAAGAAGGTGGTTGGGTTGAGGCCCTTGTACCAACATGGTAATATTGCGATAGACATTTATGATGACCCTGGACGTCTAGGAGAAGGCAAGAAGGACCTCCCAACTGGTGCCAACATTCATGTGTGAGGAAGAGTAGGGAGAGAGCAGAGCAACCATATGTAGAGTCCATAGCTCGGGGGAGGGAACGACAAAGAGGTTGTCAGTGAGTGTCTCTCTGGTGGAAGCACTGATATCGGTGTCAGTGGTAGGAAGGCCTGGGTTGGAGACACGTGTGTCCTTCCTAAGTTTCTTCCTGCCAGACTTAGTGAGCAGTGAAGGATAGGAGACAGAGAAGCTGTTAGAGAAAATAAGAGAGCTAGAAAGAACCATTGTGAGGGGGCACACAGTGTGGTGCACTTAACCAAGCTGAGCAACTGGGGAAAGTGAGGGCTGAGTTGAGAGGAGGACGCAAACGCACGAGGAGCACAATAGGAATCGGAAATAGCAGTGGGAGCTAAAGGGGGTACAAGGGAGCAAGAAAAAAAGACAATACAGAGAGCAAGTAAGTATGTTGGATTTCTAACTAGCAAAACATAATAATGCAGGATGAAAGCACATCTGAATTTGATTTTTAAACAACAGTCACAATTAATGCAGAATGGAAGCACACCTAAATTCGATTTTAAACAGTCACAATCAATGCAGGATGAACGCACACCTAAATTCGATTTTTAACAACAGCCACAATTGATGCAGGATGAAAGCATACCACAGTCACAATCATTTCAGGATGAAAGCACACCGAAATTCGATTTTTAACAACAGTCACAATCAAAGCAGGATGAAAGCACACCTACATTTTTGTATTGAGATACGGGTATTACACCAAAGCAGTACAGAAGTGAGGGCAGTGTGATGGGAGCTAAGGAAATGCAAAAAGTCAGATCATGAAGTGCAAGGGGACATATGTCAACAGAGATAGGGCAATGAGAATGCCTAGAAAGGAAAAGGGTGAGAGTCACAGAGAATGAGGCAGGCAATTGAGCAACAGTAAGCATTCACGTGATGGCAGGAGAGATGCCACAGTCCAGGGGCGCACGGAAGAAGTACTAAGCATAAAGCATGCCTTTGCCAGTAGTAACAAGAGGAGGGGTTGCATGCCCAGCCAGGCCCGGACATGCACAGACAAGACCCTAGATGAGGGCCTTTGATGCTGGTGCCGGCTCCCGCCTCCCGGTGCACCGATTGGGTGAAAAATATTACAGTGGCCAAACACAGGGGCCAGGTGAGAAGCAAAGGTAAAGTTCCACTGCAGGGTGCAGGAGCGACCATCTTGAAAAGTGCACGAACAAGCAAAGCAGGCAGAAAGGTCGCCTAAAAAGTAATTGTGTTTGCATCAGTACCAGCAGGAAGTAGCGATTCTGCAGCTATGGCAATTGTGTTGGTGTTAGTCAAATTTGGAACCGTATTGCACGCATGGTAAACAAATGTATGGAAATAGCACAATGGTGCTTATAAATACAGCGTTTTATTTTAAAATGCTGTAGATCCTTTAGTACTTTCCCTTGGGCCTGATGGCCTAACCGTCATGCTGATTCCAAGATGAGATGAGGGCAGGAGGCAGGGGGGCACACTGCTCTGCTGCTTCTTGCTGAGTGTAGAAAAAGAGGCATCTCATCCAATTGTGCATGACATTTCCAAATGATCCCCCACTTTCCCTCATCATTTTCTTCACTTTATGATTTGTAAAATGTTCCATTCCTTCCTGAAACTAGGTTCATGCTCAAGAGAAAGAAGAACAAGAAGAACAAGAAGAACAAGAAGAACAAGAAGAACAAGAACAAGAAGAACAAGAACAAGAAGAACAAGAAGAAGAACAAGAACAAGAACAAGAAGAACAAGAACAAGAACAAGAAGAACAAGAAGAACAAGAACAAGAAGAACAAGAAGAAGAAGAACAAGAACAAGAAGAACAAGAACAAGAAGAACAAGAACAAGAACAAGAAGAACAAGAACAAGAAGAACAAGAAGAAGAACAAGAAGAAGAAGAAGAAGAAGAACAAGAACAAGAAGAACAAGAACAAGAACAAGAAGAACAAGAACAAGAACAAGAACAAGAACAAGAAGAAGAAGAAGAAGAAATAATAATAACCAGGGATGAACGGCATTAATTCCACCCAAAAATGCATATTGTGAAAAGGATTTCAAGATGAGTTGATCCATGGGACTGGCTGTCGTCTGCATGGCTTGTAAATCTCATTATGTATTTTAATCGAGATATAGAAAATGGTCACTCATGTCTTGTCAGGAGTAGGGAACTTGTGTTTTTCTTTTGATATAGTTCGTACTCGTCTTGATTCTGAGACTCTCTGTTCAATGAGTTCCCTAAGAGCCTCCATAGAGTCACAATACCTGTTTTATAACTGTGTGTCCATGCACTGTCTAATACATTCAGCTTTGTAATCTTTAGTATGTTTCAAAATGATTGAACACCCCGTATTTGCAGGTTTTATGAACAATCTCACATTAGCACTCAGATCTCCTAGTGTTGTCTTTTCTCCAGGATACAGGTTGTGGGGCGATTTAAAGTCTGGAACCCTTTTAAAAGTTGGGGCGATCCCTGATAATACCACTTGCCTCTGTCTGCATGCCTAAAAAGCAAAGGACTGGTACTTAATGCCATACATACATGCACTCCCATTCTCATAGCTACTCAGTCTGGGCTTGCCAGCTGCTCCAACAGAGCAATTTCATGAATTTGGGAATATCCTTCAGTATTGACAGGTACTCTTTGTACCAAATGTAAACTGCCACAAAAATGGACCTTTTATCATTTCCGACTCGTGAGAGTGTTCACTCCTTTATTGACTCTTCCCAGGAGCGCAAGAATTTTAGGAAGAGTCGTGTCCTGCCTCAAGAGTTTGTCTGTATGTCAGAATCATAGCCAATCCAAATCCTTATACAAAGTACAGTGTGCACAAAACCACACCACCCAACTCACCTCTGACCTAAAATGTTCCTATCACGTGTCCCAAGCTACGAAAGCTCTGAGTGCACATCGATTACGAGAATCTGCATGCCCCACGAGGTATCTCTGTGGCCTTGCATTGTACTTCGTCACCAGACGGCGCATACTCTGCCTAGCATTCAAAACCCGGCATCAGCCTCCCCAGCCGTTCGCACCAACTGACCGCCCTGCAGCTGTTTCCGGGTACAGCCCTTCAGAGCCATAGCTCCTCAACCTGTAATTCTGAAACAGGGCAGAAAGAAATAACGGACTGGACTGGGGCATAAAAGTATTTTTACGAAAACAGAAACATTACCGAGTCCAAAATGTCCCATCCAGAATGTATTTGGGTGCTGATGGAGAATGCTTAAGCCGGAGAAGAGGTTACGGTCCAACCAGAGGTGTGGGAGAGACTCCTAAAAAGGTTAAAGGGATGGAAAAAAGGGGGGTCATAAGTAAGAACGGTCTCATTCTAAATCTGCCGGGCTGGAATTAACGTGCCCATAATTTTGTTTACCGGCACATTACCGGGATGGTCGGAATTACCTCTAGTCAAGAGCTGGAGGTAATTCTGCCACCCCACCGGCAGAAAACTGCTGGTATTACTGGTGGCAGCAATCCTGCCATGGAGTCCTATGGCACACCACAGAATGGGGATTAACCTACCTGTACCAGCACTTGTCATCTGCCGTTTGGTGATATCCCACCGGATTTACTGGTGGGATATCACCAAACTAAGAATAAGGTTCGGCTCTTTACAAACGGGTTGGGATAAAATGAGGGTCAGAATCGTGTGAAAAGGACAAGGTCTGACACATGCAAGACCTCTTGCGGCTGAAGGCGGTCTCAGATTCATTAGCAGATTGAGGTGTGAAAGTTGTAGGGTTCCCTTTTCTTAGAAACATCTAGGCAGGTTGGACCTAGTTGCGTTCTACGGCTCGCTCCACAAATCAGAACCACAGCCCCTCCTCGCCACCCAATGACTTCACATGGTTCACCCTGTCCTTAGGCAAGCACTAAGTAGTGCAGCCCCTGCTTATTCGCAGCTGTCGGTGGCAGTGAGTGATCACGCCATGAGCGCTGGGCTTCCTTCCAAGCTCCATCGCTGCTCTTTAAGATTCTGCCATTAGGTTTGTCAGGTACCTTCCTGCAGCCTTTCTCTCTGTGCGCCACGTCTCGTCAGTGCCAGAATGCAGAGCCTCGCTGAAAAGAAATGGGGGAAAAAAATCAAACTACGGGCTTTTGTGTTTAAAAATAATGCTTTTGCAAGTTGCCATGGTGATGAAAACAGCATGGAACAGCAACTGGCAGCAGAGATGGAATTTCACATTTTTAACAAGAGATGCTTTCAAGCGGAGTGATGGGGTATCAATTCTCTCTCTCTCTCTCTCTCTCTCTCTCTCTCTCTCTCTCTCTTTCTCTCTCTCTCTCTTTCTCACTCTCGGACACTCGCTGTATACATCTCTACCTCGTCACCTGTGTCCAGGCCTGCAGCATCCTCTGATGTTCCTGAGTGAAAACAGACATCGCTCTGTAATATCACCTCAATCCTTTCTCTTAACATCCATTGCTATTTCTATATGATGCCCTGATACAGCTCTGCCAATGTATCTCAATCTTGACATGCAGTGTCTAATGTCATTCCAGTAGAGGGCCTTATATAAAATGGTGTTAAGGCAAACGTTTTTCAAATTTACCCTGCACCCCCCTCTGTTATTACAACACAGGAGCACATGTAGCTCAACCAGTGCACATCAATCATGACATTTAGCACCTCCAATGTTTCTGTACTAAGACTAAGCAACACAAAAAGATTTTCCTAATCGCCCACTATCACCTCTGCCACTCAGTGGGGGTCCTGGTATGGTTGCTGAGTTTACCATAATGGGGGAATGTGCAGTGTTTTTTGGTTTCACTGTGAAGTATAACATCCCCTTTTAACAAAGTTTTTTTACTGAATGTACATATATATAGAGCAGGGAACGAAAATAAAGGGGCTAAACATGTGATGTCGTCAGTGATGTCATCAGTTACATTTGAGATACATCTTTCATGTTCTGGGTGTGACTGCTAGCAGTGCACAGTGGTGATGGCAAGTATGGGGGCTCAGACTGCCGTAACTGGCGAATTTCAGGGATTTTTCGGTTTTAATTTGAACCATAATGGGGAGGGCGAACATTTTTACAGGTTTTTGGGAGAGCAACGTAACCATAATGTCCCTTTAACAAAGATTTTTTAACTGAATGCCATAGGTTTTTAGTAATGTAAATACATCATAACAGTACATTAACAAAAATGTTGTACTACATTTATCAGGGTTCTAATAGTAACACATAAGCATACTACTGTAAAGAAACATTTGAAGTAACTGCCCACCTTCAGAAGAATTCCACATTATCATATGCTGGCGCACAGCATGGGGGCGTGTTCGAAAAGTCATACGCACTTCACAATGACATGTTTAATTGGGTGATAGTGGGGAAGTGCATTGTATATTCTTGTACGAACTTGAAAATGGAACATTTCCGGCACAGAACTCCACAAGCCAAGCGTGCAACACAATATAAGCAAGAGTGCATACCAACGTATCTGGATTGTTAACCCCCATTCCTCCCCAAAGAGTGCTAATAGCGCCGGCATTACCGCCCAACTCGTGATGGGGCCCTCAGTAAAATACATAGGGCCTCATCACGAGTTTGGCGGTAACCCTTAAATCCGGCGGTAGCACTGTTAGCGCCGGATTTAAGGGTCTGCCAAATCAGGGCTTCGGCAGATTTCTCCCCAGCTCTGAGCTGGGGTGAAATCCGTTGAAAATTTGCGCTCATACCGCTGGCGGGAAATCCACCAGCGGTATGAGCGTAACATTTCCCCATTGAGCCCAATGGGGAATGGGGCATTCCCGAATGGGCTCAGTGGGGAATTGGGATTTCCAAATCCGCCAAACCCGTGATCTGGCACTAATAGCACCGGTGGGTTTGGCGGTAAGGCAGATAGCGCCAGCGCTATTAGCGCCAGCGTTACAGCCCAACTCGTGATGAGGCCCATAGACTCAATACGTTTTATCAACATTTGCATGGGGGATAAAGGGCCTGCAGCCCAAGCTATCGGCCTAAACAAAGTGTGTCTGTGTGGGCCCTGATGCCTGCAGCTTCGGCACGTTAAAAATAAATAAATAACGAGGGCTCCAGACCGTTATCCTCCATTGCAGCCCCTACAATGGGGGATAAAGGTCATTAGCACCCGTGGTTCCCAAAGCGAGAACCCAGGGTGCTAAAAAATAGATTTTTATTCCTACAGCTGGAGAAATGTGACGTCCCACTGTAGGAAGGAAACTTCTTTTCCAAGATGGCCACCATGGAAAGGGAAGGTAGGGCACCGTACAGAACCCCTCTTCAATTTCCATGGCAGCCTGCAGAAGGCAAGACAGAACCCTATGACAATATTACCAGAAGCACATTTTATTTCCCTTTCAAACATATCCCACTTTTGAATAACTTTACCACATAGCCGGTCCAAGGTGGACATGGCCACTTTAGCCACATGTTTCGTCCCCTGCGGTCATGGCCAGTAGCCAGATTGTCCAGGTCATGACCTTATACCATAACCCGGACAATCTGGCCACTGCCCATGCCCACAGACTATCCCTCAGTCACCAACGGTATATCACTATTTTTTGTTTCTACATTATGACACTTGTCGAAAAATAAAACACAGGCACATTTGCAAAACCATGCTTTAAGGTCCTTGCCAATGCTCCTTACATAAGTTTGCTGGAAATCAGCCCATGTTTTATTTGTTCAAACGTGTCAAAATGTAAGTACATACAATAGACATATAACTCAGCCCCCACTTTTCATAATCCATTCAGAATTTACACAAACATTGCAGGTTAGGTCTATAATCTTTCTGAAAACTTGTGTCCACATCTGTCTAACAGCAACAAAGTTATAAGCCATTAAAAATTGTAGAGACGCCACTCTTATTTAGCCCCTAAAATCTTTTTGCAAACTTTTCTGTAGATTTGTCAAATGGCACCACATGTATAAGCCTTTACAATATTGTGGGACTCCCCCCACCCCTAAATGCCTTCCCTCTTAACAAAACAGCTCCACACTTTCCAAAACCATTCAGAATCAAGTCTAGAATAACATTCCAAAATTTCATGCAGTTTCTTTAACTGGCATCAAAGTTATAAGCCATTGAAGAACTGTTTTTCACCAACCCTATAACGCAGGAATAGACACAGATGCCCCAGAACATCTGAAGGGGCCACAAACTTCTCAGGACTGCCCCCAAACATCCGGAGAGTTTGCAAACATTTGGGGTGCAAAACACCAGTGTTTTGGCTTCTTATGGCCATATTCCATCACATCCCCATCACCCTACACCTCCCCAGTGATTGTTTGATAAGTTTTACAAGTGCAATGTTGTGTTTTTTAATTTTTTTATCGTGATGTCCGCAGACACCAACAGGGCGGGTGTTTCCAAAAATCTGACGCATTTCAAGCTTTTCACCATCCAATTAGGGGGTGTATCCAATGTCCGCGGACATCACGTCATCATCTAGACCAATCGTATGCTTGTCCGCGGACTGAACAGGGAAATGGGTCAGCGGAGCGGAGCAGATATCACCAATTTCTTTGACCTACATTTTGCCTGTTTCAAAAAAAACTACTGGATGGATTTTCACCAAATTTACAAAAGCACACTTTCGGGACCAAGCTGCCACTCCTACTGCAAATTTGGTGAAAATCTGTCCAGCGGTTTGGGCTGTAGGCATGAGCAAAGTTTTTCCATTCAGTCAATTGAAAAAGAA
The DNA here is from genome assembly GCF_040938575.1 of Ambystoma mexicanum. Classification (NCBI taxonomy): domain Eukaryota; kingdom Metazoa; phylum Chordata; class Amphibia; order Caudata; family Ambystomatidae; genus Ambystoma; species Ambystoma mexicanum. Next base: position 360,000,348 of record NC_090926.1, on the reverse strand, counting down.
AATGTGGGAAACCCCCTATAATTTTGCCTTCCCTTGTCGAGACCTCACCAACCGTGCCAACAAAATTCAGAGTGAACCATATTCTTTGTTTTGCAAAGTTCGGTGAGGCTTCGTCCAGGGGGAGTGAAGTTATAAGCCACCCAAAAAGTGCTCTTCCTATGGGTTTAGCAACTTCACCATAACTACACCCCCGCTACCACAAGCTGCATTCTGCTGCCCCGTAGGCAATGGGTACAGCAGCACATTAACGTTTAAATACTGGAGTGCAGATTCAATTAACTTTCCTTGAAACACCTAATGACATCGGGGACATGTATTAATATAATGCAGTTGTCAATTAGCAACACTGACCTAAAGAGAACGTGCAGTATCAGTGAAGATAACAGCTAGGCCCAAAATAGTGCTTACGCAGATGAGGTTTATTTTTAAAACAAAGCGTCATGCTAAAATGGGTTGGCTTTTTTTTCTGTCATATTTTGTGGCAGTGTCCAAGGAGTCTCAAAATTGGATGCAGGACAGGAACGAACCTACAGCCACTTATCTCCCAAGAATTTATATTTGGTAGGAATAGAATAAAGGTCATGGTCAAGCTCTTCTTTAATTGTTTAAAGTGTTAAAACTTGCCTTTCTGTGATTGGAGCTGAACTAGTTCAAGAATGTGAAATCCCACAGCCCTTTCTCACAAGGATTGACACCCACTGGCCTGGCACCAGCCTAGGAACGCCTTTTGTTCCTCAAAGTGCCCAATTTTCACACGTGAAAGGGACACTTCTAAAGGCTAGCTGAATCCACAAAAAAACTATGGAGCCTTGACGGTGGGGTGATTAAGACAATGGAAGTCCGAGTCCTCTGTTAGAAAGGAGACAGAATACGGGCAGATCAAAGGCTGCATGATTGTTCATTCACAGGGAGTATCTGTTCCCTTTTTTTGGTACTCCTTACAAGCTTATGAAGCAGTGGGTTGATATGTGGCATTCTATTCCAGAGACGGGCATAGGCAGGCAAGGGAATACACTCTAACGAGTTTCTAAAAATATGTGTTATGTTATCTTATGTTGATTCATACCACAGACTGCTACCAACCAAGGGCAGTCTCCAGGCACTCACATGACTCTGCAAGAGAAGAGGGCTGGATGTGTTAGTGGGGATATGTAGATGAGCAGTTGCATGCCTCTGCCTAAAACCATGCCCCCTACCTCCTATATGTTGGGAGTCTAAATTGCGCCGTGTTTGACACCAGCAGTTGTGCCAATGCTGCAGTATTTATTCGAAAGAAGATACCCATTGAGACAACCCTATTCAATGTATCCTCGAAGAGATGACAATCTGAGGGAGGACCTCCCTGTAGGAATCTCGAAAAGAGCAAAAAGAGAAGCTAGTGATGTCACAATGACATGTGTGACATCCTAAGATATTGCCTGAAGAGGATGCATGGATCCTACAGAAACTAATGACGAAGTAAAGAATCAAGTGAACTTTTAAGTACAAAAAAGAAGATTACATGTGCACGAAGTGAGAATCAACCGTTCAATAATTGTACAAACGCTAAAAAACAAGGTGGTCTAAGTCATCATAGAAGCTGGCTATATGTAGTGAATAGAATGCAGGTGAAGCCGCCACTGTATAGAAGCTGGACATCGGTTTCATGAATTTTAGTAAGCCAAGACCCATGCTGAAGAAAGGGAGAATTGTGATGCAGCAAGAATAAGTTGAAATCGTGGAGCTGCATGGTGATCAAAACTGGTACCAAAACTGAAGCAGCCACAGTCAGCTATCTATTCTTTTATTTTTATTTTTTATTTAAGTGACGGTTACTACCATGTTACATCATTAATTTCAGGTATCTCATGGGTCATTGCACATTTACATATAACTCATATACAATACTGCATCTCTTGAAAGGAGTGAACGTGCAAAGGATGAATATTCTCTTGTGAAAGAACACCAAGAGTGCCAAGTTTTATTCATTTAACATATTAAAACCTACAAACCCAAATCGTGGTCTCCTGTCACGTGATCCAAGGATGAAAATATAGTTGAACTTGGAGTGCTAGAACAGCGATAGGAAGTGCCCGCACTCCCAAGTATTCCCAGAGACAAGGATACTTTGTAAGACCAAGTTCAAAGACATTCTTCATGGCAGAAGGCTTGGGTGATGAGAGATGCTGGGCTAATTGGGTGCAGAGGTAGAGTCAGGCCGACCTCGTTGCACATGGGTCGGTGCTTATGTGCTGCTAAGTGAACCAAATGTTGCAGACATGGCACAAGCATGCCAACCAATTGCAGAGGTCTGTATAAAGAAGGACCATATAGTTTGAAGACCAATTGAGAACTGTGCACTTAGTGATTTTAAGGATGACATGTTTTAGAGGTAGACACATATTGTCCACCTGAGAGTGGGCAGCCAATCACAATCCTAGTTCCTATTTATTGTATACTTAGATGTTCTCCTTAAGCCTATCACAATCCCTAGTAGGTTTTTTATTATTTGCCATGTAGTGTGAAATGACCTCTGACATATTTTTATTATAAAGTCTATGCTTTTTGTAAAGATTGCTGAGACAAATTGAGCAAACCTCCATTGATGTCCGTTGTAACTTCCTTTTTTAGATAATTGAATATAAAACAGTATTTTGCCATCTTCCTGAGTTGGTTCGGTTATTTGGACTCAGAGTTATTCTGTGAATTCATCCATTGCATGCACGTTACTAAAGCGCCCCAAGCTCATGTGGTAGAGGTGTGAAATGATATGATATTTTATTTATATTGCGCTCATACACAAGTGTTTCAGAGCACAAGCAGATTAAGGGAAGGCAACATGGGAGAACAAAAACAACAATCTTACTAGGACCAGTGACATTAAGAGCATGCAAGTGCATGGGAAAGGGAAAAGGGGGAAAGTGCATGGAAGGGGGGTGAAGTGGAAAGTGCGGAACAGAGGAGGGAACAGAATAAATAATAATAAGTACAATTAATTAATAAATAAAGGCAATAAACAGTGGTAGTGCAACTAGCAAGTGGCAAAGTGCTAGGTTAGTCAGGTAGAGGGTATCTGATAATTGCAGAGGAAAAGAGGGTGGGGGCTGTATGGGTACAGATACAGACCCCAGTGCAAGCTGTGGCCAGGAGACAGTACACAAGGTTGCCAGGGTGAGCAGGTACCGGGCCCGACAGACAGTGGACAGGTGCACATTGCTGAGAGAGAGAGCAGATCAGCAGAGGAGAAGAGGGGCAAAGGCAGATGCGAAGAGGAAGGTATTGAGCTGGTTTAAAGATCCAAACCAGTGTGTCTTTCGATTTTCGGACAATCAGGCATCCTCCACTATTAGCAGGAAGATTGCAGGGTTTCCTGTGGAGAGCAGCCGATAGAAATAAACTTACAAGAAGAATTGCGATGGTAGGCAGGTCCTCCTTTGACAAAATTCCTGCCCAGTATTCACAGGCGCTCTGTGGATGGAAGGCAAAGTGGTAGGATTGTAGGAGGAGTTGGTACCAAAGGCCTCATATCCATTAACGAATGGTGAGTAGACTAAGGGGAATGACAAATATGGGGACGGATTGTAATCATTTTTGAGGAACAGGAAATATTGTGAAGAAAAGAGGTAGCGCCTAGAAGCCCTGACTCAGGGTAGTTAGAAGGAGATATCTTAAACTAGAATAGGTGTAGAGTGAAATATATAACACATAATCAGGATTATGTAAGGTAATGTTTCAAACCCTGTATAGGGTGTAAATAAAGGCGAGAGACAAAGTGATCACAGTGTTTATAAATGTGTAATGTTTCACTAGTCTAAATTTTGTTTGTTGAGTAAAAATATCAGAGAGTGATAAAGATTGTGAAACAATTGAAAAAGTTGAGGTGTAATAGTGATTAAGTATAGCAAAGTAATTGGCGCCAGTCAAGAGAATAGATATGTCAAGCAAGAGAACAGAAAGGCTGTTGGAATTAGAGGCTTGAGCAGCGATTAATGGTGCTTGCTCATATTTGTTGTTTTAAAAACGTTGAAAAGTGGTGATTTAAGCTAAGGTATAAAGTTTATTTAACAGTCTGGTAAGTATCAACAGTCAATTGAGACTTGTCATCATGGGGATACTCCTCTCATGCACTTATGCAAATCCCTGCCAAAGCATATGCCCAAGGTCAAACAGCATAGTGTGGAATGGGTAAAAGGCACAACAGATAAAATGTTCATGAGGTGGCCACAAGGGGGATCATTGTCAAAAGAGGTATTGCAACAAATGACCACATACTTGCACGCTGTGTACACAGGGAAGAAATTAGAGAAAAGATTAGCAATTTTAGGGCTGTGGAAGATGTGTCAGGAGGAAAGAAGACCCACCTCCTGAAGAGTGGATGCTTAATCAGCATAAGGGGGAATGCGTTAAGCCCTCAGCTCCCCTTATATCGCCTGAAGCAAAGTGTGTTGCTATAGAAGAAATAGAATGTATGCTCCAAAGGAATAATTAAAATCAGCAACGGGGTATAGTAATCCAATACATGAACCCCCCCACTTACAGTAGTGACGATAGTCCGGACGAGAATAAGAGAAAGGAAGAGATTTATAAAATCATACAAGGAAGAAAAGAGTGAATGGTCGAAATTATTGACAGAGATAGACAGGAAGATCAAGAGATGGAAAGGAGAGAAGGATAAGGCTGCCGAGATAGCGCTCGTGCAAAAGGAATGGATGGGAGGACAGATATTACTTAAGATTGATGGGAAAAGTATTGAAGAAGTTAGGCGAAGAGAAGATGAGGATGAACAAGGAAGAAAGGATAAAGAATGAGAGAAGAGATTAAAAGAAAATGAGCAGAAAAAAAATTAGTGAGTGACATCAGGAGGAGCAAGAGAAAAAATAAGAACGGGCAGAAGAACAAAGAAATTACGACAATAGACAGACAGCGATAGAAGGAAGGGATAGCAAATAAAGAAAGAGAGAGGAGGAAGAAGCACAAATATTCCGAGACAAAAGATTACAGTGATGAAGGGAAGAAGAGCACAGAAGGGAAGGAGTAAGGAGAGGAGAAGAACGAAGGCAAGAAGAAGGAATAAATAGAAGGGATGTAAGAAAGCAAAGAGAAATAGATGAAGAAATAGAAGAGAAAAATAGACAGCAAGGTCTCAATGCCAGTCTCATTCGTACATAAAAGATTAGTCCGTGTACAAAAATACAGTGGGATAGAGTGGAAGATATTCTTTCGATAAAGGAAGTAATGCCAGCAGTATCTAGAGTAGCGTTAGACGAAGAAAGCTTTGATGCGGAAAGCATCGGAGAAAGGATCGATAAGGTCTATAAACAGTTAAAGAGAAATAGCGAGTATGAAACCCGAGGGAACGATGATCGATCCCCAGTACCTCAATCACAAAGTGAGGAGGGAAGCCTGTTCAGTGATGAACGTCGAGCATTGTCTTTAAGCAGACTGAATCTGGATAAGGGTGAAGGGGATTATGGTCACACTAGTTGAGAAATAGAGATGTCAGATGAGGAAAGAGAGTCCGGTCTTGGGGCAGAAGGAGGGAGCATGTGCGGCTATGAAGGAAATCTGCAAATGGATAAGGAAGTGAGATGGTTGGATCTCGAACAACCTAAAGTAGAACACAAGATTCTATAGAATATCTTGAGTGTCCCTGTGGACGATCAGACAGTGAGAGGGAGAGTCACGACCATATGTGAGCATATGTCTCCTTGTGGGTAAGGTCATTACCCACAAGGAGACAGACAGGAACGATTATCCTTGCCATGGATAGACTAATAGAGGGATCTGACTATGGGACAGGGTTTACACAGTTTCCCTTAATAGAAAAAGGGGGAGCAAGACCGCAGTATATTCCATGGCCTCAGATGGACAACGATAACTTAAGATGCAAGCTCACTAGTTTGACTTCGGGTGCTGGGAAATGGATATTTGAATTAGAGAAAATGACAGAAGAAATACACTGACCATAGGGGACATAAAGGTCTCCTGGCAGCTACTCTTGGGGAGAGGGCTGATGACATATGGAGGACAGCAAGATATTCAAGTGTGACTGCACAAAACAGCGCATGATGAAGCACCATTTAATAATTGTACGGTGGATGTTTGGGGCACTCAGGGTACAGTATCCTGGCACATCAGATATGGGGGCAATTATGACATGTAAGATAAAGGAAGATGAAGACCCTATTGCTTACATTCAGAATATTCAGGAGAATTGGCAGCTTGAACCTTGTGAGCCATGGGAAAAGACGGTGGCATTATCTTACCATATTTTATGTCAGGGGTTGCCTGAGCCAGTACATAGGCTGATGAAAAACAAGTAGGGATGGAAGCAAAGCCATGGGCTGAGATACAGCTGAAAATAGTACACCATTGTCAGTTATTACAAGAGAAGAACAAAAATAAAGATGAAAATAGGAACATAGAGGAAGCTAAATTAGTTCAGAAAAGATTATCAGAATTTGCCATAAAAGGGGCGATATTGACAAGCGGAGAAGGATTGGGAATGCAGGAAACAATGGGTACATCGCAGGTAAATAATCTGCGTCTGATGGATCAAGGTGGATATGGGTTCATAACACAAGGTAGAGGTATGGGTTGCAGAGGAAGAGGGGGCAGATTCAAAATAATCAAGGTGGATTTCAAGGTACACAGAATGAGAACCAGAATGTTCAGGGAGGATATTACCAAGGAGCGATTAATAGGAGAGTTACTCTAGTATGTTGGAATTGTAGAATCACATGACACATTGCGTGCATATTTGGGAGCCAAGGGAATGTACAAATGGACAGATCCCAAGAGGGAGGACAGCTTACCCTCCACCATATAGCACAAAGACCAGAGAAGGTTTTTCCCAGGATCACTCATCTTATCAGAAACAAGCGCCACAAGTACAGCAGGTACGGCAGCAGGGACAAGCACAAATTAATGCACCACAAGGGCAGTCACAACAAGCCCCTATGCAGACACAGCAATATGCAAATACATGACAAGTATTGACACCCAGGATATAAAATATGGTGTCACTGTGTTAGGAGGAAGTCCTTTCACAGGGACGGGGATGAGCCTGTATACACAAAATGACAGCTCAGTGTAACTTGATGTGTTCAGTACTATCTGTGACACCAGACCCCCAAGAGGAAACAAGGGTCGATGTTTCGATAGGAGGCAAATCCTTTTCTTTTCTTGTAGACACTGGAGCAACTTGTTCATCTAAACGAGATGGAAAATATCCAATGTCAGGTATTGCCATGAATGCTCGAGGTTTCTCTGGAGCTACAAGTCAAGTTCTTTTTACTGATAAACTACTAGTCTCCATAGGAGAAGGTGACATGTCTGTTGCCTTGTTATAATCACGACAGACACCGGTTAATATTTTGGGAAGAGATTTAAGGACGAAACTTAACATGACAATTTCATTCACTGATCAAGGAATAGTGTGCTCCACTGCAGGGATACACTATTTAAATGTGGGAGAGTTCATACTGGCGTTCAGAGGGCAAGTGGCTCTGCGAGGCGTTCCGGTCAATCCAGAGATGTTTCTATATGGAGTGAACATTTTACTGACATGGCTACCTGGCCTGGTCGGAAAGATTGTGAGAATACCTGATGAGCTTCTGTTTAGACCACAAATACCTATGGATGAGGAAGGTGGACAGACTATTCCTATAGAATTGGGAGCAGCCATAGTATGAAAGGAAATGGCAATGCTCAAAGGGATAGACAATGAGGGTAGACCTCTGAGAACAGTGATAGCTCTTGAGGTAGGGTATAGCTTGACTGACATAACTGATGACGATATGTTCAGGAAGGACCAAAGTGATGATGAAGTGGTGTTCTTCATGAGCATTACATAATGGATAAGAATAGAGAAAAGGCAAGTCCCACAGCAAATGGAGATAATGCGGCAAAGACCAGCATTTTTTCAGGAAGACTTGGAAAAGGTGCCGAGTGCCTTATGGACCACAGGCCCTTATGATATAGGTTTATGGAAGGGGATAGGACATGTTTAAATAACACTTAAACCAGGGGCATTTTTACCTTGAGCAAAACAGTACCCCGAGTCTTGAAAAGCTAATGAGGGTTTATTCCAGACTATTTCAGCACTGATGAATCAGGGAGTTCTGGTGAGATCAGAATCATTGTGTAATACCGCAGTGTATCCGATTAAAAAATTTAAAGGAGGATTGTTGAGATTTATTCAGTCTATGAGACTGATTAACCAGATTGTAAATGCTGAGTTTCGCCTAGTTCCTAATCCGTAGACAATATTGTGCAGTTTCCCGGTGGAAGCTCGATTTTTTACAATGATCTATTTGAAAAATGCATTTTTCTCAATCCTGTTACACAATGAATCACATGACTTGACTTAATTTATGTTTTGCCAAAAAAGACTGCAACATAGTAGGCTGCCTCAAGGGTACTGTGAGTCCCCATCGATCTTTAACAAAGTCCTACAGATGGATTTAGGCAATATGGATCTTAAATGTGCGGTGATACAATATGTAGATGATATCTTGATTTGTAGCGCCGCAGAAGATGAGTGCAGACAGGATTCTGTTCAGTTGATGACTATTCAAGCAGCCAAGGGATATAAAGAAGACAAGGAGAAGCTACAATTCTGCCAAGAAGAGGTGTTATATATAGGTCAGTTGATTTTGCATGAAAGAAAGAAAGTGACACCTGAAAGAGCTGAGGCGATTATGAAAACCTCAAAACCAAGCACAGTGAAACAGATGTTTTGGGGTTTATGCAACTATGTTAGAGCCTGGGTGTTTGATTATAGCACATGCATGAGGCCACTTTTGCAAGCATTAATGAAAGTGCAAGTTGGTAAAATAAAATTAGAATGGACTAAGGAAATGGAGGAAGTATGTAAAGAGTTGAAAAAAGCAATATGTGGAGCCACTGTTTTATGAATTCCTAACTATGTTGAGGAATTGTATTTATTTTCGCAGACCAATGGGACAGTCATGACAGCAGTGCTCACACAGAGAACCACATTGGGGTTCAAACCTTTGGCTTATTACAGTGGAATTTTAGACTCAGTCATGAGAGGACACTTCCCTTGCGAACAATCTTTGCCAGCTGCTGCAATCGCAATTGAGAAGTCTACAAGTATTGTTATGGGCTGGCCTATGACCTTTTTTGTGGAGTATGCTGTATTTGCTATGCTGGAAAAACCCAAGGGCACATTGACATCCCGAAAAGCTTCAGCTTATGAGGTAATGATTTATAACCCCGCGATTAAAATTGTAAGATGTAAAATAGTGAACCATGCCACATTAATAGCTGAGCCAGTAGAAGAAGGCGATAATGTACATGACTGTGTTAACTATGTTGAATTGTATGATGATATCCCTTGTGTGAAAGAGAATGTTATAGTGGGAGGGGAGATTCTCTTTATTGATGGTTCTTTGAAAATTGCTCAGACTAGTGGGGAAAGGCATTCAGACACTGCAGTAATAAGACACACTTAAATGGAGAATTTGAAGTAGTAACAAGTACATGACTACTTTCTAAATTTTCAGCGCAAGCAGCAGAATTAGTAGCACTTATTGTCGCACATGAGAAACATGAAGGGCAGGAAGTGACGGTGTACAGTGATTAGGCCTACGTGACATCAACCGTACATGCAGGGTTAGCATGTTGAAAAAGGAGGGGCTACCTCCGGGCAGACAGCACTCCATGCCGCATGCATCCTTATTGGATAGGCTCATTAAGACACTACAACTCCCAGTGGCCATAGCGGTCATTAAATGTGCAGCACATAGTAAGCGAACAGATTGTATCTCTTGCGGGAACAAAGCCGCAGGTGAAGAAGCCAAAAGGGTTGCATATTCTATGAACATTTTTTTTGTTTTGATACTGAGAATATTCAGGAAAGAGTAGTTACAACCATGCTAGTGCAAGTGGGGTTTAATAAATTGTCAATAACCCAATTAATAGAGATTCAAGGAAGCACATCACAGGAGAGCAAGAATTATGGAATCAAAGGGGGTGTTCATTATCCCCCATGGAAGCTCTATGGTGACAGGGCAGCACTGGAAAGCCAGTGATGCCAGTAACTTTATTAAAGGTCACGCTTGAACAGTTGCATTACTCAGCACATGTAACTAGAGAGTCTTGCGGCTACCATTGCAGAATACTGGTTCATTCCTAATCTGCTGGAACAAGTTGCACTATTTCTGGTGGACTGCATTCTGTGTCAAAAGTTTACTGCTGGGCATACATTGAGAACGATAAGGGGAGTAATACCTCGACTAAATGGTCCATTTCAGCATTTACATATCGACTATGTTGATATGCTGCAGGTATGTAATGGATATAGGTATCTATTAGTGGTGGTGTGTCCCTATTCTAGGTGAATCGAAGCATGTCCGTGTAAACACCTTGATGCCACTCGCGCAGTTAAATATTTACTGTGTGAAGTTTTCCAGAGGTGGTGTGTGTGTGAAGTGCTGAGATAAAATAATGGGCCACATTTTGTTAATTAACTATTTGAACATATGACTAAATATAAAGTACTTGTTTTCTTCTGTTTATCACCTGCAAGTGAACGGCATATGTGAGAGACTCAACGGCCTCCTCAAAGAAAGGATTGCCAAGATCAAATTGACATTGAAAAAAGGATGGCTGTATTGCCTATCCTCTGGCCTTATATGCACTTCGAATCAGCCAGGATTAGACCACCTCCTCACCCCACAGGAGTTGTTTACAGGGCATCGTATGAGAACGCCACTTACACCTCTGTCTAGGAATAGAAGTGATGTCCAGAGTGTAGCTAAAATATTATCTGATGAAATGCAGGATTATTTGACATGTATGACCTCTAGCATTTCTTTCATTTCAGATCAAGTCTAGTGGCAGGGGGGTTGGTTTAAGAACACAGAAGAAGATAATTGGGCAACCAATCCAAGTGCACTTTTGCCATCACCTAAATTATATGTTGGGGACCTAGTCCTAATTAAAAATTTTACCAGAAAGTGGCATTTGCCACATTTTCATGGCCCCTTTATCACCAAAGAAGTGCCCCCTTATGCGATAAGAGTACTGTAAAGAAGAGCTTGGCTACAAATGGGTGATGGGAAGATCCATGAAGGAAAGACCTGTCCTCCCACCGTTGTCGATCCAGAAGCATGACAAGAAGAAGAATTTCATCATGTGGAGACCCGATTGATGACAAAAAAGGACGACAAAACAACGAATGATTAATACAGATTTTATATTGGACTGGAATTCAATGGAAACACTGTATATATATTTTAGCAGAGAGTGAAAAGACTTGCGGAGAATTGCAGGAATTTTGAAATTAACTTTTAGAAATATATATTGAAGCATCAGAGTTATACCTAAATGTCAGTTCTTGATCAGAAATTGGAAATGAGATCAGTATCCGTATCAATTTTGTGGAGAGTATTTGTTTTAAGTGATTAAACATATGGTTCCTACCATAGCTGTCTTTGTGTTCATACTTCAATCTTATTCTGCTCTTGTTAGAAGAGACATTAATATTCACACCTTCTTGCAGGATCCTAAAAATGGCCCATTGATAAGAAGACTTCTTGTTTCTATAACTGAACAGATTTTACAGCTACAAACATAAAGAAATGTGATAATTGTATTAAAAGTGATTCATGAAAAGAGTGGTACTGTTCTAGAAGATAAACAAGTTCAATGAGAAGTAGGATGGCAGGAGAGATGGGTACCTATGTTCTTATCAGCTATAAAGAGCTGTATAGTACTCTTTTTAGGGGGTGTGTGGATGAGGACTGAGAGATACAGTGTACACAATATTCCACAGAAACAGCTTCCTCCCTTCCAGCTATAAGGCAGTTCTCATTGTCCCCCTGACACTTTCACAAACACCTATTTAACATAAATTAAGGTGAGGATACATGGATTTTGAAAAAATATACATATTTTAATGTTTATAGAAAACCACAATCAAATAACAAATGCTTAAAACCTAAGCCTGATTCACTGATCTGAATCATGTGTCTAAAGCACAAACAACATTTCATTCAGATATATATATGCATGACAAAAAGGAAAATTCAAATTGTGTCAATCTTTGAAAACAATCAATCAATCAATCATGTGCCTTTGTAAATATCTATTTTTAGGGAGGATTAATGTGCCAAATTTGTGCATATATATATCTGAATGAAATGTTGTTACAAACATTAAAAACACCACAGATAGAGATAGAGATAGAGGAGAGATAGAGGAGATAGATGAGAGGAAGGACCCACGTTGGACCTGGGAGCATTGATCGGAGAGGAAAGAAGTCAGCCAAGCCAGGGCCTGATTTGTGATACCAAGGTTGTCACAGAGACAGTTGAGCAGGATGCCATGGCTGACCATGTCAAAGGCAAAAGAGAGATTGATTAAGATGAGGACACAGGGTTGTTGGAATCAAGGTGGGAGAGCAGGTCTTTATGGATATTCAGGAGAGCAGTTTCTGTGCTTCTGGCAGCTCTGAAGACAGGCTGATAGTCATGGAGACAACCAGCAGATTCAATGTGAAGATTAAGCTGGGAGATGACCAGCTTTTCCAGGAGTTTGCCCAGGAAAAGAGGGATGGCGATTGAGCGGTAGACGGGCAGGATGGGTCAGCAGATGTTTTCTGAAGTAGAGGTTGCACACACAAGGGAGTGCTTCAGAGGAGAAGGGAAGACTCCAGTGGTGAAGGAGTGGTTGCAGAAGTCAGCTAGAGCGTGAGCCAAAGTGTCAATGTAGTCCTTGATGGTTTTGGAGGAACAGGGGTGAACCTGTTTTGATGAGACTTTCATAGAACGGACTTGTCTAGAAACCTTGTCTGGGGTGAACCAGGGAAAGGCAGCGAAGGAGGGAGGAGAGGTGGCCGAAGAAGGGCCAGATGAAGAGCCGGGAGTAGAGGGGGGGGGGAGCGAAAGAGAGAGAGAGAACAGAATGTCCTGAGTTTTAGAGATGAAATGAGAGTCCCGAGCCGTGCAGAGGGCCTGGGAGGGGACAGGAGAGGTAGAGACTGCAGCAGGATTGGCCAGCTCCTTGCAGATTTTGAAGAGTTTGGCTAACTTGCTACATGCCACAGACACGTGGGCTTGGATGTGGGCTCTCTTCTTGGTGCGGACAGAGAGCTGGTATGGCCTTTGGATCAGGTGGCAGGCCAATTTGTCAGAGGATGTACCGGAAGCAAGCCATTTCCTCTCAGCCTCCGTGCACGTGTGTTTAAGGGTGAAGAGGTCTGAGTCGTACTAGGAGTTGCACTTGACTTTGGGCTTCATGCAGATCCTCATGACAGGGTCAAGAACATTATGCATATCAGATACAGCAGAGTGGAACATGGAAAGGTCTGTGTCAGGGTGTGAATCAGCCAAGGGAGGAGGGGAAGGTGATAAAGTGGCAACAAAAGGCTCAACTGACACATGCTTCATGGGTCGGATAACCGAGAAGGCATGTTGCAATGCTGTAGGTGGCTTGGCCTGAGGGGCAAAGGGGGTGAGCTGGGACGAAAGGAGAAAGTGATCACTCCAGTAGAGAGGAGTGGGGAGAGGGATAGAAAGGGGAAGGTCTGAAGAGATCAGAACATCCAGAGTGTGCCCTGCAGAGTGAGTTGGGCCAGAAGGGAGAATAGAGATTAAGAAAGAGTCGCAGAGGTCGCAAAAGAGTCCAGAGGAAGGACAGAAAGCATCCAGGTGGATGTTAAAGTCTCCAAGAAGGAGGAGTTGAGTGGTTGAGAACAGGAGGGAAGAGGAGAGGTCTGCCCACTCAGAGAGGAAGGAGGAGATTTGACCAGGTGGCTGATAGATTGTAGCCACAGTAAGGAAATGGGCTACACCCCCTCCGGAACATTTGGATCTGGATGCAGAGAGGAGCTTGTAGCTATCAGGGAGAAGAGTGTCAAAGCTTGTGACAGAGCTGCCCGTGAACCATGTCTCGGTGAGACAGAGGACATCAAGGTCAAGTTCTTCCAGGAAGCGGCAGATGTCAGAGGAGTGTTTGACAGAACAGCAAGAGTTGAGAGTGGCAATATGGAGAAGGTTGCTGTCCTTGAAAGACTTCCGGGGAGGGATGCAAATCAGAGGTATGCCCTGCGGAGGTGTAGAAGAAGCCAGAGGGTTGGCAGAAGAGGAAGGAGGAGAGCGCAAGGTAGCCAAGGAGGAGACTGCAAGGGGAGGCAAGGAAGCCATGCGGGGGAGGGAGAGGACAGCAGGAGAGGATAGGAAATTGATGAGCCGTGGGAAGCCTCTGTCAAAGAGGAGAAGGCTGGCCTGAGGGCCTTGGACCAAGATGGTACCATACAGGTAAAAATTAATGATGACCTTAGAGGAGTGGAAGGGGGGCGGAGGGCCTCCCTCCGGGTGCCACTATTAATGGGAGAAGAAGAGAAAGGAGAAAACACAGAGGTCATATGAAGAGTCTATAGGTCTGGCGAGGGAACAACAAAAAAGATGTCAGTGAGGGTTTGCCTGGAGGAGGCATTGGTATAGGTGTAAGCAATAGGGAAGCCTGGGTTGGAGACCAGAATGTCCTTTTTAAACTTCTTCCTACCAGATTTAGTGAGGAGATCAGGATAGTCAATAGAAAAGATAGGGAAAACAGAGAGCACCATAGAGTAGGTAGGGGGAGGAGAGAAGAAGAAGGAAGAGCATCCGAGGGGGGGGCAGGGAGATTAAATGGAAGGACACAGGGAGTGGTGCAAGCAGACGAGACAAAGGGTATGAGACAATAGTCGACATTTGAACAATATGACAAGAGCTGAAACAGTAGTGAAGCAGTTTGCTAAATGAGCGATTTGCTAAGAAGTCAAGACCAAACCAAGAAGGACAAAGTAGTTGAGTTATGAGAACCTAGAGGAAGGAAACGTTCAACGGAATGCACAGCAGTACAGAAGGACATGGCAGTCAGTGAGGTGAATACAAAAACCACAGAAAACAAAGAAATCGGCCAAAGCAGACATAGAAGTGGCAGAACAGCAAAAACAAACATAGATGAGGGAGGAATAAGGAGAAATACAAGCAATGTAATCAAAACAGGGCAATGAAGAGAGATGACCTAAGTAGACAAGGATATGACATAAACACAACAGTAGGACAAACAGTGATCAGGGGAGTCCAGGCAGAGCAGAGGGGCAGGTGGCAGCAGGGGGGTGAAAGAGGTGTTGCGAGTAGTGCACGGAACAAGCGGTCCGGAATGCGAGGTTGTTGCAAGGACAAGCAAAGAGGGAGATTTGAGGAACCACGCAGTCAAGGATTGCGAGGGACCACACAGGCAGTGCGAGGCAAAGCACGGGGCACGCAGTCAGGGAACAGAAGGAAGTTGTGAGTGCACGCAAAAGGAGATGTGAGGAACCACGCACTCAAGGATTGCGAGGGACCACATGGGCAAGCGCAAGACAGGGAATTGCAAGGAAGTTACGAGGACACACGATAGGGGGAGTTGTGAGGAACCACACAATTAAGGATTGTGAGGATCCATGTGGGCTGGGAGCGAGGCAAGTGTGGATCACGTGGTCAGGGGCGTGAGGAGAAGGCGAGGACATGTGAAAAGAGGGAGGCGAGGAACCACGCAATCAGGGATTGTGAGGGACTGCACGGGCAGGATGCGAGGCAAACAGGAGCACATGATCAGGGGAATGCAAGGGGGTGACATGGACACACAATTGAGGAATTACGAGGGACCAGCCATGCTATGGTGCGGGTGGAGACAATGGGCGGTGTACCAGGGCAGGTGGGGGGTTGCGCAGGTGAGGGGGGCAAGAACTTGCACAAAGCAAGTGTGGATGGTGCTGGAGGAGGGAAAGGAAGTGCCGAACAGCAAGCAAACTCCCAACTTCCTAACTGGCAGCTGAAGACAGGAGGGTGAAATGTCTGCTCTCTCATCCCCTATGCCATGAATACAGTACAATCTTTCATTGCCGAGAGGTTCCAGAGCACGATGCAAGGTGTTTCAGTCATCTTGCAACATGTACAACCTGAGGACAATTCCAAGGAAGATGGGCAATTTTGCGATGGAGATCGAAATGGTAGTTTCCATACCAGGATGACTACATAAATACCTTACAAATGGTAAAAGAGCCTGGATGGAAGAGCAATCTGCTTGTCTATCCTGCTGCAGGACAGGATGAGGTTGTCATTGAAGAGATGATGATAATGAATTGCTCTGATGTGACAGAAATAGCTGGATCACCTAGATGTTGGCAACAAACTCAATTTGTGATCAATGAATAAGTGAAGTCCAAGAAGGGATGGAAGAAGGAATGATGTCCTATGCAGCTCACCTGCTGAAGACAGAATACGTACAAGATGTGCAAAGGGTGAATGATGGGTGTTTAAAGTCATGGGCTAAAAACGCCAAACTACTGACATGGGTAGAAGATGAATCAGGCCCAATAGTTGTAATCCTGTTGGCTAATGTGACACTGTGCTTCCAAAGACACTGAAAGAATCATGTGGGATATAAAAAAGAATGCAAAACTACCATCGACGTTCCAAGGATGAGAGAAGGGACAGCCATCCTCATGGACTGATATTGGGCTTGTGGATCTAGAGCATACATAATGTTGCCCAAGGATTGGGGTGGAGTATGTTCTTTGCTGCTCATCCATGTTCCAGCATTAGTGATTCCACAAAGCAACCTGAACATTGGTGAATTTCCAAAAGAGGATGCTCATTTAAGAAAAAGAAGATTGCTTGAACTTTTCTGTCAGACAAGAAGAGATAATTATTTCTCTGCCAAATCATTAACAACATCTGACTCCATTCCTGATTAACACAGGTTGTTCAGGAAGACTGCCACAATATGTACATCTATATTTAAGCCTGGGATCCAAACAGTAGCAAATGCCAAGTGGCTACAGATCACCAGATGGAAGCTTCTTCAGACAATCAGTGCTACCATAAATGGATTCTACGCTATCAAGGAAGAGCTGAGGGCCATACGACTGATGACACTGGAGAATAGGTATGTTCTTGATATGATCACAGCGATGGAAGGAGGAGTTTGCCCCAAAATCGGGCCATCATGTTACACATTCACACCTTCTCATGATGTTGAAAATGGGACCTTGAAAGACGCCATAATGTTGTTGACAGACCTTCACAACAAGATGGAAGATGAGACAGACGACATAGAAGATGACAGTTGGTTTGGTTTCATGTTCTCATGGATTCTGCAGTGGTTGTAAAATATATTCAAGGTTCTTGGAGTAATAATAGTGCTGGTGATTTTTGGATTCTGTGTAATCAGGATAGCGATTGCCCAATGCAAGAAAACAGCAAGGAAAGTGGTAGGAATGAGGATCACAATCAATGTCGAATCAGGATTTAAAACCAAGGAGCTGACTGATGAAGCTGTCAGAAAATATATAGAGGTCAGCATTATAGCACCTGAAGGAATGAAGTTCCTGTATCCGAAGAATCATAAGAAATATGTGGAGCAATGGGTCTATTTTAATTCCAAAAGGACAATGTAACTATATGTCCTGGAGTGAAGATGAACATGTCAAATCAGACGGCACCCTGAGGGGGGTGATTCAGATATGGATGCCAAACAAACACTTCTTCAAGAGAAAGTACCAGGATGTGGAATCAATTGAAGAGGCGGCCGAGGACTCAACCAGATGGGGAATGTAGAGGAGCAGCTGCATGCCTCTGCAGGTAATCCTGCTCCCTACCTCCTATGTGTTGGAGGTCTGAGATCATGTTGTGTTTGACACCAGCAGTTATGCCAATACTGCAGTGTATATTTGTAAGAAGATATCCACTGAGACAACCCTATCTAATGTACCCCTGAAGAGATGACAATCTGAGGGAGGAATTCCCTGAAGGAATCTGAAAAAGAGCAAAGAGAGAAGTAGTGATGTCACAAAAGACATGTGTGATGTCCCAAGATATTGGCTGAAGAGGATGCATGGATCCTACAGAAACTAATGATGAAGTAAAGCATTGAGTGAACTTTTAAATACCAAAACGTAGTTACACGTCCGCAAAGTGCTGCAGAGAATCAACCATTCAATAATTGTACAGACGCTGAAACGCAAGGTAGACTTAGTCATCATAGAAGCTGGCTATATGTAGTGAATAGAATGCAGGCAAAGCTGCCACTGTATAGAAGCTGGACATTGGTTTCATGAATTTTAGTAAGTCAGGACCCATGAAGAAGAAAGAGAGAATTGTGTTGCAGCAAGAATAAGCTGAAATCGTGGAGCTATTTGGGAAGGCTGTCTGGCCTGATATCAAAACTGAGGCAGCCAAGGTCAGCTATCTTTTCTTGAAAGGAGTGAACATCTGAAGGAATCATCTATTGTTAAGCTACAGAGAACGAACAGCAACAGTGGCAAGTTTTAATCACTTAAGATATTTAAAACCTGCAAAATGGACCAAATTGTGGTCTCCTGTCATGTGAGCCAAGGATGAAAATATAGTCGAACTTGGAGTCATACAACAACGATAGTGAGTGCCTCCACTCCCATGTATTTCCAGAGACAAGGATACTTTGCAAGGCCAAGTTCAAAGACAATCTTCTTGGCAGAAGGCTTGGGTGATGAGAGATGTTGGGTTTATTGGGTGGGGAGATAAAGTCAGGCCCATCGCCTTGCACCTGGGTCTGGGCTTACATGCTGCTAAGTGAACCGAATATTCCAGACATGGCACAAGGTTGCCAACCAATTGTAGAGGTCCGTATAACAAAGAACTTTATAGTTTAAAGACCAATTGAAAACTGTGTACTTAATGATTTTAAGGATTACATGTTTTAGAGGTAGGGATATATTGTCTACCTGACAGTGGGCAGCCAATCACAATCGTAGTTCCTATGTGATGTATACTTAGATGTTCCCCTTAAGCCTATCACAATCCCTAGTAGGTTTTATTTGCCACATAGTGTGATGGTACCTCTGATGTATTTTTAGTATAAAGTCTATGTTTTGTGAAAAGATCGCTGAGAGAAATCGAGCAAACATCCATTGATGTCCGTTGTAACTGCTTGTTTTAGATAATTGATAATAAAACAGTACTTTGCCATCTTATTGAGTTGGTTCAGTTATGGCTTTTAGGTTTTGAATATATATTTTTTAGTGTGCATTTGTGTAGCGTTGATGGATTTATGGACTAGGTTCATGGGTGTTCTCTCTGGTGTTGTTTCCAGAGTCTTTGAGAGGTGTTAGGCTGTGAGCATTAGATTAATTTGCTGTGTGTTTATGTCTGGTGTGGCTAGCCCCTTGTCATGTGGAGTGGTGTTAGTTATGATGGAGGAGCAAGACATTATGAAATTTGGTAGTAAGTTGGTTGGTTTGACAATGCCTCAGGTGTGAGTCTTTGGTTGACACTCGATTGTATCTACCAATGTTCTTGGTTGTGGTTCATTAGCCAATCTCGACACCTCTCCAGGCCCTGAAGCTGACTTCCCCTGTGGGTTTGGTTGTACCTAGTGTGTTCCTGGTTACTCATATGGGTTAGTCTGGTCCGCACTTTCCACCTCTCCCCCCTTCCATGCACTTCCCCCTTCTCACTCTCCCATGCACTTGCACATTCTCACTGTCACTGGGTCTAGTAAGATCCTTTTTTTTTCTTCCCTGCCCCCCTCCTTTTGCTTGGTCACGCTCTGAAACACTTGTGTTTGTGTGCGATATAAATAAAATATCACACATATCAGATCAATGCTATACAATCTTTTTAGTTACTCTTTCTCTTTAAATGGTCTCTGCCTTTACCCTGAATGTGTTAAGGGGTAGAGTCTTACCCAGTACACCACTGTTTTCCTATTTATTTTCTAAAAAATAGGAAACAAAGAGGATAAACACACACAGGCCCTTAATCCAAAATGTCACAAACCTATCTATTCATATAGAAAAGCCCTACTTCCAGGAATGGCCCTAGTGTATGCCTGCAGCAGGGAGCCCCAAGAACAGACTGTGTGGGAAGGGTGGCCTGGAATGAGGTGAGATGCACGGGTGGGCGGGGGAAGGGGTGGCAGCATGCAAATGCTGGGCATCATCAGTCATGTACAACCTGGGCAGTGCTTTAAGTGGGCCGGGGCCAGCCTGGGCCAGGCTCCAGCATTCTCCAAAAAGTTATCCACCACAGCTGCAGCCGCGACGTGAGATGCACCCGCATTAAGTCAGACAAACTGACAAAATTGCTAGCCAGCCACAGCGTCGCTGTGACTGGCTGGTACTTCTGTTTTGAAAAGTGCTGGTACTTATGTTTTGAAAAGTACACAATTCAAGCCATCTTTTATAAAGCTTTGCCAACAGAGAAAGACGCTTTGTCCGTCGGCAAAGCTTTATAAAAAATGGCTTTAATTGTGTACTTTTCAAGCCATCTTTTATAAACAGAAATGTTTAAAATAGATGGCTTGAACGGAAACCATAAGGTACGCACACAAATATATAAATGTTATATATTTGTGTGCGTACCTTATGGTTTGTGTACTATTCAAGCCATATTTTATAAACATCGAAATATGTTACATATGTCTATGTTTATAAAGATGACTTGCATATTATACAAACCATATTAAGGTACGCACACAGATATATAAACGCTTACATGCATTTATATATTTGCGTACCTTCCTATGGTTTGTGTGTTTTTAGGCCACGCCCAACCCACAAGCCACGCCCCCAAAGAGGGCCTCCCTTCATTTCTTACCCCACTTAAAGCCCTAGGCCTGGGTGAAGACTTGGGTGGTGGGCCTTGCAGAGAACGTAAGCAAGGCCCACAGAAGAGCTGCTGTACAGCCCTCCCACATCCCCAGGAAGCGCTGCACCGAGTCCAGGCCCAGGCCCACAACAGTACTTTGCAAGCTGCCACATGGGCAGTGCTGCATAGAAAAAGGCGGCTGTGCCTTTGTGGCGAGTTGTGCGGGCCCCGGGAGGTGGGCCCAGATAAGTAATAGTGGAGCTGTGCTGCGACCCTCTTTAGTGAGTGTCAGGCTCGATAGAAAAATGCAGCCCCACCCCAGCGAGGCAATCAACATTCCTTTTGCTTGTGTATGAAATGTCCTTCTTGTGGCACACTCCCTGCAGAAACCCTTCAGATAGGTGCAGCTGAGGGGAGCCTGGGCTGTCCCACCAATAGTATACAAACGAAAAACACATGTTTCAACCAGATCAAAGACCCTTCTTAGCGGAGAGGTTACCCATTTAGGTTCTGCCACCCAGTGACTCAGCTAATGCAAGCCACTCTAGAAATTGACGCAAATAGATGGGGATCCTTGCCAGAGGCTTGGAAGCCACCAAACCCTTTCTATGATTGACATTAAAAGGAGTGGGTGACTCACTCTGTTGGCGATTTTAATAGCTCAAATCCTCTGTCATTCAACCCCCCCCCAGCGCCCACCCCGGCAGCCCATCCCTAGGTGTTAAGACAGCTAATTAGAGACGGGAGATAAGCCTTCCTTAACATCCCTGATGAACAGAAGGGGCGCCCGTTGGAAGAGCATCACACTTACCTACAGCTGAGACTCAAGAGAACGGGGCGCGTGCGTATCCAGCGGAGGCAGAGTGTCTGGATGTGCCCCAGGTCACTTCAGCTCGAGCGCGGAGCAGCAGAAGAGAGCTCCAGATCTGTGTGGGACACCCCAGCCCTCCTAAACCCAAAGGCAGACTCCACAAGGACATCAAGCCTGTTCTGAGCCACTTCAAACCGTGAGATAGTTTCACAGAATTGACCCCTGCCTGCACTAACTCTGAGCCCTTCTTTGCACGTCGAGCCCCCAACAGAGGAAATCCAGTCTACCTGCTTCAAAGTTATCCAAGCCAAAATTGATCCTCTTTGAACCTCAAGTCACTGACTCAAGCTTCGCCATCAAGGCTCCCCAGCTGCCCCTCTTCTAATACGCCGCAGCTGCGCCCCAATGAAGTCATGTGACTCAGCTGCCTGTTCAGTTCAAAGGAACCAGCCACTCTAATAGGGACCGCCCGCCAGCATGAGATGTCGAACCACAGCTTGGCCTTGTGGAACACAACCTAATGACTGGATTGACTCTGTCAAACCATCAGCAGGTGACGAAGATAGAGCACCTGTGGGCAAAGTGGCATTTCAAGGAATCTAACGCACCCTGCCACCCGCTGGCCATTTCATCGGCCTAAAATACTTGTTGGGACCCTGTTCCTTATTTTAGATAAAGACAGATGTTTAAAGGTTTCACACTGTGACAGCACCACACATATTTACCGAATATTTGAAGGATTAGAATCACTCAAAAGATATGCTGACACTGATTTTATGTAATAAATCTCCTGTGGGAGGCCCTTTTAATTTGACACGTGTTTCGGCTCACTCTGAGCCTTTGTCAAAATAGGGCATATAATGCAATCATTAAATCACGTCATTGCGCTTGGTCAAAAAAGTTTGTGGAGAATGATTGCAAATCTTGCAGTTGTAATCGCTGGGGTTGAATCCCACCTGCACAATGCAGTTGCTCCCTAGTCTCACGCGTCGGCTGGCGAATGCATATGGCGCTGTCACAGTGAGAAACCTTTAAAAATCTGTCTTAAACTTTGGAGGAGGGGTAGTGGTTCCTCCGAAAACGTCTTTTCACACAGACGCGACTCCAAAACTTTAGAATTTGCTAAGGGCGGAGAACCCAAGAGGTTGACCTCAACTACAACTACCCAAAAACAGCATTATTTTAGATAAAGACATGTTAAGACACTATTTGTGTGTTTTCCATTTCTTAATTCAATTAAATATATTTTAGATCCCTGTTGCAGTATAATTGCCAGCTACCCAGCCACCCTATGGTTGCCTATACGCTTACATTGCTGCGTGTTTTCTGTTGCAGGTTTGGGTGATGGCGTTTTTAGTTGACCGGCGTGTTTTTAGTACAGTCAATATTTTTATAGAGCCTTGCTTTGGCATTACTTATATTTAAGTACTTACTGCAGCTCACGCCTTCAACATCTCTGGAGTGCGCAGCTTGCTCCAATGTTACCAAAGTAATGAGAAGGGGGTCTACTGAATACACCTGTGTATCTGCATTTATGATTGAAACACCTTTGAGACCAGTAATGTTACAAGCCTGGACGCGAGGAATAGACGTGTTTGCACTTCTGGCCAGAACAGCCGTTGGTCACAGCAGAGCAGCACTCTGCTATCCTACTGCATGTGTATTCTGACCTGCAGTGCCCGTTGCTGTGTCAGGGTTTACCAGTCACAAACAACTCTCTGAGGGGATGCAACACAAAACTGGCTCGCGACTTCACTGTTGGGTCTTGCCTGTACAGACCATTCTCTGTGCAGGGTCGACAGGTGTTTCCCTCGCCCAGATACTATGCGAACCCACCAGCCTATGAGCGCGTGCACATCGCCCAACGCATACTCCATGATTCACCAAGCGAATCAATTTCCCTTGAAATACCAACTGTCGCTTTGGTTTCACGTCTATAATTCCCAATTAAAACCAGAGCGAACCCCAGCCTTGTATGGTCGAGAATCAGGGCGCGTGGCTTGTTCGAGATCCGTGGCAGGTGATTGGTGGGTGTCTGACAGCCGGGCTCCAGAAATGAATTCACTCAGCCCCAAGTTTTTGGAAGCAGAACTTCATTTTACGGTTTGAAATATTCTTCTGACAGGCTGTCATTTGTTCCATCCATGTAACAAGGCAGCCTCTAAACTCCGAGCTGACGCTGTCAGCACTCATTACCGAGGAAAAGGAAGTGTCGCGCGCCTGATTGCCGGCGTCTGTTTCTCTGAGCTAGGATGTTTGTGTGTGCGTTCGCTCGTGTGTGTCCGTCTTTTGTGACCATTTCCCAGTATGGGAGAGCATCTATGGGGGTAATGTCAATGGAGAAGTAGCATACTGAATGCAGAAAGTCATTATATGTATTCATTTTAAGTTACTCAATTTAACGCATTACTATGACAGAGAGGAGGCAATGTCGTCCCCTTCTGCCATACACATATCATAGCATTTATGCCAGCCTCACATTTTAAACTTTTGGAAATACTGTGGATTCCAGGTGGATTCCAAAGGAATGTGGCAGGCAGCGTTTCCTCAATTTGCACCGAGGGGTGCAGCAAGAAGTTGGAAAGGCGATTTTGCCTCCATTGTACACCTCCATTCTTTACGCTGCAGTGCAAATGTTGCACCCTTTGTGGAGGCGTCCTGTTTTCACGAAAGTGCAAACGGAGTCGGTGCAGTCCACGCAATTTACGGGGAACCGGAACATGATCCCTAACGTGCCTGGGCAAAGGCCGCCGTGGGCGCTAATGCTGCTACCGTGGGCTGTGTTTACACTTCGCCCTACCCACAGTTTGCCCCTCCAGCACCTAACAGTGCTCCCCGGCGATTGGAAAACATACGCTTTCAGACTCCTTGGAATCGGCTCATAGCCAAATGGGAATTATGTGTGTAATATTGGACCAAGGCGACATACAAAACCCTGAGGATCAGGGAAACACTTGCCACCCGAACAGGCATGTCTAACAGTCATAGAAAAGTTATCTTTGAGTGGGTATAGCCAGGCTCAGGGAAAATGCTGAGACTCAATGAAGGTGTGCACAGCCAGTAGCAAAACGTGTGCACTATAGGTGACATAGGGTCAGCAGAGCTGGCAATGGGGAACGGGAAGGAACCATGGAGAGAAATGCACAACACGAGGAGGCAGACAGAACATTTTTGTGGCAAAGAGATCGGAGCGTGCAAGCCGAAATCAGGGAACGCGAGGGGGCTCAGAGAAATCCAGTCAGACTCTGAGAAGGTGCCAAAATAGAACTGGAAAGAATCCGGTGACACGTTCCTGGAATTCTGAATGCTGAAGAAATCTTTGGGTAGGACTCCCAGGTATACCAGAGGATGGCTGGGGGTCTGCCTGACTTCGAGGGCCCAACACCCTTCCCAGACAAAAACGGAGGACTCAGCCAACAGCAATTTAGAACTGCGGCGTATTGCAAATAAATCCAACAGGGATAAATACAAGACAATGAGAATTCTCTGGTACAGCTTGGCTCTCCATGGTGTGCCGTCCAGTTTTGCACATGTGTGGCGTCATCGCCTGGGCCTTTCCTCGTAAAACCTATCATCACTGAGGATTGGGTATTGTAAGTACTATTACCTATGGAGGACCCCTATAGAGGTAATTCTACTGGGCCTTGCATGTCAGGTGGCTGGCCTGTCCCGTCCCCAAGAAACTATCTATTACATTGTTGCAGAGTAGTGGGCTTATCATTGGTTCATGCCCCTTGGCACCCACCCCTGACTTCCTAAACTGTGATTGGTTAGAGCTGATCTCCCCAGACATGGGACTCAATCAAGTTCTCAGCTCGCTGTGCACCTCTTCAAGGTGATATGAGCGATTATGTGTCTGTATTGTAACTTGTGTGTCCCGCCTTTGCCTATGAGAATGCACTCCTTATGCTGCAACACGTGTTGCCGCCTGTGTCTGACTTTCTGTGATTAGCTGTGCTTTCCCACCACGGAAGAATGTCCAT
Source organism: Ambystoma mexicanum (assembly GCF_040938575.1). NCBI lineage: Eukaryota > Metazoa > Chordata > Amphibia > Caudata > Ambystomatidae > Ambystoma > Ambystoma mexicanum. The sequence goes on along the minus strand of NC_090926.1, from coordinate 359,974,948 downwards.
TGTCTCGTCTGGCTATACCACGTGCTCAGAGACCACAAAATCGAGCTCTTCAGCTTGCATTTATGAGGATTTATTCAGTTTCTCTGCAGCTGGTCCCCTTGTCATCTGGAGATTGGAATGCGTCTGCGTATCTCTGACTCTGGCTGGGAGCCTGCCCCATGCTCTTTGCAGTCCGAGTCAGCATCTCAACTCAGGATCTGTGGCTTTGAGGTCTTCTATAATTTTCCTTAGACTCCATAATATGATCGCTATGTGCTCTTGTTATAATAGGTAACCTATAAGTTAGAACAAACAATAGTGTTTGGGTGACCAGGTATATGGGCGTTGTGTCTAAAATGATAAGATAAATGAAATATGTTAGTGTCTGCTGTAGATGGTGGATCCCTAGGCTACCCCTACCTAGTGGAACAAAATGGAGAAAAAGGAAGCAGATCCCCAATCATGCGCTGACATATATCAATGAAAAACCAATATTGGAATGCAATGTCTGATACAGAAACAAATTTAATGATGATATTTTTGGTTTGTACAACAGTGCCGACACGTGTTTCAACCGAGTAGGTCTTCCTCAAGGCAAAAAACAAAATTCCGTATATATTCCATATATATTCCTGTGGTTCTGTTGGATTATTTTGCATAAGCATCTGCAAGCTTGCTCTAAATCTCTTGTGCCTTGCGGTTCTGCGTTACTGCATTTGGCTAATGAATACATTATAAACGCATTGACAGTATGTATCTGTCCTGTATATAGAACTGTTAAAGCATGTTCTTCATGTATACAAATGTGTGTCTGTGTAGTGTGTGTCTGTGTAATGTGGTGCCGGACTACGAGTGTACTTCATGACTAAAGCTTTTTCTTCGTGGTGTCACTAGTGACATCAGCATCATGGCTTCTTGGTGCTTAATTGAGACTGTCCATCAAGGTATTTCCAACCGTGATCTCTGTTTCTCCTCCTATACCTGTAAAGACATGGATTGGATTTGGTCTGTATGGTTGACTGAGGGGATGCCTTTCTATGTACTTGTCAATCATTGATGCACTCGGGATTCGTCCAAGACAAGATGGATGGCTCTAGGCATGTCTGACTCTTCGTCCTGTCATGAATTTGGGGGTGAGGAGGGGCTTTCTTGGGATCCTCTCTTCAATCTCCTGTCTGGTCGACTTGGTAAATCATACAGTGCCTTAGCCCTGAAGATGGACTCAGACAAAAATGCATTGGTGAACCAAAATAGTGGCACTGATTATTTGGATGCACTTTTGCTGTTCAAGCAATTAAAAACTGAAAATATGTTTTAAAAAAAAAGGTTTTCTTCATGATATGTGAAGTATGAGCATGAACAAACAGTACAACCAAAAACAGCTCAACTTGAGAGAGCAATACGAGAGCATACCTTGATGTAGAATTCTTTTCTAGTTCTTTTTTTTTCCTAGTTCTTTGTAACCTTGTGCCAAGGCCACAATCATGCTCCGATTACCTTAAACTACGCTAATACAAACTATAGAACCAATTCAGTGGTGCCCTGCCATAATCTCTGGGACTTGTCGACCAAATCATCATAATTCATGCCTTTTGGTCTTGGTGTCCATAATAATTCACATGGTCCTCAAAGGTCCAGTACATATAGCTGCATACTCCTTCCGGGTTGCACCATACCCATTCTCCTTCATAGATCTTGGCATCGAATGAATTATCTAGGTTCATCGCCTCAAGTGGGAATAGTTTTTTTACATTTTTTTATTTAGCATTTTGATTTACAATCTAAACCTTAAAGCTATTTGATCAAATATCTGCATTATATAAATACCAGAAAAAAGAAATAGAGTACAATCAAAATCATTAAAATAAATTAAACATCTTCGCAGGGGGTCTTAGCCTCCCTCCCTTAACGGGCAACATTTATAATTTATATTTCTATCTAAAGACTATATAGTAGCGTAAGAAGCTAGAGTTATTTTTGATCAATTGTGACAAACGCTTCTTTTAAGAATGCCACAAGTGCCAAAGTTAGCAGAATACATTAATCTTGAAGCAATGCTGACCAACATACTTCCACTGTCCATGTAGTATATTGCGAGAGAACATTTCCCCAGCCATATTTCCCTTTGCTGTTTTAGTTCCGGGTATAGTAGAGTCAGGAGATAAAGTGACTCCTTTTGCCTTTACATAGTTTGCATTCATCATTTCTTAGGTTTCCTGCTCATCTTGATTCTGTAAATTCACGAGTGGACATCAGGTTTAAACTTGAGCACAACAGATCCCTTATAACCAAAGATTTTTAGTTCTCTCACCTTTTCTCTTGTGTTAATCCAGTCTTGGTCAACACATTCTCTTTCTGCTATCCTCTTTCTTTGCTTGTCTCTTTCCTCCAATATTTTGTCCTTTGTTCCGCCTATGCTCACATCCATCATCACCTTTATTACAATTGTTTTCTCTGCTGTCTTTCGACACTGGGCGATACAGATCTTTACCACGCATAGTGTTACAAGTGCCAATATTAGTGCCCCTAGTATCAATTTCAGTCCATCTGACAGCCATGAAGGCATCCAAGACCACAGGTATGCTATCCAGCTTTGGTCTTTTCCAGTCCCATTGGCTTCTTCCTCCATTTTGGAATGCATCTGGTATAGTTGTGTTACTGCTGTGGTCAGCCCGACGTTCTCTTTGTCCTTGGCAGGTATGAATGTGCAGCTGGAACTCCCAATTATTGTGCAAAATCTTCCCTCCATTTCTGTGAGCAGATCCAAAACATACCTATTCTGGAGCGCCATCAACCTTACTGCTTGCAGCTCCTCCTTTATTGCGTTGAACCCATTCACTGTAGAGGTTATTGTCATCATCAGCTCCCACCTGGTAATCTGCAGCCATTTCACAATTGCATATGTCTGTACAGCTGGAATGACTGATCCGAGAAACACTTGTGTCCTCATGAATAAACAATGTTCTGGTGGTACATCTTCTAAAGCTGTTTCTTCTGGGAAGTAGTTGCTTTTCTTCACTCTGCTCATTTATGCCATCCTATGTTCTTTTCCTGGTTTTCTCCTTCCACAGATCTTTTCTTCCTTTTGCTAGTGGCTATCTTCGTGAAGTCATAGTCATCAAACGTTATATCCTTCTGTGGCACAACGAGCGATGGCATATTCATATGTACCACAAAACAAACTCCTCCCCATTTGGGTGGCAGCTTCTCGTATGCCTTGGATCTGCATGGCCAGTAGTGGTCCATCAGTACTGCAGTGCCTATCTTCATTGCTGCATCCTTTTGTATGCTAGGGCTTCCTGTGTTCTCACCAACTTTTTCTTCAGCATCATTCTGGTAACAGAGTGCTGGCTTCTTAGGGGTATTATGGGCATTGGTCCAGCTTCATTCTCCACCCAAGTGAGTAATTTTGCACTTGCATCCCATTCATTCAGGGACTTGTCATTTTCGTCTTGTACTGTATTCACTGGTGATTGTGCTATGGTGTGCAACTTGCTTCCTACTACTCCATCTTTCTATCCATCCTCTGTGTACACTTGCTCATAAACAGGCATCTGTGGTCTCTCCCAGCATCATTGTTCTCCTCCTATCTCTTTCACCCTTTTCCATTGGCGGGTCAGTTGCTTCAACGTTATAGTCTTTGTATCTTCTTTCTGTGACCCGTCAGTTATATGTTGTATAGCTTGGTCTAACTGCCAATAATTGTTCATCATGTCAAGAGTCTTTCTGTAACTGTCCTCATATGGGAACATCGCCTGAGAAATGCACCTCAGTGTTGCTGTTTTCCCTTGAAATCTTCTTCGAGTTGTTACCATCGATGGGGGTAAAGACCAGAGGAGGGTGGCTGCACTCCTGCTCTCTATATGGTAGAGTAGAGGCAAAGAAGATCCCAGCCAAGATTCTCTATGCGGTAGCTATGGTCAAGCAATCAAGGCCTAGCTTCTCAGGAGGTGATGCAGGCTGGTTCCTAAGTACAGTGTAGTCCCCAAGCACCCACAAAGGAATGTCCACACATTGTAATTAGTGAAAAACAATCTTTATATGATTAAGGTTCAACGTTATGTACACAATCACAATAACTCACTTTGTGCTCAGTTAATCTACAATGGCAAATATATACAATTCTAGGTGGTACCACAATTATGATCAGATTTCATTAAAGTGCATCAACCCTACTATGGTCAAATGTCACACAAATATATTAATAAAGGTAACGAGCAATAGGCATAGGAGGAAAGCAGTTGGTTAGAACAATTGGCAGACTGCTGGGCTCTACCACTAGACACAGTTCTGTGTGGAGATCCCCCCACCTGGGCAACCTGGCAAATAATGATATACTACAAGCACAGTGTAACGCTCACCTGATTCCCACGGAGGCGCTGATCCCGGCTGGGCTGCTATCGTTTCTTCAATTGAGAAGCGTAGAGCTCGGACGACTCTCAGGACTGGGCTTCCTCATATCGAATGTCTGACTTGCAGGGTAAGTTTTCTGCAGGTGGAAGAAAAAGGGTTATTCACCGTTTGATGGGATTCCTTCTCCCACCAATCACCAGTTTCTCCCACAGCCTAGCTTTCTACTTGTCTCGGCGAGCTCTCACCTTAGGCGTATAAATGCTGAGCTCTCCATCCTGCGTCTGGTGCAGGGGTGCGTGGATTCCAGTTACGTCACTGGATGAGTTCAGTGTTGAGGCTCAAGTCTTTTGGGGCCTTAGTTGTGGCACTGGTGCTGGGATGCCGAAGAGCGATGCCGCCGTTACTGCACGAGCGGATGCCTGTAAGTATACTGTAGTCTTTAGGCTTTAAAAGATGGGCACCTCAATAATGTCCCTTTTCCTTTGTTTCAGGCCTCGGGATGCTGTGGGCGTATTTTTCTGTTGCCGCTGCACGTGCCGATGCACGTAAGTATAATGTTCGTTGGCCGCTTTTAATGGCACCTCTAATAATGTCCTTTTTCTAGTTTTCAGGTGCCGGGATGCTGCGGGCTTTATATCCGTTGCCACTGCACGTGCCGATGCACGTAAGTATAATGATCGTTGGCCGCTTTTAATGGCACCTCTAATAATGTCCTTTTTCTAGTTTTCAGGTGCCGGGATGCTGCGGTTGATGCGGCCGCTTCTGCGCGTGAAAAAACTGGTAAGTTAAGATGAATGCGACTGCCTTCACCCGAACCCCTTTTTAATTATGTCCTTTGCCTTTCAGGTGCAGAGAAGCTGCCGAAGAGAAGGCCGCGGTTAGCTCCATTGCAATCACGGATGGATCAGGTAAGCGGGCGCGGCTGCGAGCGAGTTGCACTTTTCTAACCTTATGTTTATTCTTTGCAGGTTTTGCCAGTGACTGGATTCCGGGATCTGGTAAGTATTGTTCTGTGTCTTTCTTCATCCACAGGTTGCTGCGCGGAAGCTGAAGATGACTCTGGACCTGGAATGCAGGAGCCGACTCGGTGAGCGTCCTGCTGCTGCTGCAGAATAACGCAAAGCACGTGTTTTCTTTCGGGCGTAGTTTAAATAGCAGAGAAGTGCTTCCAGTGTGTGTTCTTCCACCGGTTCCACCCAGGTAAGAAAAGAGTTCTTGAATGGAGGGAATAGTTCCTCCCAGCCCTGATGGCTGGGGACTTCAACCAGACTGGATTGTTCTTGGTAAATATGCAGCATGGTCTGCCTCAGGTAAGTCCACCCAAGCATTATTACACTGTTTATCAATATGAGCCCGGTGCCTATGGCGCCGGGACAGAAACCCTTCATGAGCCTGGCGCCAAAGGTGCCAGGACACGGTCCAAAGGGCCCCTGTAGGGGTCTGCTGGGTCCGGAGTAGTGGAAGACGGGTCTGCTTCCGAGGGCGCTGGGCCAGTCCTGGCCCCTTGGGAGTAGCGCCCATGACACACAGTCCATGTATTGTTCAGTAGGCCTTATTTCCTTCTAAAATGTTTCTATCACCCCAATGTACCTGGAATAGCAGAATTCGATGACGAGTCATCGACGGATCCTTCTTGAGCGGCTCCCTTCAAGGCAGGAGCCACGGATCGTCGAGATCCTATGAAGAAAAGGTGAACAATGGTGGTGAGGTAGCAGCTTCGATCCTGGCGGTGCTCGTCGACAGTCGGTCATGGACGTCCTGTGAGGATGAGGTGTGCGGGGCAACTCGGCGACGATAGTTCGGGACCACAAAGAGTCTATGAAGAACTTTGGCCCAGCAAGGGTGTCGGGTTGTCGGCATCTGGCGTCAACGAGCGGGATGTGACCACAGCTGGCTTTTAGTAGCTTTGTTGGCATCTCTGAAGTCTTTGGGTGGCAGGAAAACCACCGGAGGATTCTCCTCGGTCGTCGATGGTCTGGACTTTATCTGGCAGGACGAAAGCAGTCAACGATGATGAACAAGTGAGTCCTTGGATTAAAATGTACTTAGTCAAGAGGAGCACAGCGGCTCCGGTCGTCGATGGTGGATGGCTTTCTGGTGCGTTTATTTGTGATTTCGTGGCAGGCCCCGTCTCCGGTCGGCAGCCTTTCGTAGGTCTGTCTACCAGGTAGCTTTGGCAAAGATCAGCTGGTGCACAATGGTTCCTCGTAGCTCTGGAGGAGGTCTCTGTACCAGGTCCTCTCTTGGATCAGTTCCTGGAGTTACACCAGCTTTCAGATTGGTGAAGTGGAGCAGCAGCAATTCTCTTGCAGCAGGGCTTCAAGATTAAGCGTCAGTTTCAATGTCAGTTTCAACTCCAGCTTCTGAATGTGTCGGTTACGATTCCAGTTTCAACTTCAGCTTCTTAATGATTTCTAGCAGTGAGAGACCCCCAGATATATTGTTGATCTCCCATTCATTCTGCTGGGTCACACTCAGGCAACCAATCACTCAGAAGGGTATTCAGCAGTCAGTCAGCCAATCAGGCATACAGTGCATTCAGGCAATTCTCTTCCCTCTCAGACACTCACAACAAGGAATGTGTATTGGGACAAGTAACCAGCCATTCAACACTATACACTGCATTCATACCAGTTTTGGGCAGGGCTGTCTCAGTCATTGTGATTCAAACCAGAAACCATACATCCACAACAAGAAGTGCATATTGATCACACACTCCATGCACCCAGGTCCCACCCACAGGGTGCACCCACAACATACAGTCACTGGGAAGGCTCCAGCCAGTCTGGCCAGGACTTCACTACAATACCATATATGGAACTTCCACGCAAAAACCAGTCAAGGGGAAGGGACAGAGTCAGGGATTCCCGGGTCTTTGGGAAACCAAGGTAACAGGCAATAGAAAGCAAGAGGCCAGAGGGGCCATCTTCTTTCCTATCAGGAATCAACAGATTCCAATGGCAGGGCCTGGGTATCCTCAACATGGAGGATACTCAGAGCACCTGTCAAATTTAGCATGGAGCTGCCACCAGCCCATACCTTGCTCTCTGGGCCACACACAGGTGCCCAACAACATACACTAGGCGTGCAGGGTTGTACCCCCCCGTGGGTGCCATAAGGGTATCCCATGGGTCTGTACACCAAAACAAAAATAAGAAGAGCTGCACTGCCAGGAGTCCCACATGGACTCCTGGGCAGAAAACAACATAGAACATAATGAAAAAGGACTACAGGACAAGGACAGGGAGGCCCTGTCCCTCCAATGCATTTCCAGCATCACAGTCACCCCCCCCAGACTGAGGTTAGGGTGCCTAATCTCCCACGAAATAGACACCCTCATCCAGACGGTCAACATACCTTCTGGAAAGGCCATCTGCATTATCGTGACTCTTCCCCAGTCTATGCTCTATGGTGAAATCTAGCCCTTGCATGTTGATGGACCACTTGAGCAGTTTCGGATTCTCACCCTTCATCTGCATAAGCCACTTCAGGGGCTTATGATCTGTTTGGACCTTGAAGGTAGATCCCGTAAGGTAGGGCCTAAAATGCCTAAGCCTCCAAACTATGCTAAAACATTCATTTTCAACAGTAGCCCACCTAAGCCCTCTACCCTTGAGTTTTCTACCGATGAATATAATCAGATGTCCCCTCCCTTTGTCATCTAACTGGGACAAGACAGCTCCAATTCCGGTGTCACAGGCATCTGTGTGGACGATAAAGGATTTGCTGCAGTCAGGCGCACACAACACAGGTGCCCTACACAGACTTTCTTTCAAGCCATCAAAGGCCCTCTGACAGTTTTCAGTCCAATTAACCTTCATAGGTTGTTTGGGTGAAGTCAGAGCTGTCAGAGGTGCAGCTATGGTTCCATAGTCCACCATGAAATTTTGATTATACGCAGTGAGGCCCAAAAATACTCTCACCTGGGTTTGAGTAGTGGGAGACTCCTAGTCATATACATCCTGTACTTTACCAGGGAGAGGTTGAATTTTACCCCCTCCTACCTCATGACCAAGATACGTAACTTTCCCCTGAACTATCTGGCACTTGGTGGCCTTGATAGTGAGGTTAGCCCTTTTCAACGCCTGCAACGCAACACCTTATTCCTGATGTGACAAATACTCTTCCCAGGTGGAACTGTAGACGGCAATATCATCTAAGTAGGCCACACAAAAGGCCTCCAGCCCACTGAGCGCATGATTAACCAATCTATGGAAGGTGGCAGGGGCATTCTTCAACCCAAAAGGCATGACCCTAAACTGGTAGAGCCCCTCAGGTGTTGAGAACGCTGTCTTTTCCTTGGCATGGTCCATCAGAGTTATTTGCCAATAGCCTGAGGTAAGGTTAAGTTGCTTACAAATTTGGCAGCACCTATGGTGTCCACAAGCTCATCAGCCCTGGGCAATGGGTGCTCATCAGTTTTGGTGATGGCATTGACTCCTCGGTAGTCGACACAGACACTCCAATCCTTGGTACCTGCCTGGGATCTTGCCTTGGGGCAAGGACCACTAGACTGGACCAGGGAATGGTTCAGGGTTCAATAACAACCAGATCGAACATCTTCACGAGCTCAGCCTGGATGTGGTTCTAAACTGTATCTGACATAGGGTAGCACCTGCTTTTGACAGGCAAACTGTCACCAGTGTCAATTTCGTGCCTACACCATGGTGTAAGGCCTGATGTCAGTAAAAACAGAGAGGCATACTGCCGGAGCAAAGCCCTGCAGGCCATCTGCCTCTCTGTCGTCAGATCTGGGGAGAGATATACTCCCTCTACTGAGCCATCCTGAGGGTTGCTATGCAGCAAATCAGGAAGGGGCTCACTCTCATCCTATTCTTGCTCTGAAGCTAGCAAGATAAATGAGACTTCTGCTCGCCTGAGGAAACGCTTGAGCCTGTTAACATGAAATACCTGAGGGGCTACCCCAGGGACTCCCATGTCAACCAGATTATTGGCTTTGCCCATCTTGGAGAAGATCCTGAAGGGTCCAGTCCACTTGTCTGCCAAAGCTCTAGGCTTGGTAGGCTCCATAACAAGGATTTCCTGTCCCAGAGTCCAATCCACTTGCAAGGCTTTAAGGTAATTCCAGTACTTGTTCAATTTCTGGCTAGCCTTGAGATTTGCTGTCACCTGACCCATCATCTGTGTCATCCTCAGTCTGAGACCTAACACATAGTCCCCCACTTACTTGGCGGGACCTGGAGGGGTTGTCTCCCAAACTTCTCTGATCAAGGCAGGGGCCCCCTCACGGGATGTTCAAAGTGTAACTCAAAGGGGCTCAAACCAACACCATCTTGAGGTACCTCTCTGTAAGCGAACAGAAGGCATGGCAGGAGGAGATCCCATTTCCTCCTTAGGGGCTTTTCCAAAGCACCTAGCATGCCCTTGAGAGTTTTATAAAACCTCTCAACCAGACCATTGGTCTGGGGTTGGTAAGAGGTGGAGAACTTGTATGTTACCCCGCACTCTTTCCACATGGTCTTCATGTAACTAGACATGAAGTTGGATCCTCTGTCAGAGACAACCTTCTTAGGGAATCCAACACGGGTGAAAATGCCCAGGAGAGCCTGGCAACCACCTTGGCAATAACAGTCCAAAGGGGTATAGCCTCGGGATACCTGGTGGCATGTTCAACCAAGACCAGGATGAACTGATGTCCAACTGAAGTGGGAGGGTCAAGGGGACCAACAATGTCGATTCCCACCCTCTCAAATGGTGTACCAACCACTGGCAATGGTTGCAGTGGGGCAATGACACTGCCTCCAGTCTTGCCAGACAACTGACAAGTTAGGTACGACCTGCAGTGGGACTCCACTTCTACTCCCATCTGGGGCCCGTAGAAATGGGCAGAGAGCCTCTGCTTAGTCTTCTTGGTACCAAGATGACCAGCTAAGGGCACCTCATGTGCCAACTGCAGCACAAAGGGCCTGTAAACCTGGGGTACAAATAACCTCTTGAGGGCACCAGGTTCAGGCTTAGCGGGCTCACTAACAAGGAGCTCACACTCCGAATTGATCTGAAATGTCCTAGGCACTTCTCCTTGTGCCTGCTTCCTCAGACCCTCAAGAGAGTGGCACTCTCTCTATCCCTTACAGAAGTCCACCAGGGAGGGTCCCCCTTCAGCCAGCATGCATTGAAGGTCGGGGTGGTCCTCTGGGTTTTACACCTCTCCCGCAGGAGGGTCTTCTGCCTCTTCTCCCTCAGGAGTTGAGTTTGAGTTTTTCACTGGACCCAGCCCGTCCGGAGCATGGATCCCAATGGGTGGTGTAGGAACAGCAGGAAGAGAAGGGCCCCCCTCAAAGACGTGACCTTCTTGTTTTTCTGTCTTCTCTCCTTAGGCCTCACCTTTGGCTCGAGTATCTGACTCACAGCCAGACCCTATGTCACCTGTGACCTAGTGACTGCAGCAGCAGTCATGGGGAGACCATCAGAGATCAACCCCAACTCTACTAGATAATTTCCTAACATAATATTAGCAGGGACATTGTCCTGAACCAGGACAGGAAGCTTTGCCGTCTTGTCTCCAATCATGAGTTTGACTAATGCTACAGGCGATAATCTGGGAGGCCCACCAGCTAACCTGGTGGTTCTCAGAGGAGCACCTACAAAGTCCTCTTGCTTGAGTAGGGTCCTGTCCACCACTGTCATGCTTGCCCCAGTGTCTCTCAAACCAGTATAAGGCTGGCCATTAAAGAGGACACTTCTCAAAAACGTACAGGTGTTCTTTGGGATTGTCGCCAGTACTTCTGCATACTGGGCCCATCCCCCAAGGGACACTAGGGAAATCTCTACCAGAGCACCAAATGTAATTCCTGTAGAGGAGGGTAGGATAGTGGCCTCCACCTCATACAGGGGGTAAGTATAGGTCAGACTGACAGCCTGGACTCCAAGTGCTTTACCTTTACACTTGGGGTCACCCTTCTTGTGATCCAGAGCCCCACAGTCCCAACAAGTGCCAGAAATGTGGGGTACGGTAATGGAACCACTGGGAGCCTGCTTTCCAGCAGGTGGGCCACTACTCTTATTCCCACCCACATAGGACTTATCACCACTAGATCTTTGGGTCTTAGGAGAGGAAGGTTTTGGTTTACCCGACTGTGATTGCTTGTGGGACTCCTCAGCTTTCTGAGAGGTCCCCTTTTCTTTGTCCTTGTCCTTCCCACTGGAGTCCTTAGGGGACACCCGGTGGGAGACACACTTGTCAGCCAACCTAGCCAGCTTAAAGGGGTCCAAAATGTTCTGGTCAGCCACATACTGACGCAGCTCTGGTGAACAGGCTTCAGAAAAATGCTCAAAAAAACAAAAAAGGTTGGACAAGTCAGCAAAGGTTTTCACCTTGTATCCATCAATCCATCCCATCATGTTCATATGTGCAGCATTCACCCAGTCAACCCAAGACACATTCTCTCTTTTCTTGAATTCCCTGAACCTTCTAAGGTATTGGGTGGGTGTCTATCCAAGAAGAGAGACACAAGGAACTGGAGCGGGCACTGCTTTGTTTCTGCTTGTTTTAAGCACAGGTATGTGAATACTACTGTATTTTGGGGTGCAGCCCACTAAATCATGCTACCATGCGTCAGCACGATACGAGTGAACTATGTGAAGGAAGACCTAGGCAAACTTGACTGCTGTGTGGGCCGCACAACCTTTAGATCCCAATTGGATTTCCAAAAAAGTTTAATATTTTGTTGGTTCACATTAACGACTCATTAATTCTTTGAACTTGGTGGTTTATTTAAAGTAATTGTAAGCAATCGCTTTTCTGATGGGCAACATAACCCAAAATGGCCAATGCATTTCGGACTCAACAGTCCTTCATCAGGGCCTATCTAATCAAACAAATTGTGGCCAAACATTAGATATTGGTAACAGTTAAACCAGTTATGTAAAGGACAGCATAATCAAAAGCAAAAAACAAAAAACAAAAAAGCATACCATATTATATCACATAAAATGGAAAATCAACAGGGTCCCACATACACAGAGACATAAACACGACAAAAAATAATAAAAGAAAAAGAGTCAACAAGTTAATAGATAACAATTTTACAATTTAACATCACATTTTTCAGCCTCTTATTAATATACTTTATCTGTGCCCAGCTTCCTGTTCTGTTGTTAATGTTTTACTGCACCTTATGTGTAAACGGTTATACTGGCCAGTGATATCATTGCTGTGGTGCCTGATGTTAATAGTATTCCAATTGAGCGGGTAGGGTGTGAGTTTACAAATAAATTGCTAATAACTCGCTCAAACACCGTGCTTTATCCCATGGTGACCACGTTAAACATGCATGCAGAATGCTATTGTGTCAATGTCAAAAAATGGCTGACCTTAGCCAGTAAATCGCTGGCGTGTTCAAACTTAAAAGTTTGTCTTTCAATGTGCGGCTCCACCGCTTTGCATTAAATTCACAAGTTCACCTGTGTTGAAAAATAGCATTCATTAAAGCGTGCTGCTAGACCGCTTTACCGCCGTACACTTAACATCTATGAGACCGTCTACACGATAATCTGTCATCAAACCCCTACCTTCTGTGGAATGTTTCAGCACATGATACGTGTCTCGCTGAGTCACAATTCTGTGTCAGACCGCTTTGTTAAGTAAACGATTGGTTCTGTTCAGAGTGAGGCTGCGGTTACCACGGCAATGCCTCCTATAAGATGGTGGCTTGTCCATGTGTATGCCGCCATCTTGCTTGGGGCTGATTTGAAATGTGAACATATATATCGATGCTGATTGCTCGCAAACTCATGTAGCTTTGTATGACATAACATAGACTTAATGAAAGGCAAACATGCATTATGCATACTCTAATAATACCCTTATCTTGCCTTGTATGGTTCAAGTGACGGCATTACCCGAAAATGTAACCACAAATAAAATAAAATCAAAAAATAAAATAAAAAGGGATATCACCGTGACAATATACAATTAAAAATTAAGAATAGAAAACATCTAAAGTAAAGAAAAATGCTTTACAACAATAACCTGGTCGTGTAAACATTTAACAATGCTATGCTATGTTGCTAAACATGCATAAACAATGTGAGGTTGGAATAAGAATAATGTTGGTTATAGCAATCAAAAATGGAATTCCATCCATAGGATATATTTTGTTAAGTGTTTACACGACCAAGTTATTGTTGTAAAGCATTTTTCTTTACTTTAGATGTTTTCTATTCTTAATTTTTAATTGTTTATTGTCATGGTGATATCCCTTTTTATTTTATTATTTTATTTTATTTTATTTGTGGTTACATTTTTGGGTAAGGCCGTCACTTGAACCATACAAGGCAAGATAGGGTATTATTAGAGTATGCATAATGCATGTTTGCCTTTCATTTAGTCTATGTTATGTCATAGAAAGCTACATGAGTTTGCGAGCAATCAGCATCGATATATATGTTCACATTTCAAATCAGCCCCAAGCAAGATGGCGGCATACACATGGACAAGCCACCATCTTATAGGAGGCATTGCCGTGGTAACCGCAGCATCACTCTGAACAGAACCGATCGTTTACTTAACAAAGCCGTCTGACACAGAATCTTGACTCAGCGAGACACGTATCCTGTGCTGAAACATTCCACAAAAGGTAGGGGTTTGATGACAGATTATCGTGCAGACGGTCTCATATATGTTAAGTGTACGACGGTAAAGCGGGCTAGCAGCACGCTTTAATGAATGCTATTTTTCAACACAGGTCAACTTGTGAATTTAATGCAAAGCGGTGGAGCCGCACATTGAAAGACAAAATTTTAAGTTTGAACACGCCAGCGATTTACTGGCTAAGGTCAGCCATTTTTTGACATTGACACAATAGCATTCTGCATGCATGTTTAACGTGGTCACCATGGGATAAAGCATGGGGTTTGAGCGAGTTATTAGCAATTTATTTGTAAACTCACACCCTACACGCTCAATTGGAATACTATTAACATCAGGCACCACAGCAATGATATCACTGGCCAGTATAACCGTTTACACATAAGGTGCAGTAAAACATTAACAACAGAACGGGAAGCTGGGCACAGATAAAGTATATTAATAAGAGGCTGAAAAATGTGATGTTAAATTGTAAAATTGTTATCTATTAACTTGTTGACTCTTTTTCTTTTATTATTTTTTGTCGTGTTTATGTCTCTGTGTATGTGGGACCCTGTTGATTTTCCATTTTATGTGATGTAATATGGTATGCTTTTTTGTTTTTTGTTTTTTGCTTTTGATTATGCTGTCCTTTACATAACTGGTTTAACTGTTACCGATATCTAATGTTTGGCCACAATTTGTTTGATTAGATAGGCCCCGATGAAGGACTGTTGAGTCCGAAATGCATTGGCCATTTTGGGTTATGCTGCCCATCAGAAAAGCGATTGCTTACAATTACTTTAAATAAACCTCCAAGTTCAAAGAATTAATGAGTCGTTAATGTGAACCAACACAATATTAAACTTTTTTGGAAATCCAATTGGGATCTAAGGGTGTGCGGCCCACACTGCAGGCAAGTTTGCCTAGGTCTTCCTTCACATAGGTGTCTATCCAAACATGGCAATGAAAGCAGACTTCATGCACTCATACTGGTCCCATTCTTTCACACTCAATTTCAGAATACAGTCATACCCAGTCTGAGGCACTCTGCTTAATAAACACTTAGCCAAAACTCTTATATCAACATCATGAATTGCACAAGCCATTTCAAATGCTTCAATCCATTGGAGGATATCAGAAACCTCCACATACACACCAACCAAGTCTTTCATAAACTTGGTGGCTGGGTACCTGACACTCGCAACTGGTTTCGCTGAAGTCTCCACTCTAGCCCTCTCCAGCTGAGTTTTCAGGAGCTCAGTGTCCCTATCCTTGAGTATCACTTGCTGTGCCAACTCCTCTCTCTTTAACTCAGTGTCTGTTTCTAACTTTTTGTATTGAAAGGCTAACTGTTCCCGTTTTAGCTCCAATTTTAAAAGTTCAATCTTCAGGGCATCCCCCCTGAAGAGCAGTGTTGGGGTTCGGAACAGAGGCAGCAGAAATGGCTGCATTCCCAGAATCAGATTCAGTAACAACCCCAGGGGTGGAGTCCTCATTGGTTGCATTCCCCCTTCAAGAGCTTCACAATCAGTCTGGTAGTCCACAAGGGCGGATATCAGCTTGGCCCTAGACTTATCCTCAAAGCCCAACTCCCTGGCTTCACAAGCACTCTGGAGAGCCTCTAAGCTCATCCTAGTAAATTTACCAATTGCAATAGACTCCATTGCTTGAAATGTAGTTATCTTGTACACAACTAAAATTCAATTTAACAAAGAGTAGATATTTTGTAAGTGGCAAGGTTATTCACCGATTCTTAAAACCATAAACATCCCACCGCTGCCACCAGTGTAAAGACCGGAGTGGGTGTCTGTACTCCTGCTCTCTATATGGTAGATGAGAGGCCCAGAGGACCCCAGCCAAGATTCTCTATTCGGTAGCTATGGTCGAGCAATCAAGGCCTAGCTTCTCAGGAGGTGCACCCACAAAGGAATGTCCACACACTGTATTAGTGAAAACACAGTCTTTATATAATTAAGGTTCAAGGTTATATACACAATCACAATAACTCACTTTGTGCTCAGTTAATCTACAATGGCAAGTATATACAATTCGAGGCGGTACCATAATTATTATCAGATTTCATTAAAGTGCATCAACTGTACTCTGGTCAAATGTAACACAAATCAATTAATACAGGTAACCAGCAATAGGTGTATGAGGACAGCAGTTGGTTAGAACAATTGGCAGAATGCTGGCCCCTACCAATAGACACACTTCTGTGTGGATGTCCCCCCACCTGGGCAATCTGTAATAAAAGATATACTACAAGCCCAGTCCATGTATTGTTTGGTAAGCCTTATTTCCTTTTAAAATGTTTCTACCACCCCAATGTACCTGGAATAGCAGAGTTTGATGACGAGTCATCAACGGATTCTTCTTGAGCGGCTCCCTTCAAGGCAGGAGCCACAATTCGTTGAGATCCTACAAAGAAAAGGGTGAACAATGGCAGTGAGGTAGCAGCTTTGATCTTGGCGGTGCTCGTCGACAGTCGGTCGTGGATGTCCTGCGAGGATGAGGGCACCTCAGTGACAATGGTTTGGGACCGAAAAGTGTCTATGAAGAAATTTGGCCCAGCAAGGGCATTGCGTCATTGGCGTCTGGCGTCAACGAGCAGGACATGACCACGCTGGCTTTTAGTAGCTTTGTCAGCGTCTCTGTGGTCTTTGGGTGGCGGGAAACCCACCAGAGGATTCTCCTCGGTCGTCGATGGTCTGAACTTTCTCCGACAGGACGAAAGCTGTCGACGATGATGAACAAGGAAGTCCCTGGATTAAAATGTTCTTAGGCAAGGGGAGCACATCGGCTCTGGTTGGCGACAGTGTTCGTCGGCGGTGGAGGGCTGTACGGTGTGTTTCTTTGTGATTCCGCGGCAGTCTCCATCTCTGGTCGGCAGCCTTTCATAGGCCTGTCTACCAGGGAGCTTTGGCAAAAATCAGCTGGTACACAATGGTCTCTCGTAGCTCGGGAAGAAGTCTCCTTACCAGGTCGTCTCTCTTGGATCAGTGCTTTGAGGCACACCAGCTTTCAGATTGGTGAAGTAGAGCAGCAGCAATTCTTCTCTTCAAGCAGGGCTTCAAGATTAAGCTTCAGTTTCAATGTCAGTTTCAACTCCAGCTTCTGAATGCGTTGGTTACAATTCCAGTTTCAACTTCAGCTTCTGAACGACTTCTAGCAGTGAGAGGCCCCCCGATATACTGTTGATCTCCCATTCATTCTGCTGGGTCACCCTCAGGCAACCAATCACTCAGAAGGGTATTCAGCAGTCAGTCAGCCAATCAGGCATACAGCGCATTTAGGCCATTCTCCTCCCTCTCAGGCACTCACAACAAGGAATGTGTATTGGGACACATACCCAGCCATTCAACACTACACACTGCATTCATACCAGTTTCGGACAGGGCTGCCCCAGTCATTGTGTTTCATACCAGAAACCAGACATCCACAACAATTCACCCAGGTCCCACCCACAGGGTGCACCTACAACATGCAGTCACTAGAAAGGCTCCAGCCAGTCTGGCCTGGATCACTACAATACCATATAGGGAACCTCCACCCAACAGCCAGTCAGGCAGAAGGGACAGAGTCAGGGATTCCCAGGTCTTTGAGAAAACTAGGTAACAGGCAATAGAAAGCAAGAGGCCACAGGGGCCATCTTGTTTCCTATCAGGAATCAAATGATTCCAATGGAAGGGCCTGGGTATCCCCAAAAAGGAGGATACTCAGAGCACCTGTCAAATTCAGCATGGAGATGCCACCAGCCCATACCCTGTGCTCTGGGCCACACATAGGTGCCCAACAACATTAGGGGCACAGGGTTGTACCCCTACCCATGGGTTCCATAAGTACACCAAATCAGAAATAGGAATACCTGCACTGCCAGGAGTCCCACATGGACTCTTGGGCAGAAAACAACATAGAACATAATGAAAAAGGACTACAGGACAAGGACAGGGAGGCCCTAACCCTCCAATCCATTTCCAGCATCATAATGGGTACATCAGGTATTGGGCTATTGATGCTGGTATTTCATTTGCTATAAATGTTCTGGAGGCACTCATGGTGTAGAGGATTAAGGAGCACACATAAAATTTCTCTCTGATGGTTTCTTTACCTGCTTTGGTCATGTGCTTGAACCACATGTTATTAGACGCTCGAGCAGTGTCAGAGAGATGGAGATCCACACCCTCATGTCTGTGTTAACATTGCTCTTAACTCTCTGTACCATGTGTGTAGTGCTCTCCTGTCCACCTGGCATGGTTGTTCCACCTGCTAAGGGTGGGATAATGTTAGTAGAGGATACAGCTGTATCTCTAGCAACAAGTGAGATTCTCCAAAATATTAATACAAATACTCCCTTGGAAATTAAGGACATGACAAAAATAAGCACATTCTTTATTATTTCGCTCATCTTTACCTGGTCTGTTGGATCCTTGTGCAGCCTGAAGACATCAGTTGCCCGCCTAAAATGCGCAAAGATGAGCGTTATTGTATTAGTCTCAGATTCATTTTTAAGCCCCTTAAACCATGTAGTTATTAATGTCGAAGATAAATAACTGCTCCCAAAGGTATCAAATTCCAGGGTCCCTTAGTATGGAGAGAACAGAAGGGTTTCCCTGTCCAAGTTGTGGGTATACTTTGGCCAAATAAGGTGTACAAGCAACATAATATACTATATGTGAACAGTCGGCTTTCTCGAGTAATGTATGTAGAGAATCAAATAACAAACAGACAGTGTATCCTCATTCTAGATGTGTAGGCAGCTTGTTCCCTAGCTCTTCTGCCCTTCAGCCTTTGACCATTGGGTGCCCTCGTCTTGGCAGTAGAAGTTCAGAATTGTCGTTTTGCTCCTCGTGCTGCTGATCGTTGACCCTGTCAATCTCGTTGCCAGGTGAAACCTCCGCTTTGTATGGCTTGACGTCCCTTCTAACCTCACAGCCTTGTAGGCCACTGCTTCGACAGTATATGGTCCAGTAAATCTAGGTGCATCCCACCTCCTGATAAAATTCCTCAGATGCACAGTGTCACCAACGTCTTGCTGGCACTGAATCTGTTGGTTTGTTGTCAATGTTGCTTTCTCCTCTGTTTTCTGCCCCTCCCTGGTGTCGTATCTGTTGAGAAACTTCAGCCAACTGTTCCACCAAGTTCGGACAGAACCATGTTTCTCCAATATGGGCAGCAATGACCTCCTTCCCTGTGTGTTGGATAATGTAACTGTGTCAGTGCAGTGTTCAATAATGCTTATGGCATCATCACATTTCCTGTATTGTTCTGCTGCCATAGGGTGTCTATGGTAGTAACTATACATCCCCTTCTAGTCCAAAAGTACTTTTCAACCCTGGGTGCAGCTCCCTGAAACTCCATTATCTGTGTTTCCGGTAATACATTGTACCATTGTCCTCGCATAGTCATGGGCATGTGACCACACCTCCATTTCTAGGAGCCCTCCAACATATGTGGCACACTTTGCCTCTGAGTTTGCTGCTTTATTTCCCCTTGAAATAGGGTCTTCCTCTCGGGTGTGTGCTTGGCACTTCCCTGTGGCATCCTGCTTGAGATACTGTATAACTTCAATTAATCTGCCCAATAAAAGTGCATGATGTACCGGGGACATCTCCTTAAGCCCCTCCTCATTGATCGTGACAGCCCTGAATGTACTGTTGATGTCATGATGACACCCTTGCTAGTGCATTTAAACTTGCCATCACCCAAGCTGTTGATGCCATTGCTCCTCTCACCCTAAGGAAAGCCAAGAAAGCTAAGCATTCCAATGCCTGGTTCTCGCAGGAGCTGCTGGAACTACGTTCCAAGAAGAGGCTTGCGCTCTGAGCCTGGAAAACAAACCTTAATGACGCCGCTAGGTGGGCCTTTAAGGCTATTTCCAAAGTCTACAAATCAAGCATAATCAAGGCTAAAGCTGTGACATTTAATCCAAGGATAGCTAATGCAAAATCAGGGCCAAATGAAATGTTCACAATTTTTAGAGAGTTGGAAAATCCGTCCACTCCACCTCCTACTCTCTTGAAGGACGAAAAGTGGTGTAACAACATTCAATCCGCCATGCTCGATCAATTGAATACCCTGCAAACTAAAATCTTAGCCCATCAAAAGGCGCTGACTCAATTAATAGCTATTTCAAAAAAGGTAGCAGGTGCTCCTCTCCAGAAAGAACATGGCATGATAACCTATTCTGAGATGAGAGTTTGCAGCACACGCTTTTTGCTCACTGTACTTTTCACAGATGGGAAATACCCATTTGCATATCAGTCTTTGTCCCACCCACATGGGCAGTCCAGCACCGAAATGCTATGGAAATTCCTCTCTGAACAAGAGTACCAACAGCAACACCATACATGTGTTTCAGCCTTGTTGGGCCTCATCAGTAAGGTGAAGCTGTGCCTCTCTGAGCGCAGGGAGTCCACGTCGGGTTGCCCCCAGGTAACTCAGGGTCAATTAATAGCTAAACTGCAGAGCAACCCGCCCACGGCTTCTAAAACTAATCTTTCCACGCCTTTCTACTTTAAGGATATGAGTGAACCAGAAGTCATTGCCCTACTCAAATTCATTAAACCGTCCAATTGCAAAGGAGATGTTTGTCCTACTTAGCTTATTAAAGACTGTGCCCCTACCCTTGCCCCCTTTCTAACAACATTAGATAATGCATCCTTCAAGTCTGGTGATGTCCCAACTGGACTTAAGGAGGCTTGGGTACACCAGCTCCTTAAGAAACCTTCCCTTAACTCACCGGTCCCAGGGAATTATGGGCACATTACCACTGTCCCTTTTTTACTAAAAATTCGGGACAAAGCAGATTACCTGCAAGTCCAAAAATTCCTTGAAGACAACTGTCTTCTGGGCCTTCGGCAGTCTGGCTTCGGTCCACGACACGGCACCGAGACGGTTCTCCTAGACCTGGAAAATCAAATGGATGACCTTAGAGATGCAGGCAAACCAGCGCTCCTTCTGCTCCTTGATTTATCGGCTGAATTTGACTTGGTTGATCACAACACACTCTGCCACCATCTCCCATTGCGGTTAATTTCACCTGGAAGACATGTGCTTGGATCACCTCATTTCAACAGGAAAGGGCCATGAAAGTCTTCTCTGACTCAGTCACATCAAATGCAGAGTCCCTCAGGGCTTATGCATTGTGACCACCCTTTTTTAACCTGTTCACCAGGCCCATGTTCAACATTATGGATGCCCTGTGCATCTCATACACTAACTATGCTGATGACACACAGGTGCTTATCCCCCTCCCGTGCGACTACGAGGCTGACATGAACACCCTCAACTCCATCTAATCCATGATCCAATCCTGGATGGCAGATAACTGGCTATGCATTAACAGCAAGGAAACCAAACCTCTGTTAATTGGATCACCTACCAATCTGGGTAATTTGGACAAACAATACAGCTCTTTCACCATTGAAAATATTCCTATCACAGTGTCCCAAACAGGCAAGACCCTGGGCAGCTACGTGGACTTCAATCTGACTATGAATAGACAGGTTAATGCCATTGCCTCCTCCTCAGCATACTATTGCAAATTACTTAATACAGCAGGATCCTTCGTATCTCGACAGAACTGCCTCACCATTGCTAGGGCAATATTCAGATCAAGACTGGATTACTGCAATACCCTCCTTGGAGGGACCTCCGGTAAAAACCTTGCCAAACTCCAACTAGTCCAAAACAATGCCCTCAGGGCTGCCACAGTGATTTATAAGAAGGGCCACATCTCTGAGGTGAGAAGGCAGGTTAATTGGCTTTCCATTAAATAGAGAATTGCCTTTAAACCCTCTACCTCACGCACACATGCCTCCATGATTTGGCACCCCTTACCTGGTGCAAAGAATAGCTAAGCCAACTTCCTCCAGGCCTATGAGAAAGGACTACACTGACATGATCCCCACTCACAAGACGCGGAGAGTGCGTGCAGGTTGCACCAGCTTCCCCACTATGGCCACTTCACATTGGAACGCTCTTCCGACGCACCTTAGGATAATTGACTCTCATTTAGCCTTCCGCAAAGCTATTAAAACAAGGTTATTTGTCTGATTGTATGACCCTGTACCTGCTCCCACTCTCACATCTTGCCATATTGTGGCTGGATGTTAGCACCATTTAGGATGAAACTATCAAAATAATGTATTATATGCTAATAATGAAACTTATGTTCTTACTGTTTTGTCTTTTCTTTGCTGTAACCACCTTTGTTGATGACCACTGTATCTGTAACCAAGAAACCTTACTTTGTTCCAATGTAACCCTTGAATCAAGCTTACGTACAATTTCCTGTAAAAGCACCTCGATGCCTCTGAGCTGTAGTGCGCCCTACAAATACAAATAAAAAAGAAATAAAATGCACACGGAAAAAGAATATACTGTCACCTCCTTCCCTCTGCTGTGCTCCAATGCTAATATTAAGCCCACTGGTTCTGCTGCCTTTGCTGAGTAATGTGATGGCAATCGTGCACTGACCACTACCTCACTTGTTCCATCCTCTTTCAACCTCACCACTGCAGTTCCTGTGTGCCTGACCCCATTTGTCTGATCAGTTGTCGAAGAATCATCAATGTAAAGCACGTCTCCCCCTCAAGTGCGTCCTCATGTACTTTGTGGGTGTCACTGAATTCCTTTATGTTTTCGGTGCAGTCATGTGCGTAGTCACCTTCCTGTAAAATATCTGCTAGAAACATTGCTGGGTTAACAAGTCTGCACCTCACCACATTGAGTGATGGGTTTGATTGTAGCACCTCGTACCCTGATGTTCTCTGTGTTGTCAGTGTGCTCTTTGGTTTCACAAGTATCGCAAAAAGTTCATGCTCCATGTAGAGAGTGCAACTGCACCCTGTCGTAGTCCCTGCTGATATTTCCACCGCAAAGGCAGCCGTAGCCAAAGCTTGTTCCAAGGATAGTGTCCTTTCAACACTGGGTTGAGTTTCCTATGTAGTACAGTATTGGCTTGTGCCCTAAACTTGTCTTCTGTGTCAGTACGGCTTTCATCACCACCCCATCTGTGTGTGAGAACAAGACAATTCCTTTTTGTAGTCTGGGATCCCTAACACTGGAGCAGTGCATAGTGGTTCCATCAGCTCATCAAATGCCTCAGTCATCTCTGTTGTCCATTTTATTGTTTGTGTCCCTTTTGTGCTTCCTTCAAGGCACTCAATAAAGGCCTGGTGTAAGTGCTATAATCAAAAACCCATGCTCTGCAGCCAATTACACAACCCCATAAATTGCTGCATCTCTCTCACTGTCATGGGTTTTGCGTATTGTCGCCACTCTTTCTGACATCACCTGTCGACCATTTTGTGAGATCATCTGTCCAATGTTTAGCACTTCTTTCTGACAGTACTGTAGTTTGGCTTTGTCCACCTTGTATCCTTGGTCAGCTAGCACTGTCAGCATATGAAGTGAGTCCTTTCTACACTGGTCTTCTGTTGTGCTACACATGAAAATGTTGACTACATACTATATGACTATGCTCTCCATCAGTATATTGGCTAGGTCCATCTGGAGGACCCTATTGAATATGGAAGATGATTCACAGTACCCTTGAGGAAGTCTTGTATGTTTCCACTTCTGGTTGATACACACAAAGGAAGTCAAATTGTGTGAGCCTGGGTGTAGTGGTACAGAGAATAAGGCGTTCTTCAAATCTATGACCGTGAAACAGGAAGCTTCTGCCAGAATACTGCCCAACATTGTTGGTGGAACTGGACCAGAGGATATTCTGCTTCTATAATGTGAGTAAGGGGGATAAGGAACTGGATAAAATGCCATGACCTCCCTTTTTCTTTCTTAACTGGGTACACAGCGGTGTTACATGGTGATTCTGATGGAATTTGCTTGCCTGTCTCCACTAGTGCTGCAATTGTCCCATAGATTGCAGTACTATGTGAAGAATAGTGCCTTCAGTCTACCCTAATAACCAGGCCAAATAGCAGACTTTCTGACTTAGGTGTGTTTTTCTCAGGTATTTAAAATGTCACTGCAAAAGTATTTTAAAAAAATTGCATTGTGCAACCAAGGCCTTTTTCCCCACAACACAGGACTCTCAGACCTATGTGTGTTTTTATGTGTGGGTGTTGTATATTTTTTCTCAGGTATTTAAAATTACACTGTGATAGTATTTTAAAAAAGTGCATGGCGAAAACTAAACCTTTTTCTCCACTACACAGGACTCTCAGACCTAGGTGTGTTTTTCTCTGGGATTTAATATTGCACTGTTAAAGTATTTAAAATTGCATTGTGAAACCTAGGTCTTTTTCCCCACTATACTGGACTCTCAGACTTAGGTGTGTTCTCTCTGGTATTTACATTGCATTGTGAAAGTAGTACCATCCTGTGGTTTTTGCCTCATAGTAAGACATTCATCTAACAAACTTTCTACCATTATCTTAGCTCCTATCGTGTTGTCCAATTGTCTACTTGTCTCGTCTCTCTCTGTCTCATCTGCCTGCGTTCCTTCCTGTGTCCTTCCCTAGTGCTCTCAGTGCCCCCACCCCTTCCCACTCCCTTCCTCTTCCCTCCTCTCCCTACCTACTCCATGGTGCTCTCTGTCTCTCCTATCTTTTCTAACTGCTTCTCTATCGATTATCCTGCTCTCCTCACTAAATAAGGTAGAAAAATGTTTAAAAAGGACATCCTAGTCTCCAACCCAGGCCTCCCTATCGCTAACACCTATACCATTGCCTCCTCCAGGCAAACCCTCACCGCCATCCTCTTTGTGGTTCCCTCGCCAGACATATGGACTCTACATAGGGTCTTTGTACTCTCTACTTTTTCTTTTTCTCCCATTAATGGTGGCACTCTGTGGGAGGCCCCCTGGACTCCTTCCACTCCTCTAAGGTCATCATTAATGTTTACTTGAATGGTACCGTCTTGGTCCAAGGCCCTCAAGTCAATCTTCTCCTCTTTGATAGATGCTTCCCGCGCGTCTTCAATTTCCTTTCCTCTCCTGCTGTCCCCTCTCTCCCCCCCATGGCTTCCTCACCTCCCACTGCTATCTCCCTCCTTGGCTACCTTGCCCTCTCCTCCTTCCTCATCTGCCCCTCTCGGGCTTCTTCTACACCTCTGCAGGGCATACCTCTGATTTGTACCCCTCCCAGAAGTGTTTCAAGGACAGCAACCTTCTCCATATTGCCACTCTCAACTCTCGCTCAGCTGTCAAACACTCCTCTGACATCTGCTGCCTCCTGGAGGATCTTGACCTCGATGTCTTCGGTCTCACTGTGACATGGTTCACGGCCAGCTCTGTCACGAGCTTTGTCAGTCTCCTCCCTGATGGCTACAAGATCCTGTCTGTGCCCAGGTTCAACGAGGGGTGTAGCTCTTATCTTCCCAGAGTGGATTCTTGCCTCTGTCATTCCTACGCAGGCCTACTCATCTTTCGAATGCCTCGTCTGCAGGCTCTCTCTCTCTCATGGCCATTCCCTTACTGTGGCTACCATGTATCAGCCACCTGGTCAGATCTCCTTCTGAGCGGGTGGACCTCTCCTCTTCTCTCCTAGCCTCGACCACTCAACTCCTCCTTCTTGGAGACTTCAACATCCACCAGGATGCATCCTGTCCTTCATCTGGACTCTGTTGAAACCTCTGCGACTCTCTCTCACTCTCTATTCTACCCTCTGGCACGACTAAGTCTGCAGTGCACACTCTGGATGTTCCGATCTCTTCAGACCTTCCCCTTTCCATCCCTCTCACGACCCCTCTCTTGTGGACCGATACTTTTTCCTTTCCTTCCAGCTCACCCTCTCTACCACTTAGGCCAAGCCAACTCCAGCACTGCCACCTACCTTCTCGGTTATCCGATCCATGAAGCATGTGTCAGTTGAAGCTTTTGCAGCCACTTTCTAAGCCCCCCCTCATCGCTGACTCACACCCTGACACAGCCCTTTCTATGCTCCACTCTCTATACCTAAAACTATCAATGTTCTTGCCCCTGTCATGTGGATCCGTTGAAACCCAAAGACAAGTGCAACTCTTGGTACAACTCAGACCTCGTCACCCACAACGCAAATGCAGGGTATCTGAGAGGAAATGGCGTGCTTCAGGTACATCCTCTGACAAAGTGGCCTGCCGCCTGCTCCAAAGGCAATACTGGCTCTCTGTCTTAACCAAGTGTCATGATGCCTACCTCCAAGGAGCCAGGCCCAGCCCAGCAACCCCAGAGGCAGACATCATTTTCCCAAAGGACGTCTCAGCAGGCCCAAGTTGGGGCCTTTTGGACGCAGTCCTGGCGCCTTTGGTGCCAGGCTCATTCTGGACCCCAGTTCTGGCGCCTTAGGCGCCAGGCTCATAAAGCAAGACATGTGTGTAAGTGTTTTAATGTGCACTTACCTGAAGCAGACCGTGCTGCTACATCCAGGCCCTCTTGAGGACTGAATGGGACTACTTTATCTTTTGGACTACTTTATCACTCGGGTGTGGTCTGAAGAAGAATACATATCTGAGTGGAAGGATACATACCTGGAACTACTTTACAGGCTATTTAAACCACACCCGAAGAGCAGCACATGCTTCGCGTTGTTCTGCATCTAGCAGCTGGAAGCTCACCGTGTTTGCTCCTGCATTCGGACTTCTGCCACGCCTGCCAGCACCCTGATCACCTACAAAGGAAGAGAAAGAGAGAATAGGAGAAGGAAAAGACTTTACCTGCAAGATCCGCATTCCGGAGTCAGCTCGCCGACGATCCTGCAAAGGAAGACACTTAATTTAAAAGCACATCGCATCGTTCGCCGCAGCGCCGCATTCCACTCACCTTCACAGGGCACCTCCATGTTCAGCAGCGATCACCCGGATTCGCAGCCACGCTTCCACGCCTAGGGAGAAAAAGACAAGAGCAAAGGTGAGAGAGAGAAGGGAATGAGGAAACCTAAACCTCCATGTTAAGACTTACCTGTTGGGTCATTCCCTTTTCATTTCGGGTCCGCGCCGCATCCAGGCGTTTCCGGACCCCGGCCCCTATGGGGAAAAAGACATTAGCGTCAATGAGTGAATGAAAAGACATTACCCAAAAACGCTCATCAAGACTTACCTGATTTCTACAGGGATTGCACCTCGCATCTCGGGTCGGTGCCTTTTCCCCGGCATTCCGTACCCCGGCCCCTATGGGGAAAAAGACATTGACATTAGCATATTGATGCAAGGACAAAAGGGGAACCTTTCAAGGAACTTACCTGGAAGCCAAGCAAGTTTGGTTCTCATAAAACCAAGAATCCAGTGAAGTAACTGGATACCAACGCGCCCCTGCATCAGAAGCAGGAAGGAGAGCTCGCCCTTCAAGACCCTAAGGTGAGACGCCACGGGAAGCACAGAAGGGTTTCGAGGAGGGTGAGAGGGGAAAGGGGGAGGCTGGTAGCATTCCCCACAGACAGTTAATCCCTTATTCTCGCCTACAGAAGGATACTTTTGCAAGCCGGACAAGCAGGAGTTGGGAGTCCGGTCCAGTCCATCTTCTGAGCCCCGCGCAACACCTTAGAAGAGGTCACAGCAGCACGATCCTGGCCAGCGCCTCCGTGGGAGTCAGGTGAGCGTAACACCAAGAAGAGAGCCCACATCAAAGCTTGTGTCTCTGCGGCATCTAACAGCTCGGCCAAACTGTTTAAAATCTGCTAGGAACTGGCCAATCTTGCTGCTGTTTCGACATCCCCTGCCCCCTGCCAGTGCCTCGGCACGGCACTGGCATCTCATTTCATCTCTAAAACTCAGGACATCCTGTCCTCTTTCTATTCTCCCCCTCATCCCTCTACTGCCTGTTCTTTCCATGGCCCTTCTTCGGCCACCTCTCCTCCCTCTTTCTCTGCCTTTTGTCTGTTCTCCCCTGATGAGGTTTCTAGACACGTCCAATCTATGAAAGTCATCAAAACAGGTTCACCCCTGTCCTTCCAAATCCATCAAGGACCACATTGACACCCTGGCTCCTGCTCTGGCTGACTTTTGCAAACTCTCCTTCGCCACTGGAGTCTTCCATTCCCCCTGAAGCAGTCCCATGTGCACCCTCTTCTTAAGAAACCCTGTGACAAGCCTTCCTGCCCAGCTAACCATCTCACAATCTCCATCACTCCTTTGCTGGACAAACACCTGGAAAAGCTGGCCATCTGCCAGCGTAATCTTCACACTGAATCTGTTGTTTTGTCTCCAAGACCATCAGTATGGCTTCAGAGCACATAAACTGCTCTTCTGAACATCCTTGAAGACCTGCTCCCCAACCTTGATTACAACACCCCCTGTGTCCTCATCGTACTTGATCTCTCTTCTGCCTTTGACACGGTCAACCATGCCATCCTGCTCAACCGTCACTGTGATAACCTGGGTATCACTGATCAGGCCCTGGCTTGTCTGACTTCTTGCCTCTCTGACCGACCCTCCAAGGTCCAACTTGGGTCCTTCCTCTCGTCTATCTCTATCTCGACCTGTGGTGTTCCCCAGGGGGCTAACCTCTCTCCCTGGATGTTCAACCAACACCCGGTACTTCTTGCCCACCACATTGCCACTCTCTGTCCCAACTTTCAGTGCTATGCGGATGACGCTCAACTATTTTCAGGCTCCCTTCTGTGACCTCTTCTCCTTCTCTCACCTCTGACTCTCTTCCTGCTATCCAGGAGTGGTGTGCTGCCAATGATCTCTGCCCTAATGGCAGTAAGACTGAGATTGTCCTCATCGACACACCTGCTCCCTCCTTTCCTGTCACTCTCTGGCTGGCTACTCTTGGCACTCTTCCTGCTCCCACCTGTGAGGCTAAAAATCTCTGGGTCACCTTTGACTCCACACATCTCTGACGTCTATAACAAGTCACACTACCAGCCACACCTCCTCAGAGGTATTCTTCCTTTCCTCTCCTTCCCCCAGAAGCTCACTGTCTTCAGGGCTCTGGTTCTCTCTAGGCTGGACTATTGCAAGAGCCTCTTCCTAAATCTGCCTGCCTCTACTCTCTGCCCTCTGCAACCCATCCAAAACAGGACTGCAAAACCTGTCCTTGGCCTAAAGCCCAGGGATCGTACCTCTCCAGGGCTATAATCTCTGCCCTGGCTCCCCATGGTGGTGAGGATTAAGTTCAAAACCCTCTGAATTGTCCACAAGGCCTTCTGGGGAAATACCTTCCTACTCAAGCTCTTCACTCCTCCACCTCCACCTCCCTCAGGGTCAGTCGCTTCTCCAAGCAACGAGTTGGTGGTAGATCTCTTTCTTCTGTAGGGGCCTCCCTCTGGAACAGCCTCCCTGCCTCTCTGAATCTCGAGGAGAACCATCTCCAGTTCCCGGAAGCACCTCAAGACCATACTCTTTGCTTCTTATTTCTCTCCTCTCCCCTGCTGATCACCTGGCTGAAACTGTCACAGTACGGGTTACCTGGCTACCCTCTGATCTCAGGACCAGAGCCCCTCCCACCAGATGCACACCTGTTCTGCCCCCTGGCAATCCTGCACTCAGGGACTGTTTCTGTAGCCCTACAGCTCCCTACCAGCACTTAAAATCTGATGTCTGCACTTACCCTTGCACTTGCCACTTGTTGGCTGCACCTTTATATATTGGCTTTATTTTATTATTGGCTTTATTTATTGTACTGTTGTCCTGTGTACTGCACTGCCTCCCATTCCCCCCTGCACATTTCCCTTCCTCCTTTACCTGCACTTGTCACCTGGTCTAGTTTGAAGTTGTCTCTGTCTTCCCTCTTTTCCCCCTCCTTTGCCTTGTCGCACCTTGAAACACTTGTGTGTAGGTGTGTTATAAACGCCATATCATATCATATGATATCATATCAAAGATGCCCTCATCTGCCTCTTTTGAGGGTGGGTACTGTTTGACACTGTGTAAAATTGCTCCTGGTTTCAGCTTTATCTTCACTCCCCTTATTCCTTTCAGAAGCCCCAAATCATAGGGACTTGTGGTCCATAGGATGCTGGGTACCTTGGCCAAATCCTCTGAGCAGAAAGAAGGTGGTGCTTCATGCACCATTGCTATCCTCTGCAGTACCTCTCTGTAATTTACCTTCACCCAATATGTCACACTCATCTCGAACACCATCTGGTGTTCTGACCTTTTGTCTTTGACTAGGTCTTTGTCTGTCACTGTGGTCAACCTGTTTCTTTCTGCTACGATGAATATGCAAGTCATGCAAATGCAATTTCAGTCCCATGTAGGAACATCTCCTCGTCTTCTGGCACCCCCTTCTGCACCTTCCATGCAAAATAGGTGTGAATGATCTCTTTTACATTGAGGAAGTGTATACGTGGTGTGGAGCACACTAGACCCTTGTCTGTTAATGAAATTGTCATGTTCAGTCTGCTCATAATGTCTCGCCCCAGGATATGTACAGGTGTCTGTCGAGGGTAATGCAAAGGCAGAGATAAATCATGTTCCCCTATAGAAAGGGAGATATTGGGCCTCATTATGACCCTGCCAGTCCGGAAACAATGGTGGCGGTAAATCTACCACCACCGTTGTTTCCGGATCGGCTGATTACGAGTCCTGCTGGCGGGAGGTGTCACTCCCACCAGGTCTGACCTGGCGGGAGTAACGCCACCTGCCTGCAGGCGCAAATGGAAACACTGGCTCCGTCATAGACAGAACCAGTGTTTCCATTGTCCCCATCCCCATGGAGTCCTATGGGACTCCATGGGAATGGGAATTTATTGAATTTTGCCTCCAGAAATACTGGGTCACTGGGGTTGTAATGCCCCAGTGATTCCAGCAATCACGGAGGTGGAATGGTATGTCGGGTCCGGCAGCAGCCTGCGAGGTTTTCCGGCACGGCTACCGCCAGACTCGTAATGAGGCCCATTGTCTGTGAAAGGAAACACTTCTTTAGCCCCAGAGAATCCTTGAGCATTCATGGCATTGCCTGACAACCTAAATGTTCTCTCTCGAATGCAGGACCTAATCACCCGTGTCTACAAGAAAGGAAAATGTTTTGTCACCTATCGCCACTCCTCTGCGAGGTTCCTCCACAGGGTTGGGTTCGATGCAAAGGATGGAACGCATCAAGTCCGTCTGTGGGTTGTGCTATTGAGGCTATAAGGACATCTCATTCCCTGAAAATGGGTTGTTAACCACCACGGTGACCCCTCTTAGTTTTCTAACAGGGCTGTTGCCATGGAATCCATGTGTGACACTGTCCCATCATTTGGCTGCATGCTGTTCAGTATCTGTGGCACATGTTGTGTGTTGCCTCCAGTCTAGGATGATCAAATACTGTGTTATGGGTGCTTGCATCTGTGGTATCTGTGTATTGGGGTGGAGTGCTTGTGTGTGTGCACTCAGGGCCTGTCCCTGCTGCAGCTATGGTTGGTCCTGTGTGTAATAGTCATCTTCCTTTTCCTGATATGCTTGCTGGTGCTGCACTCCCCAATTCTGCTACACCCCCCTGCTTTTGAACACTCTTGAAATGTCCCCTATTTGTCCACATATCCAGCACTGTGGTGGCTCCCTCCCTTGCCCTTGAAAACACCCTCCATAGTCCCCTGGGCCCTGCTTCGCCTAAGACATCCACTTGATTGTGATGAATCTGTGGCCCATACTCGCATCCGCTGGGTGGACCCCCTCTTCCTCAAAACCCATGCTGCATGTTCCCCCATCCCATGAATCATCCCCCCATGGGCAGCGTTCTGTATTGCTGTTGTTGTGTCCCCTGTGCGCTCACGCTTGTCAATACCACCTCCTCCAAGGCATACTTCGATAGCTTCTCCTGCACTAATTTTGCTTCCTCTAGCTTACTTTTCTCAGCCTTCTTTTGAATGTTTACCTGCAATAGCCAACAGCGGTGTACTAACGTAAGCTGTATTTCTAGCCAAGGTTTTGCCTCCATGCCCACTAATTTCTTGAGCTTCTTTTGAATTGGTCGTGGTAATCCCTGACATAATATGTGGTAAAAAACTGCTACAGTTTTGTCCTACCGCTCTCGCGTTTCAAGGAGCCAAAGCTCCTGGATTACCTGAATATAGTGTAAAGGCTCTTCGTCTGGCCCTATCTTGTAGGACATAATTGCAACAATGTCTGACTTGTCGGGTTATTGTGTCAGCTGCTTTGCAATTTGCAAATGGCGAACCATCATGTGCTGTGTCATTGATGGTCACCCCACTGAAATCTGCCCTTTTCCATCCATCATCAGCAGCTTCTCTGAGGATTGCCACTAGTATCCCCTTCACGTAGCCTATTGCTTGTCTCTATCCCACTGTCATCCCTTCCATTTCATATATCCATTTCCCTGCAACCGCAGTTAATGAAGGTAACCTGCAACTGACATTCTCCCTGTCAATGTTCTTCCATGGAATGTACTGAGGTCGCCCCCTCCCTTCTTCAGTAGGGGCATTTGTGTGAATCCTACCTCCCTGTTCCCTCCTCTCGTCATTCTCATCTGCCTGTCATCATTTCTAATGTCAATGTACATGTCTTTTGGTTCTGTTATGGGTACACAAATGCAGTTGTTGGATCCCTGCAGGATCCTCTCCCTTGAACATCTGATAGCTGTCTCCACCTTCCTTCGTCCTGGGAGATCTCTCAGTCTCTCAATGTATGGCACTAGGTCATCGATATTACACAACTCATCCACTGACTGTGATGTTCTACTATCCCTGTCACCCTTAGCTCCCTCTATACTAGTCCCCCTTTCCCATGACACACATTTGTCCGCCCCTTTCCCTGTGGACTGAGGCTTGAATCGCTCACGTCCCCCATCCCCACTATTCCTTTGTTGTCTTAACCAGAGGCCATATTGCTGCAAAGGTTTCAGTGAAGCTCAGTCTCCTAGTAGTGGTGTCTACATTAGGCTTCATGCTTTGGTCAATGTCCCGAAAGTCGTGTCGGCTCCCTCGCCCATAGGACCCTAGGCGTGTTGGGTCCTGTGCAGTGGTACTCCTACCCTGTGTGGTCATGCTGTCTGGCTCTGCTGGTCTGCCCCTGCCTACTTTGTCATGTCCTGTGTTCAGTGTCTATTGTGTTGTTATGTCCCTTATTGCACGCTCCTCCTCCTCTGTCTTATGTGCGTGTTCTCTTGCTATTCTCTCTACCTGCGACTTCTCCGTTCCTTGTCCTCTAACATACATTTTTTCCTTCTCCTCTGCTTCCCACCATCTCTTATTCTCTTCCTGCTCCCTTCTCCTCCTTTCCCGTTGTTCCTGCTCCTTCTCCTGCTCCTGCTCCATCTTCCTCTCTCTGAGCGCCCTCTCTAGTCTCTCTTCTCTTTCCCTCTCTTTTCTGTCCGTCTCCTCCATTATCTCTGCCCATTCACGTGCTTCACTACTCTCCTCAAGGCCTTCTATTGCTTTTGTTTCTCTCTCTGTCTCTCCATATGGCTTTCCCTCTAATTTCATCAAGATCTGTCCCCCTACCTCCTCCTTTGTTGCTATGCCCTCTAGCCTCACTTTCATGCCCTTCTGCGCCTTGCTGCTTGCTCCTCTCTTAGTGGTCATCTGCCCTTTGCCTTTCAGTCCCTCTTCCCTAGTACATGATGGCAGTTTATATGATGGGTTTGAAGACCCGTCTGCTGCTCTTAGTCCTCCTAATATCCCCTGTTCGTCATCTGTGTCATTGAAGATTTCTCTTGGCGGGATGTGTGGGGGAGTGAGGGCAGGGAAGCGGGCCCCTGTAGCTCCTGCTGGCTCTGCATCCACTGAGGCCTCGCTGCATCCCCTTCCCCCCCTGAAACATTCTCCACAATTTGAATATCACCATGTGGCTTGCTAGCTTCTTCACCTTGTAGGTACCCTCTATGTGTGTCAATAGTAATTGCTGTACATCTTTCGAGAAACTTCCCCATGGTGGCCATGATTTAGATAACTTTCCCTCTGTGCTTTTAATCCATTCGATGATGTATTTGCAAATCTTGTTTTTATAAGGTGGGGGGTTTTACACAGGTGCTGTAGGGGCATGTCACCCTCGCACTTCCCTTCATATATTAACATTGTTCTTGCCTTTACCTGACCTCAAATCAAGGGTTTTGATAGTCCGCTGTTAAAGGAAAAAACATAGTATAATCACAATGCTTTTAATTCACTATGGGACTCTCTGGCTATCACCAATTTACTAAACAAGTTAGTTCTAAGAAAGAAATTTGAGCGCACACAATGCTAAAACCCAGTTGCCCAAAAATACACATCATTCCAACACAAACGCCAGAGCTGTATTCCTGCCTCCTAGCAGTTAGCAATATTTTCTTGTGTGGTATTCCTACATATTATCCCCACCAAAAATATCGCCGTACATATTGTTGTTTGTCTGGCCATAGGCAATATTTTTGGGGGTATAATTTGTAGGAGCGGAGGTTGCAAGGGTGTCCCCCGCACATTTAAAAATAATGCAGGGGCTGCAGGGGTGTCCCCCGCAGGGTCCATGGCTTAATATCGCTGCAGAAATATGGCAATATTTTTGTATTGCTATATTTTTGCGAGGATATTAACACATGGAACCTCTTTTGTTAGATCTGTACCTGTTGCATTGCCTAGAAAATAATACGCCTCCTCGAGACTTAACCAGTCAAATCACCTTCTGCAACCTAGGTCAGCTCCCTTGCTAAACCTTACAGGGATACCATTATCTATGACCTGAGATAAAACTCCTAACCCTCAGGAAGTCCACTATTTAAATAAATTCTGTCATCTGTGCCCTCTAGACAATAGTCTAGGTTATTCACTAGAACCTTTTACCTCAAACCCCAATTTTCCCATACCACAAAAAATGACACCTACCTCTGTTCCTGTCCCTACAATACTTGACACTACAATACAGTACTTTACAATACTCTATGATAATAAACAATAATTTACAATACTCCACAATACTCAATACCCCCCTCACAACCCCAGTTGTCATGTGGTTGGGTAAAACCTATACTCTGTGGTTTGGTGATGCTGCTCGGCTGCCACTTCCCTTTCCTGGTCTTCTGGACGCCTCACCAACCTTCAGGCAGGATATTTCCCAGGCTGGCTCCTGAAGGCCTTTCCAGAGGGCACACATTCCCCGTCTTCTTGAAACACGCGACGGGTCCTGCAGCCTCTCAGGTTCTGCAGCAGAGGAGTCAGCTTTGTGCCGGGCTGGTGCAGCCAACCATCAACTCTGCTAACAACTTGTTGGGTAGGACTCCCAGGTATACCAGGTGGCTGGGGTTCTGCCTGACTTCGAGGGCCAAACACCCTCCCCAGAATAAACAGAGGACTCACCCAACAGCAAGTTAGAACTGCAGTTTATTGCAAATAAAACCAACAGGGATCTATGCAAGACAATGAGAATCCTCCAGTACATCTTGGCTCTCCATGGTGTCTTTTCCAGATTTGTAGTGTCCTGTTCAGATTTATACATGTGTGGCGACATCGCCTGGGCCCTTCCCTGAAAAACCTATCATCACTGAGGATTGGGTATCGAGAGTACTATCACCTATGGAGGACCACTATAGAGGTCATTCTACTGGTCCTTGCATATCAGCTGGCTGGCCTGTCCAATCCCCAAGAAACTATCTATTACATTGTCACAGAGTCGTGGACTTACCATTGGTTCATGCCCCTTTCCATCCACCCCTGACTTCCTAAAATGTGATTGGTTAGAGCTGATCACCCCAGGCATTGCACTCTATCGAGTTCTCAGCTCACTGTGCACCTCTTCAAGGTGATCTGAACGATTATGGGTCTGTATTGTAACTTGTATGTACCACCTTTGCCAATGAGAATGCACTCCTTATGCTGCAACACTTGTTGCCATCTGCGTCTGACTTGTTGGGATTGGCTCTGCTTTCCGACCGCGGGTGAATGTCCATTGTCTGGTCTGCTTGTGCCACGTGCTTAGGGACCACAAAATGGAGCTCTTCAGCTTGCGTTAATGAGGATTTATTCAGTGTCCCTGCAGCTGGTCCCCTTGCTGTCTGGAGATTGGAATGTGTCTGCGTATCTCTGACCTTGGCTGTGAGCCTGCTCCGTGCTCTGTGCAGCCCGAGACAGCTCTCTCATCTCAGGCTCTGTGAATTTGAGGCCTTCTGTAATTTTCCATAGACTCCATAATATGATTTCTACGTGGCCTTGTTATACTAAGTAACCTATAAGTTAGTCACACATGGTCCTATCAGGTTCCATTTATATTCCTGTAGTTCCATAGGATTATTTTGCATAAGCTTCTGCGTGCTTGCTCAGGATCTCTTGTGCCGTATGGTTCTGCGTTACTTCATTTGACGAATGAAAAAATATGAAACTCATTGACAGAATGTATATGTATCTGTCCTCTAGCTGTAGAACTGTATAAGAATGTTCTTCATGTATACGAGTGTGTGTCTGTGTAATGCATTGCAGGACTCTGAGTGTGCTTCGCGACTAACGCTGCTATGTCATGGTGTCACTAGTGATGTCAGAATTGTTTCTTCTTGGTGCTTAATCCAGACTGTCCATCAAGTTTCAGTCCATGATCTCTGTTTCTTCTCCTTTACCTGTGGAGACATGTACTGGATTCAGTCTGTAGGGTTGGCTGAGGGGATACCTTTCTGTGTACTTGTCTATCATTGGTGCACTCAGGATTCATCCGAAAGAAGATGGGTGGCTGCGGGTATTTCTGGCTCTTCATCCTGTCATGTATTTGGGGGTGAGGAGGGGCATTCTTGGGACCCTCTCTTCAAATCCACCAGAAGATGCTGTCAAGCAACTATCACTCCCTTGTTCTGAGATGTAACCCTGAAGTGCTCATCGTATTTCTACTATTTCGTTTATACTTGTCCTCACTTTGGGACTTTTTTCATTGGTGTTATACTTAATACACTCCCTATTAAGCTGATGGTGCTTCAGCTTGCACACATCCCAAACTCTCCAATGTCTTCCTTCTTCTCTTTGGGATAAACCCTGTTGCTTCCCCCTCTAATTCTGAAAGCTGTAGGCAATTTAACCCCATGCTACACTTACAAATGTCCACTAATTCTACATTTACATCTACATGCATATTTTGAAGGCCTCTCGACCAATACGCTTCAAGGAATGCAACCACTAATTGCTGTTAGTTTTCTGTAATTCCTACACTCTGGTGTACATTCACACAATGCCAGTCTTGGGTCCCTGCTCTCTTTAGCTCCACCTTACTTTTTTTTCACTTTTCTGGTCCTCACACCACAGTCACTTTTTTCCCTTGTCTCCCTTTGACGATTTATGTGTCTCTCATCTATGCCATTGTGTGCATGTCTATGTGTCTGTGCTCCCAGTGGCCAAGATGTTTCCTCTTTTAGCAGTTAACGACAATAAGGCAGAGTGAAAAAAAAATGATTTCCCCAGAATCACATCATTTGTTCAAGTGAGGAATCAGAAATTTGATCCCCGGTTTCCCAAGCTCACAGTTTTAAATTTGGGAGTAGAATATATCTTCTCATGCCCTACGTTTAAAATGTACAGCACGGTACAATGCCATCTGAATTGTAGCGTTTGAAGACGTTAACTAGCAATGTGTGCCAGCAAGGTGGCTTACAATGCTCCAAATAACATGATAAATGAACCTGACAAAATATAAGACATTTTCATTTCAACATGTTAGGCAAACCAATTATGATTCTCTTTGAAAGGAGAAATGTGCACACCTGAGAAAGCACATTATTTAAAGGCAATGCAGCTAACCAGCCGGATTTAAACATAAAAAATGCATCTATTTTGTTCTTCGCAGTACATTGTAATATGCACGGATGGATACACAGGGTGATTTCATATTTAAAAAGTGGATAAAATCGATTAAATAAATCCTGCACGGTGATCTAAATCTAGGTGTCAAACTTCTGCTAAAAAAGGCAATGAGTCCAGTTATGCCGAAAGCCTGTCCCAGGTTATATAGCTGCTGATAGCTTGGAACGTGTGGAGCCTGATCTAGAGGCTAGAAGGGCTCCGAAAATACGGAGGGGAGATAACTGGGCAAGTCTTGTTCTAGTTTCACACAACAATCTCACTCCCTTTTTCGACTGGACATTTTGTAAGTATGCTACATCAGATGACCAGGGTATCACAGAAGATCTAAGTGTATAAGCAGGAAAGGCACATACCAACTTCGAGCTAAATTCAGGGAAGATGCTTAAAGCACATTAGATGTTGGGTTACTTTTACGGTTCTGGCATGGGTGGAAACCATGCCCAGGGATATCTGAAAAATGCCTACCAGAACCAGTCCTATTCTTAATAATATTTCTGACAGTTAAAATCTGGATCTGCCTATGCCCGATTGTCACGATTTGCATCTTAC
Organism: Ambystoma mexicanum; assembly: GCF_040938575.1. Taxonomy (NCBI): domain Eukaryota; kingdom Metazoa; phylum Chordata; class Amphibia; order Caudata; family Ambystomatidae; genus Ambystoma; species Ambystoma mexicanum. The sequence goes on along the minus strand of NC_090926.1, from coordinate 359,936,839 downwards.
CCTGCATGCCAGAACCTAATATCCACCCCAAAGCAGTCTAAATTCACACCTGGACCTATAGCAGATTTCTTGGTAGAGAATGGTTCTGTACACGAGGCAAGGATCTGTACAGAATTCGATCTGTATGTTTTGTACAAGAGAAACCATTACCCCTAATCACCTGACAAGCATAATATTATCATGGCTCTACCTCTAGAGAGTTTAGGAAGCGATTATTATTGCCCTTGAGTGCATGATTAACATTATATGTTATTTATACCTTCCCTATTGTGTTATCACAAACAAAATGTCACTTTCACTATATAGTGTTTCATATTCATAAACACAAAAACATTAATAATGCTGCCCTGTGGCCAAGTTCAAGGGTCAGCACCTAGCAGTTTTCCCTGTGGGTCCAGGAAAGGCAATTTTGTTGGATGGGAGAGCCGGTGGAGTGTCCGGAGACTCAGGGAAAATGGACAAAGTAGATGCAGAAGAACAGTCGACTGAACATCGTGGCCTTGTGAAAACAGGTAATTGCATCAATGTATTCTCATGTATGTTATAGTATTGCTTGAAATGGGTTGGGGTAAATGTGTGTCTCTGCTTAAAGAATTCTGAAATCTGAAATCTGAAAATGGTTGTGATAATCCAAGGATACAGGAGGGAAGGTATTTGCCTACAGAACTGTTTATCCGAATAAGAAAAAGTTAAAGCGGTGGGCCGCCTCATCTGAGAATAAAATGATCATGCTCCCTACTGAGTTAAGAGAACATGAGAGACTAGGATGGATGTGTTCTGTGTAAGTGTGAAGAAAATATTATGGATGAAGTCCTATAATTGTCCTCTCTAAACCTTTACTTTGACACTTGAAACCCTAAATGTGCATATCAGTTGCGACCCTGCTTTATATTTAACACTCTCTTCTATCCTAGTGCTGGAGCTGACACATGCTTTGTTTCTACTGATTATATTTCTTGTCTTTGACTTTCACCTACCCAAGTCTCTGAAACAAGCTACTGTTCTGCATTGTGGGTGGAGCACCGGGGGATATATGATGTGAATCATCATTCAAATGAATCTGACTAACACCTGTGAGTGTTACTGAAATGCCTGTAGGGGGAGGAACAAATATCAGGTGGTGATGCCTGAGCCTCTGAATAGACACGACAGAGCGCACAGTTATGAGCCGTACCACACAGGACACAATAGCGTACAGATACAGACAGAGTTAGCAACAGACCTGGATCTGTAATAAGTCATACCTTGTCTTGCCCCTGTGACAATGGGTTCAGGTCAGTCTAGACAAGTGCTCCTTCCTCATGAAGAAAGTCCAGCACACTTCATGTTTCCTTGCAACCTGCCTAAAGCATGTAATTACCCAGATAAATGGCACAAATATACACAGAGTCACCTAAACACTTCCTCCAGGAAGGCACATTTGACATAGATAAGATAAGATAAAATAGTGAACGTACGTAAGATGTTAGAAAAGAAAGGTGCATGTTTATAACAACGGAAATGAGACAGCTATCTAGATTGATATATCAAAGCTAGTAAGAGACATACTGAGTCCAAGACCCAGGCACTGAAAGACACCCAAGAAAAGTTCCAGGAGCAAATCAATCCCCAGAAAACGGAGTACTTGAACCCACCGGTACTTGCCCATATATATCCCTTAATCCAAGGGGAGCCCCAGCCAAAGGAAAGTCCTGGGATATTCTGGACACTTACAACCCTGCCATTTTAAATGTTGCACCCGACTGTCAACCGGCCAGCTAAGACTCTCTCCAATCGCCAACCTATCTCCAGTCCACGCCAATAAACCCTATGATCAACCTGTTCACTCCTGAAATACAAGCTCAGATCTCCAACAATGTTTTGCCTTCCTCCGCCACGTTTGAAGGGTTCCCGAATTTGACAGAGAATACCTGGAGGTGGCGACACTGTAGTTACTTTACATGCCACCTGGAGCACAACTGAATTGTGCAGTGTAGTTAAGAGATTCCCAAAGACATGAGAAGATCCCGATAAGTTCCAAGAATCGCTTGAAGTTCTAATAGATTACTATCACCCCATGTGTGTTGATTTGAATCAATTGTTGTGAGCAGTGCTGCCCACAGATACATTGATCCTGCTGAAAAAGTACACCAACTGGTCAGCTAAATAACCTGCCACTACCAGGGACCTCAAAACCTTTACTGAAAGGCTGATACAAACTATCACTGAAATGTGTCCTCAAAAGACTGCTTGGTCTAAAATGAATGTGTGCAAGCAAGCCAACGGTCGAAATCCTGCAGAATATCTCAAGCATCTGAAACATGTTTTGAACAATACTATGGAATCGTTGACACCGCAATTATTTTGCGTCAAACTCTGGTGGCACAGTTTGTTATCGGCTTACAACCTAAGGTATCAGAGGCAATAAAGACATTCCTAATAGGGGGGAGATGGGAGGAAAAGGTTTGGTAGAGGTTGTATTAGCTACACAGCACTTCCATCAAAAGCTTGAAAGAAAGAAAGTGATAAAGCCAAACTTATGACATTGCAGGTACAGAATTTACAACCTTCCAATGGAAGGGGAGGGTTCTGCCCTATTCCAGGAGGGTGAGGGCAAGGATGGGGAAGAGGGAGAGGAGCAACCCAATTGTATAAACCTGGGCAAACTGCTAAGAAGTTTTACACAAACACATACAGTGATCAGTGTAATTACTGCAATGAGTTTGTCCACATATGCCTCAGTATGATGGCTAGGGCAGACAGCCAACCACACCAACCAGAGTGACTAGATCCCAGCCTCCAACAACACCACTCACAACAATGGTGTGTATTGCCAAGGGGTCTACAAACTTGTTGCAACACTCAAACTGATTGATTCTACAGTCCCGTATGGTGATTGTGTTATTACTGGTCAAACGTGTTCATGTTTGAATAACACAGGAGCATCACAATCCACACTAAAATCCTTTAAATTCCATGAATGATGCATTTTGATGAAATTGCAAATGCTGTAGGTATAGGGGGTATGCTAATCCGCCATCCTGTGTCTACTCAGATTATGGTCACGATGGGTCCAATTTCTGACTAGCTTGAATTCTTGCTGGGTCACTGTTCTCCCATGAATTTCTTTGGATTGGATTTATAGTGTAAACTTAGTTGCTCTAATTATTGTTCCTCTGATGGTGTATACCTTGACATCCCCACTCACAGAGGGCAGAGGCTGCTGGCAGCATTACATGAAATTACCCATTTGACCCCTAGGAAAACGTGCCGAAACTCTGTGCTCGAGACAGACACTGTTATGTTCAACCCATGGGAATGATGCTGGTTACACGGCCAACGCCGAGCCAGTAAAAATTACTCTGAATACCTGCCATGTGTACCTCTATATGCTATTTCCTGGCAGGCTGAAGAAGGAATTTGCCCTGTAATAGAATCCCTTCTCCAACAAGATATTATTGTACCAACTTGTAGTCCCTGCAATACTCCAATTGTGCCCACAAAGAAGCCATGTAAAGAGGTTTATCATTTAATTCAGGACCAGTCAAGTACTTCACTCTTGTAGATCTGTGTTCAGCATTTTCATTTCTACCTATACATCCTGAAAGTCAGAATCTATTTCCACTGACCCATAAATCCATGCTCTATATGTTCACCTATTTTCCAATGGAATATGTAGAAAGCCCGACACTGTTCTCCCAAATATTAAAGTGAGATCTTCACTCAGTGCGACTCCTAGGAGCGTTGATTCTGATGCAGCAGGAGATTATCTGCTCTTTGCCTACCCCTCCCTGGAAGTGTGTGAGGAAGATTATATCATTATTTTTATTTTTTATTTTTTTTTATTTTTAAAGTGTATTTTTTTAGTTTACATTTAAACTTTTATCACACTTTCCGTTTCATTTCGATTCATTTCTTTTCCTTTCATTTCGTCGTGACTATCTTTAAGTCCATCGCCTCCTAAGGTATGTGTTTGTTTATTCACTTGATGTGTCCAGATGTTTGCGTGTTTTCCTCGGCTAGTTCGTCGTCTTTTTCTTTGAGGATTTTATCCAAAAAGGTTACACCCGCACATGAGAATCTGGGATTGTGTCCTTGAATAAAGTAGTCCCATCGTTCCTCGTCGTTGCATTGGGTTATTTTTGACATATACCTTGATAGCAATCGCTTTCTGTCCTTTGAAACGGCAGTGCAGTTCATCATGAGATGTATCGGTGTCTCTAGTTGCCGTTCGTTTTGACAGAATCTGCAGCGCCCTTCATTAATGCCTCTTCCTCCAGTTCTGTTTTTATATTCGTTAGTTGGGTAAACTCCCAAACGGATTTTTAGTAGTGTTGCTCTATGTGTGTATGATGGAAATTTTACTAGATACTCTGGAAGCACGTTTCTTTTTCTATGTTCGACTGCCATGTTTTTTATGTTCGTTAGCTTCATTTTAGCCTCTCTTGTTGCAATCCAGTCCTGTCTCATGAGCTTTTCTTTTACTTTGTTGGGGTTTGAGACCAGTTCTTCTTTAGATGAGTCCATTTTTGTTAGAGCCTGCGACCATTCTCTTTTCCAATGGTTGAGGTAAGTTGAACTTTTATCTAATCCTTTGGTTGCCAGTAGTTTATAGCTCTCAGCCGGACTGGTTTCACAGATTTTTCTCAACAGGCATAATGATTTCCATTTCATTATGGCTTCAAGTGACTCGAGCCCCAGTTCCGCTCTTATTGCCACTATCGGAGTGCACCTTGGAAGCTTCAATACTGGTTTCCAAAATCCACTTTCCAGTTTCGACCATATTTTATATGATAGATTCAAACCAGCTTCACTCCCATATGCTAAGGAGGGCAGGACTTTTTGAACATAGAACATTTTTACCAGTGCCAATGAAAATTTTCCATATTTACCATCTAGGACCCTTCCTTGTGCGCTTAGATTTCTGACTTTTACAAGCAGAGTTTCTTCCCAGCTCTTTTCCACTGTAGAGGCGTTGAGTCCGACACCTAAGTATTTTATCGTCTGTATTCGTTCAAGAGGTTCTCCTGCTATATGCCAGTTACATTTTTTCATTATGGCGTTGTTCTTGCCGTTTATAGTCAGAATCTTTGATTTTCCCACGTTGATCGTCAGGTCATTTTTTTGCATGTAGGTTTGTAGGTTATTTATGAGTCGTTGCAGCCCGATTCTGGTTTCATCTAATATTACTATGTCGTCTGCATAGCATATTATCGCCACTTCCTGGTTGTTTATTTTTGGACTGAAATGTCTTGTACATGATGTTATTTCTGGAATGTCGGCTATAAACAGTTTGAACAATGTTGCTGCAAGCAGACATCCTTGCTTCACACCCTTGTTGATTCTGATGTTGGCCGTCAAATCCCCTCGGTCGTTCACTCTGATTTGGGTTGTCGTATTTTGATGTAACGCCCTTATTGGGTTCAGTAATTCCGCTGGACACGACCAGGATTTTAACTTTTCCCATAGCTTTCTTCTGTTTACGGTATCAAATGCTTGGCTTAGATCAATGAAAGCCAAATGCAGTTCTTTTTTGAACTCTATTGCGTTGGTTTTTAGCATTGATATGATAAATAGGTTTAGATCATTTCCTGTTCGCTTTGTGAACCCTGTTTGGCGCGGGTCGATGATGTTATTCATCTCTGCCCATTTTGTCAGGTTTTTCTGTAAATCTGCTGCAAAAAGCTTTCCTGTTGTTGCTAGTAACGAGATAGGTCGATAATTTGTAGGCAGATCTCGTTGACCCTTTTTATATATTGGCACTGTTATGCTTTTTGTTCATGTTTCTGGGATCTTTCTTTGCAATACAATTCTCGTGAATAAGATGTTTATTATCACTGCCCATGATTTTGGATCTTTCTTCAGGTGGATATTCGTTAACCCATCAGGCCCTGCAGTGGAGGAGTTTTTTAATTTCCGAATTGCGGTTTCAATTTCCACCTCGTCCATCATTTTCATCCAAGCATGTGTTGTTATCTCTTCAGGTAAGTCCACATCGTCAGCTCTAGCAGAGAAGACTTCTGTGTAATGTTTTATCCAATCATTCTCAGATACTCCACATGTTAGTCTACTTTGATGGTTCAGGGTACAATTGTTTATTAGGTCCCATGTTTCTCTGGTATTGGACTTTTGTAGGGTCTTTAGTTCCCCTTGCTCTTGAAGTCGTCTTGTTTTGAAATCTGTGAGCCAGTTTTTATATTGATTTCGGCATACTTTGTTGTTCCTTTGTTTATCTACATTTGAGTCTTTTTTTCTTTTTTTACAAACTCTTATTTCCTTTCTTAGTTGTTTCCTCCTTTCTACTAGTTCTCTGCTGTATTTGTGCTTGTATGTTATTGCGTCAATTTTAAGTCCTGAGCTCGTTATTTTGTAGGCTTCTAATAATGTTTCATAATTGAGGTGCCCCGTCAAATTTTTTTTTCTGGTTCGACGAAGACCTCTTTCAACGATAGAATGTTTTTCTTTGTCAGCCTTATTCGATTTGCGGACGGATTTAAGGCTAGGTTAGTACTGTTCCCGTAAGATTTTAGATTTTTCTCTCTCCTCCATGATGTTTTAAGGATGTTATGATCACTGTCATTTTGAAATAATATTTCAAAGTTTTCTATTTCCAACATCATGGGTAAAGAGACCCATATGTAATCTATTGTTGTCGATGCTTGGCCATTCGACCACGTTTGTTTACCTGGAATATCGCCACGTGTTTGACCGTTTAACATGTGCAGGTTAAAACCTTTTGTCATCTGTGCCCATCTGGCCGCATTTGAGTTCCCCATCTGTAGTTCTTCTAACCGCGGGAGCCCATTTTTTGTCAGGCATTTTATGTTTAGGTCACCACATAAAATTATTTGACAATTTGAATTCTGTTCCCTTCTTTTGACTATTATGTCTGTTATTGCTTGTAGGAACTGGGTGGTTGTTGTTCCTGCTGGGTTCCAGTAGACGTTTATCACTAATAGGGAAGACATTCCCACATTTTTAGAGTCGCTGTTGGTTTCTAACAGAGTCCATTGTATGAGGTGGGTTGCATTACCTTTCTCCATGATCCGCCAGCCACTTCCCTTTCTTATTAATGTGATTAGGCCGGCATAGGGTCTCCCATCTCGTTCTTTTTTTGCGGGGTTCATGGCGATCTCGAAATTTCTGCATACAGGCATGTCACGTATCCAGGTCTCCTGTAAACATATTATTGTAGCGTTGTTCATTTGTGGGTTCTCCTTAGTCATCAAGTGCTTAAATCCCCTCGTGTTCCAAGAGAACAGTGATTCCTCATTTCTTGCTTCCGACTTTTTTTGCTATCGGTCGTTTCCATCTGAGGATAGGGTATTTGCTAACCATAGCCAGTCTTCTTGAAGCGCTACATTCCTTTTCAGACTGTCTTTTCTGTCCCTGTTTGTTTTTTCTGTTTTTCTTGAGTCATCTTTCACCATTTCAACAAGTTCACCCTTCATGTTTGCCACTGTTATTTTGAAGTTTTCTTTTTGCATTCTGACCGCTCCCTTTTGCGGTAAAGAAGTTTTTGATGCCCTTTTCTGTTCTCGAAGTGTTTGCTCTTTTTTCTTGTTGTCGTCTATTTTTGGATTATTTAAAACTTCTCGAATCTCGTAGCCTCGTTTCAACAACTCTTTTCCATCTTTTAAAATTAATTCTTTGTGTGTTCTTGATTTCAGATGTAAAACCACTTTGTCCACGCGTTCTTCGTCAACGTATTCAACCACCGCTATATCTTTGTTTCTTAGCTTTCTCAATTTATCCACACAGTGAAGCAGGGCTATCACGTTTTTCCGGTTTAGGTTTTTTCCTTCGTTTTCTTCAAGCAGGTTTTCAACCAGCACCTTTTTAGGAGACAGGACTCTTTCGTTTTGTTGTTTTTTCATGTGATTGCGATCCTGATCATTGGACTGTTTTTTCCTCGGGTGCTTTGGGTTCCATGGGTTATGCGTTTCTCTAGGAAGGTCGCTCTTGGTCTTTGCTTTTTCAGTCGGAAGCTTTTCCCTGTTAGTTCTATTTCTTTTTTCATCTAATGTTAGGAACCCTGGACGTTCATGGTAGTCGTCTTCATCCGAGTCTAAGTACGAGCTTTCATCATCGTTTTTTTTTTTTTCCCTTTGTAGTGGCCTTACTTCATTTTGCTCTTGACATGAAAACTCAGCCACTTCCATTGGATATTGCCTGTTGTTTACTTCCACCTCTTCAATGTAGAAAGAGGCGTCCTCAATCAGATCTCTTGAATCATCATGCGACTCTAGGACGCTATCTTCGTCCTCGGTGATCAGCACTACATGCCTTTCACTTTGTTTGGGAAGAGGTCGAGTTGTTCGTTTTATTTCTTTACTTAAGGTCACGTCTTCGTTTTCTCTTGTTTGTTTAACATTCCTAAATATTGATCGTATGCCTTTTATGGATCCCTCTCCTTTTTTTGAGGTATTCGGAATTCTCTTTTCTTTAGCCTCTACTGTTTTAGTTTTTTTGAGTGTTTTTTTTTATGTTTTTGTAGCTTCGGCCGCATTTTTTTGGGTCTCCTGCCCTTGTTTAGGACCGAACACAGGATAGTGCTCGTCTTTGTTCAAGTTTTTCTTTATGTACTCGTTTTCTCTTGTTTCGGCTAAGAGATCGTCGGCTTGCTTAATCTTATTGTTCTTCCTCGGATCTTCAACCGGACCTTCAGAGATTTTTTCCTTACGAGTCGTGTTTTCGCTAATGCTACTTGGTCGATTTCTTGAATCGTCTGAGTCTTGCGCTCTAATTTATGATAGCATGACTTTATTCGATTTTTCACTATGTGTTGATACTGGGCAGTATTCTTGGTTTTCTTTGTTATAGCCCTCGAAGCTGCTTGTATCAGGTCTATTTTCCCTCATGACCGTTTGTTTAGTAGTTGAATCTAAGCTCTGGAGTTTTTGGTTCCTTTCTGCAGACTCAATGGATTTCTGCATCCATTTTAATGAGTCTAGCAAGGCGTTTGCCGGATGTCTTTTTCTTGTCTATCTCCACTTGCAAGGTCAAACAGTCTCCTTTGCCATGCTGCTGAGGTTTCTGCTTCTTGATTTAACCTCGCTTCCAGTTTTAAAGCTGTTATTTCATGGGCAGTTAGCTTGGTGAGCATTAATGCTACGAGAGCGTTATTGTCCTTTACATTTTCACTGATGGATTCATACAATTTCATGTATGGGGCTAGTGAGATTGTTAAGGCGGCCATTACATTATTCTGCAATTGTGTTCCCAGTTCTGGGAATGAAGTTGGACCTACAACTACTTCTTCGTTGATGTTTATGCTCTCTTTAGAGTTTCCTGTTGGGTTTTTTTAATACTTTGCGAGTGAATGGTGTGTTGAGCCTTTCTTTGTGGTGAGCATTCATCTGTTTGTGTTGCGGTGGATGTCGTCGTGGCGTTTTCGCAAGACTTTTCCCCTTGTTGCATTTGAACGTTAAGGAACCGGCGCCTCTTTTCGAATGTTGAATGCAAGCATCTTTTGTCAGTTGGCGAGTATGTCGATGTATCAGCATCTTCAAAATTAAGAAACTGCTGGGTTCTTAGTGCCCTACACGGGGTCTTCTCAGTTCGATGTCCATAAGCGCTGGTCGTTGTTTTTGTTCTTGCTCCCAGGTCTTTAAGTTCACCTCTCCCTGGAGAGGGACTACTTTCTTGGCTGGGTTTTAATCTGTTACCTGTTGTTATTCTCTTCATTGTGTTTCCTTCCATTGTTTTAATAAAATGCTCTCTCCATTCATGTTCACCAATCTCTTCGGCTATTGAGGTTTCCTGACCACCATTTTTGGCAGCAGGTATTTTCCCGATTAAGGGGGAATGCAGTTTTTTCTTTGCTAATTGAAGAAGCTGGTTTATCTGTCTATGTGGGTCAGTTCCCTCTTTCTGACTAAGTCCTCTTTTCTGCGATCTTTGCTTGATTAATGATTCCAATTTTTTGTAGTCATTCTCGTTTGGTCCTGCTTCCATTTGTGCCTTTATGTTATTTATTTGTTCTTTGGAGACATTCAAGTCATCGTGTGGTATTCTGCTGTTATCTGTCTTGTGGTTCTCTCCTTTATCACTTATTGATAGTATTTCGGAAGCATCTGAGTATACTGATTCGTCCAATTCTTTGTTAATTAGTTGTATGACTTTTTCAGTGTTGTTTACGCTGTTAATATCTTCATCTTCAATTGTCGTTAGTACTTTGGTTTTTTGATTTAGCTCTAACAGAGAATCTGGTGGATATTCTCCGTCATGTTCTCTGTTTATCGTTGTTAGACAAACCTCGTTCCTTTCTTCCACGGGCAAACTTTCTCTTATTTCATCCCCTTCAGTTCTTAATTCAGTTCTATTTTGTTGAGCTTCCATCAACAGCCCGAGATCTGTTAGTTCGGCGTCTGTCACGTTTAGGTGTTCAGCTAGCGATGGTGTTGTTGGATCTGATTCTTCACAGTTTATTTCCTTTTCATTTATGCACTGCTGTACTATTACGTTTTCGCCTATGGGTAAGATCTGGACTTTGCCTGCCCTCTCTGTTGTCGGACTTTCCCTAGAGGCTTTCTCACAAAAAACGTTTTCTTCATCATGAACTTTTGTGATTGTATTTATGTGTGCAATTGCTGGTGTTGTCAATTTAAATTGGTTGATGTTCGTATCTCCTTTGATTGCTTCCCTCCTCAGTTCCCTCCCTCCCATCTCTGTGTTTTCTGAATTGTTTAGCAAGTCAATGTTCGATAATCTGGGAAAGGCAGAGATCTTACCTCTTTCTTTGTGTATGTCGTGGATATTCCCCAGTCTCTCTCGTTGTTGCAGTGGAAGTCTTGAAGTTGCTCTTGTAAGTGGGCGGGCTGTAGCCCCTCCTATAGAGATGTTTCTGCTGTCTTCTGTTGCTATTGTAGTCGAGGCCATCGTTCTTCGCCTCTCTTTATGGTTGTCTTATTGTTTTCGAGGACAGCCCTTGTGCTGCAAGATTTACAGAGTATAGAAATGCGAGAGGTAGAACAATACGGGATTCTGTGGATACGTTTCCTTTCCTGCTGGTGTTTATAACTGTAATGACATGGATTTACGTTCAAAAAGGGGATTTCTCTGCAGTCTCCCCAAGTTGAGGTGGTGCGCGCCAGCGCCAAACAGCCGCACAACAGCCGATGTGCTTTACTCCCTCGGGCTTAACGCCCCTCGGGCGAGTGTCTCCGTGTTTTGAGGCAGCTGGGGGTCACGTGATGCCTCACGTGTGTCACTCAAGCCACGCCTCCTCCAGGAAGCAGGCACGGGACAGAGGACCAGAAAGAGCCCCTTCACGGCTCAGAAGCGTTTGTTTTCCTGAAATAAATGCTGCTTAAGGTAGGTGCTGCAGCGTTCGCCCATTATATTGACAGCACTTGCTGAAAAGTGTCACAAGCCATCTTAAGACAAGTTACTGTTGTGCCTGCCCAGTGTGTGATACCTGTGCCATGATATTTCAGCCGGGGAATGACATTTATCTTAAGATTGGATTACAGTGATTCAGAAAGTCCCCAAGCTCCAGACTAGAAATCAGATGAGAGGGTTCATCGGGATGGTCAGTTACTGAAGACATTAGGTCCTGGGATACGGAATCACAGTGAAGTCCCTTCAAAACCTCATGCATGATTCGACCCCCAAACCTCTGCCATGGTCTCCAGAAGCAGAAGTTGCCTTTCTCACCCTTAAGAAAGCATTCACAACAGCTCCTACTTTAGATTTGCTAGATTATAGTAAGCCCTTTGTGCTGTACTGTGATTAACGTAACAGTTTTGCTTAAGGAGTTTTGACTCATTTCCACTGTAAAAAGCAACAGCCTGCATCCTATCACAGCGTAGTTTTAGATTCAATAGCCGCGGGACTCCTAGGTTCTCTGTGAGCCATCATAGCTATTGCTCTGTTGATAGAAAAGACTGACTCACTAGTGCAAACCCTGTTATGATTGCAGATAATCATGCTCTATTTGCATTACTGGTTAAAGGGAAGCCACAGCATGTGTCTACTCCCATCTTACCTAATATGAGAAGTTGGTAATTTCTGCCGCTTATGCAACCCTGAGTTGATGTTCAGTAATGAATCCTGCTTCTTTGCAGCCAACCCTGCAGGATGGGGTACTGCATGATTGTCACGTTGTTATGGAGATGCTTATGTCCCTTCTGCTGATTTGCCAGATGAGTCGCTGTTTAACTCCGACCTGATAGTTTTCATGGATGGCTCATGCACCCATGTTCAAAAACTAGGGAATTGATCTCTGGTTATTCTGTATGTACCCCCATGCTGTCCTAGAAGCATATCTATTACCCATGGCAAAATAATAACAGGTTGGTGATCTCGTAGCTCTCATCTGTGCTTGTACCTTGGACTGCGATAGATCATCTTGATCTATACCAATTCCATGTATGCTCACCGGGTAGTGCATGACTTCAGAGTCCTCTGTTACCAGCATGGGTAATTAAAATCCATGGACACCCCAATATTGAATGCAAAATATGTGTACGCCTTATTGACTGCATTGTTATTTCCCACAACTGTAGCTATTGTTAAATTTAAAGGACTTGATTCCTCTCTGTCATTCCCATACCAAGGAAATACACAAGCAGATAGTGCAGCTTGATCAGCGACCTTAAACAGGCCCCTGGCTTCTAATGATATTCCTTTTTGTGTTGCAGTCCTGCGGTCACTGATCGTCTACATTTCCAGTCTGGCAATCGTCCAAGAACAAGCCCTTGAAGCTGAAAAGGTGAACTGGAACTGACATTATTGTAAGTATGGAGTAGATTTCCTGTGGTGCTCCCCAGATAGCCGCTGGCTGCACACAAGGTACTCCTACCCTACCTGGTCTGTGAAGCTCACAGCATAGCCCATTCAGGGATGGTCCCTGGCTTAGCCTCTGTGGCTCAAGGTTATTATGAGAACTGGGTTACGTATTTGACAAACAATGTTAGGAGAGCTGTACGCATGAGGCTGTCTGCACATCAAGTATCGGAGGATGCCTTCCTGCACATGCAGACAGACTTCATGCATCTCCCCATTTGTATGAACTCTACTTATTGTTTAGTGATAGTAGACGTATTCTCTAGGTGGTAGAAGAATACCCATGTAGAAAGGAAGACGCTCTTACAGTGGGTAAAAACGTGTTGGTCGAGATCATACCCCAGTTTGGATAGCAAGGTGCCCATTTTACTGGTTAAGATATTAAAGAAGTGTGAAATGCTATTGGAATAGCTCAACGGTTTCCCTGTGGGAGCTATTGCTTAGGCTCCTTCATCAGTCAGTCGAAGCCTTGCAGAAAATTACCCAAATTCAGACCGCACTTCTGGCATATCACCTTCAATGTCTGACACCCCTAGATCTCACAATGCAGACCCAAACAGGTGCGCTTTGCATCTGTGGAAGATCTCACGAGAACCAATAACTTTGAAAAAAAAGGCAACTGGCCAGGCCACTCGCCCTGGATTGGTCCCCTCAATTGCAATGAGTCCCCTTCTGGTGGCAGTGCACTGACAAAAAATAAAAGCCACCTCTGTTCATTCACCAATACCTTCCTGTTATGGTCCTTGGTTTATTGCCTGCTCATCATTATTTTAAAGCTTTGAACTGAAAGCTCTGGCGTGGATAGCTTATATCACTTGTGATCGGCACATCACTGGCCCTGACGAAATGAATAGAACTTTGTCTTCTAGTCACAAACTTTTGCGTGGTTCCCTGACCTGAACCTTGAACCTGGACACTTGAGGAATGGTCCTAGTGAACATTATATATGACTTTATTTCTGTTATCATCATTACTGTAAGAATACTGCTATATTATCATTTCACAGTGACTGTCGCTTTTTGCACAAACTGTCATGAAAATGATGGTCCCTCCGCACATCTCTTGATTCACAGTGAAATCCTTTACCTGCTCCCCTCCTAGCATTGTGCCTGTATATTCAATCTAGAAAAAGAGGAAATGGAGTCAAAAGGCTACCCTGACCCAAGACGGGAAAGGAGGTCACAACATTTGCAGCGAAGCTAGGTAATGGCTAGCTTATTAAGACAAACACCATTAAAGACGGCGAGAGTATCAAGAAAAAACAAGTTTATTTAACACTAACACGATAAACATATTTTCAGAAAACGAGACATATTTTCAAAAAGGGTGCTATTGCATTCAGGATGTGCAACCGTGAGCACATAAATATCTGCTATTTCGTGGGTTAGTAGGCAGAGTGAAAACTTAGTACATGTATTGCTTGGAATCACAATACGATCGTTTTGTCTGGATGTACCGAACGGTCTTCAGGACTTATACGTTGTGGTTGGAGTCATGATGGTGAAGTGTGTCCATCTAAATATTGTGAGAGAGGACTGGGTTAGTCTGGGGGCGGTGTTGTCAAAGATTTGTATGATTTTCAAGAAAAAGAATGCTGCAAATAAAAGGACCTACCGTGGTCGGATAATTATACGTCTGGGTTGAGGTCCAAATTAATTGGCAGGCATCTGCGGTAACGTCAGATGTCAGGAGCTGTAAGTGAACAATTAAATGAAAAAAAGGGTGATTACCCTATTGGGCAACGAATGTTTGCAAATGCCTATAAAGTGATTCGGTGCCGTAGAGAGAACCGCCTGTGTTGAGTACAAGTGGTTGTGCACAGTTTTAGTATAAACGATTGGCGGTGCTTCCAGTGCTGGTTGGGTTGAAATACCTCACTGCTGATGTGGGGAGCCTAGTAACGGCGTGTGGAACATGGATGCAGGTCAAGTTGGTTTAGCGTACGTCTGAAAACCTGGGCTTAGAACCTAGGGGGTTGAGTTTCGGAGGGCATGGCGGAATGAACATGCGTGGCTGAAGAGGTGACTCGAAAGTGGCGCGCACAGGTATCTGGTGATAGTCGACTGTGGAGCTGTGTTGCCTCCTGCGCTCGGTCCAGTTGTTCTGTGGGTAATGAGCTGTGCTCCTCCGGAAAACGATAGTGCGCCTGCGCGATGGCGAGTCGTGTTTTAAAGGCTGCAATGCACATGTCGCCGGGGTGTTGGGTGTACAGGCGCATGAGTCGGTGATTAGTGTACAGGCGCATGAGTCGGTGTGGACGTCATTCCAGGGTGGGTATTGTATGAGGGTTGTCCAGGCACTGAAATGAGCATGTGGATTACAATTTAATGCTTTATAAAGATACTGCGCTGGTTAGCATCCGACAAGTAAAACATTTGCTATTGTCGTGAAGGAAACATTTGGATGTCAAAGGATTGGCAGAAAGTTTCGCAAAAGATTACGGCTAGCAGTTTGGATAGCACACCAGTACATATAGTGCAATTTGACTGTTTATGCATATGGTTTTCAAAATGAACAAATTTAACAATTGTAGGAAAACCATCGATTATGGCATTTTGTATAGATGTCAAAAGATGTGACAGGATTGGCAGAAGGTTATTTTGCAAAGGATATCGGCTTGCAGTATGGATGGCACACCGGTACATTTCGTGCAATTTGACTATTTATACATATAGTTTTCAAAAATGAACAAAATTGACAATTGTGAGAATAACATCAATTGTGGCATATTTTCGAACTGAACAATAGAATGGACATATTCATACAGACATGAGCATTTTGTTACCAAGTACACTTTGGTGGACGGCTAAAAAACCCAAAGAAGCTTCGTGGCTGATTTTTGGTGGTAAGGATCGCTTTTATTTGTTGAAAAAGAGATTCCATTCTATTGAAATGTTTAAACCCTGTTTTACAGAGTCTAGACGGTAAATCCATTTCTGTTCTAGTTTGCGCAAGGCCAGGTCCCTGTCACCTCCGCGAAAGGGGTTCCCCACTGTTTGCAAAACTGTCCAGAAGATGTCATTATGGGTGTGATTTTTGGCTTTGAAATGTGCCACTAGGGGTTTGTCGTCTACTTGGTTGCGCACACAAGAACGATGTTCGCATATGCGTTGTCTAATCTCTCTTTTCGATTTGCCAACGTAGATGAGGTTGCAGGGGCATTTGATTATGTAAACACACCATTTGGTTTTACAATTCGAGAAAGAATTTAGGGTCCATTGTTGGCCCTTCAGGTCAATTGTTTTGAGGTTGTCTGTCAGGGAACATACCGAACAATTTCCACATTTGAAGTGTCCTTTTGCTGGCGGAAGGTGCCAGAGAGTGGTTTGTTGGTTTCTTGGGGTCTCAACTTCCGAATACGTGTGAACCAGGGGATCTTTGAGATTGCTGCTTCGTTTGAATGCGAATCTTGGTTTCTCTGGTTTGAAAGTGTCGGTTTGGAGTATATCCCAATGTTTAAGGATCACCTTTCTGATGGTGTTGCTTAGTGCCGTAAAGGTGGTTACGCAAGTCATCTTGGTCGCCAGTTGGTCTCTTTTGGTTGGTGTAAGACATGATTCTCGGTTTGTGTTTTTTACACGCTTACGGGCTTGTCTGACGATATGTTTTGGATAGCCTCTTTCTTGTAATCGGGTAGCTAGTTCTTTACTCTTTGATATGTACTCGCTCATTGTGGAGCAATTTCTTCTTATGCGCAGGAATTGGCCATATGGAAGATTGATCTTGAGGCCTGAGGGGTGGAAACTGGAGTAGTCCAAAAGTGTGTTCTTTGATGTGGGTTTTCGGTACAAAGTTGTGCTTAAAGTCTTGTCTGGGTTTTTGTAAATTTCTAGATCCAGAAATGGTATTTTGTTCTTGTCGTGGTCCATGGTGAATTTTATACAGTGGTTGCATGAGTTAAGCCATTGTAGGAAAAGGAGGAGGTCGTCTTCCGTTCCTTGCCATATCATAAATACATCGTCTATGTATCGTAGCCAACATTTGATCGACTGTTTGAAAATGTTCTGTTCGTTGTAGATGGAGTCCTTCTCAAAAGCGTCCATAAAGAAATTGGCTACATCGGGGGCAAAGGTGGCCCCCATACTGGTTCCATGGCATTGTTGATAAAAAGTCTGTTTGTAGACGAAGTAATTCTCCATAAGGGCTATTCTTGTAACTTCAAGAAGAAATGCTGTGGGTGGTTCTACTTTTGGTCTTTTATCTAGGTATGTCTTGAGGACTTGCAAACACTCCATTTGTGGGATGCTTGTGTACAATGATTCCACGTCTAGAGTAACTAATAGGTCTTCAGGTTCTACTCGTATGGTGTCCAACTTTCTAATCATCGCCGTGGTGTCCTGGATGTAGGAGGGCATCTTGCAGATAAATGGTCTTAGGAAGTAGTCGATGTAGATGGACAGAGATTCTAGCACTGAGCCTATACCGGCTACGATGGGTCTGCCAGAAGGTGTTTGTTGGTTTTTGTGGATTTTCGGAAGCAAGTATATAGCTGGGATGACCGGGTGTTGGTTGACTAAGAATAGTTTCTCGTCGTCATCTATCCAGCCTTCATCATGTGCATGGTTCATGAGACTTGTTATTTCTGACAATATCCTGGACGTTGGATTGATGGTAAGCTGTTTGTAGAACGATGTGTTTGAAAGTTGTCTGGTGACTTCTGTATCGTATAGGGTGTTGCTCCACAGTACTATACCTCCGCCTTTGTCGGCTGGTTTGATTACAAAGGTCTTGTTATTTTCTAAAGCCTTGAGTGCTAATCTTTCAGGAGATGAAAGATTATTTTTGAAAAAAGTTTTCTGATGGAAATTTTTTTGTACTTCAGAGAGAATGCGATTCTCAAAAGATAGTATTTCAGGACATATCATTGATGATGAAGGGGTAAAGGTCGATGTGGGTCTTAGTCCTGTCGTTCCGCGACTTTCTTTTTCCGGGCTGTCCCTGAAGAAATACCGCAACCGGATGGTGCGAAAGAATTTTCGTAGTTCGACTTCCGTGTTGAAGATGTTGGCAGTGGTACTTGGGATGAAACTGAGACCTTTGCTTAGTACATCTATCTCGCTTGAAGATAGAATGTGTTCACTAAGGTTAAAGATAGGGATCACCATGTTTGCTGAGGTCGTGGGATCCACTGTCGTGTTCTCATGGGGTGCTGGCCTTGGTGTCGTGACCTGCCGCGTTGTCCCCTCCCTTGAAAACTTGAGGCCTGTTGTGGATTTGTCGATCCGCTGGTACTAGAATCTGAGTCACTGCTGTTAGAACTGGTAGAAAAGGTTACAAATTTTTTCTTTTGTTGTCTCCGTGGGTTTTGTCTTGATGCGTTTGAGTTAAGCTGGTTGTAGAAGCCGAGGACCAAATAAGGATATGTCTTCTCTTCTTTATAGTTTTTGATGTCGTTTTGCAGTTTCCACAGCTTTTTGTCAATTGTGAATTTTTGAAATTTCTTAATTTCTTCTTCGATCTTTTCCAGATGGCTTTTTATGTCTGGTATTATAGAGTCCTTTTTTATTTGGTCCTCAAGGGTTTTTAATTCCAGTTGTTGCGTCTTGGTCTCTTCTTCCGCAGTCTCTATTACTAAAATGACCCAATCTCGTGAACATTTGTTACCAACGCCACTGAATTTGGTCATGAATCTCGGGTTGTCTAAGAGGACACGGGGTATATTTTTTACTTGTAAACCTTCTGGTATAATGCCAGCTTTGAGATGTTCTAGCATCAGTTGGCCGTGCGATTCTGTACGGATAAGTTTCTTCTTTTTTTGGAATAGGATGTCTAAGTCATCGAGTACCGGATCTTTGGCTGGTGTGTCTGGGGTATTTTTAACCCCTAGTAACGACGGGGTGTCTAAAAGTTTTTTGTACAAATCATCGGAGAAACTTACTATATTTACGTTCTCCATTTAGTGTTAATCAAATTAATGATGCCCAACAACCAGGGGGTTGTCCTAAGGGATGAGAGAAAAATTGGGCGGAACCCTCTTTTTTGTGAAGGGGGCCTGACTCCTGAGGGTGGGTATACTAGAAAAAGAGGAAATGGAGTCAAAAGGCTACCCTGACCCAAGACGGGAAAGGAGGTCACAACATTTGCAGCGAAGCTAGGTAATGGCTAGCTTATTAAGACAAACACCATTAAAGACGGCGAGAGTATCAAGAAAAAACAAGTTTATTTAACACTAACACGATAAACATATTTTCAGAAAACGAGACATATTTTCAAAAAGGGTGCTATTGCATTCAGGATGTGCAACCGTGAGAACATAAATATCTGCTATTTCGTGGGTTAGTAGGCAGAGTGAAAACTTAGTACATGTATTGCTTGGAATCACAATACGATCGTTTTGTCTGGATGTACCGAACGGTCTTCAGGACTTATACGTTGTGGTTGGAGTCATGATGGTGAAGTGTGTCCATCTAAATATTGTGAGAGAGGACTGGGTTAGTCTGGGGGCGGTGTTGTCAAAGATTTGTATGATTTTCAAGAAAAAGAATGCTGCAAATAAAAGGACCTACCGTGGTCAGATAATTATACGTCTGGGTTGATGTCCAAATTAATTGGCAGGCATCTGCGGTAACGTCAGATGTCAGGAGCTGTAAGTGAACAATTAAATGAAAAAAAGGGTGATTACCCTATTGGGCAACGAATGTTTGCAAATGCCTATAAAGTGATTCGGTGTCGTAGAGAGAACCGCCTGTGTTGAGTACAATTGGTCGTGCACTGTTTTAGTATAAAGGATTGGCGGTGCTTCCAGTGCTGGTTGGGTTGAAATACCTCACTGCTGATGTGGGGAGCCTAGTAACGGCGTGTGGAACATGGATGCAGGTCAAGTTGGTTTAGCGTACGTCTGAAAACCTGGGCTTAGAACCTAGGGGGTTGAGTTTCGGAGGGCATGGCGGAATGAACATGCGTGGCTGAAGAGGTGACTGGAAAGTGGCGCGCACAGGTACCTGGTGATAGTCGACTGTGGAGCTGTGTTGCCTCCTGCGCTCGGTCCAGTTGTTCTGTGGGTAATGAGCTGTGCTCCTCCGGAAAATGATAGTGCGCCTGCGCGATGGCGAGTCGTGTTTTAAAGGCTGCAATGCACATGTCGCCGGGGTGTTGGGTGTACAGGCGCATGAGTCGGTGATTAGTGTACAGGCGCATGAGTCGGTGTGGACGTCAGTCCAGGGTGGGTATTGTACGAGGGTTGTCCAGGCACTGAAATGAGCATGTGGATTACAATTTAATGCTTTATAAAGATACTGCGCTGGTTAGCATCCGACAAGTAAAACATTTGCTATTGTCGTGAAGGAAACATTTGGATGTCAAAGGATTGGCAGAAAGTTTCGCAAAAGATTACGGCTAGCAGTTTGGATAGCACACCAGTACATATAGTGCAATTTGACTGTTTATACATATGGTTTTCAAAATGAACAAATTTAACAATTGTAGGAAAACCATCGATTATGGCATTTTGTATAGATGTCAAAAGATGTGACAGGATTGGCAGAAGGTTATTTTGCAAAGGATATCGGCTTGCAGTATGGATGGCACACCGGTACATTTCGTGCAATTTGACTATTTATACATATAGTTTTCAAAAATGAACAAAATTGACAATTGTGAGAATAACATCAATTGTGGCATATTTTCGAACTGAACAATAGAATGGACATATTCATACAGACATGAGCATTTTGTTACCAAGTACACTTTGGTGGACGGCTAAAAAACCCAAAGAAGCTTCGTGGCTGATTTTTGGTGGTAAGGATCGCTTTTATTTGTTGAAAAAGAGATTCCATTCTATTGAAATGTTTAAACCCTGTTTTACAGAGTCTAGACGGTAAATCCATTTCTGTTCTAGTTTGCGCAAGGCCAGGTCCCTGTCACCTCCGCGAAAGGGGTTCCCCACTGTTTGCCAAACTGTCCAGAAGATGTCATTATGGGTGTGATTTTTGGCTTTGAAATGTGCCACTAGGGGTTTGTCGTCTACTTGGTTGCGCACACAAGAACGATGTTCGCATATGCGTTGTCTAATCTCTCTTTTCGATTTGCCAACATAGATGAGGTTGCAGGGGCATTTGATTATGTAAACAGACCATTTGGTTTTACAATTCGAGAAAGAATTTAGGGTCCATTGTTGGCCCTTCAGGTCAATTGTTTTGAGGTTGTCTGTCAGGGAACATACCGAACAATTTCCACATTTGAAGTGTCCTTTTGCTGGCGGAAGGTGCCAGAGAGTGGTTTGTTGGTTTCTTGGGGTCTCAACTTCCGAATACGTGTGAACCAGGTGATCTTTGAGATTGCTGCTTCGTTTGAATGCGAATCTTGGTTTCTCTGGTTTGAAAGTGTCGGCATTGCAGCCTTTAAAACACGACTCACCATTGCGCAGGCGCACTATCGTTTTCCGGAGGAGCACAGCTCATTACCCACAGAACAACTGGACCGAGCGCAGGAGGCAACACAGCTCCACAGTCGACTATCACCAGGTACCTGTGCGCGCCACTTTCGAGTCACCTCTTCAGCCACGCATGTTCATTCCGCCATGCCCTCCGGAACTCAACCCCCTAGGTTCTAAGCCCTAGTTTTCAGACGTACGCTAAACCAACTTGACCTGCATCCATGTTCCACACGCCGTTACTAGGCTCCCCACATCAGCAGTGAGGTATTTCAACCCAACCAGCACTGGAAGCACCGCCAATCCTTTATACTAAAACTGTGCACGACCACTTGTACTCAACACAGGCTGTTCTCTCTACGGCACTGAATCACTTTATAGGCATTTGAAAACATTTGTTGCCCAATAGGGTAATCACCCTTTTTTTCATTTAATTGTTCACTTACAGCTCCTGACATCTGACGTTACCGCAGATGCCTGCCAATTAATTTGGACCTCAACCCAGACGTATAATTATCCGACCACGGTAGGTCCTTTTATTTGCAGCATTCTTTTTCTTGAAAATCATACAAATCTTTGACAACACCGCCCCCAGACTAACCCAGTCCTCTCTCACAATATTTAGATGGACACACTTCACCATCATGACTCCAACCACAACGTATAAATCCTGAAGACCGTTCGGTACATCCAGACAAAACGATCGTATTGTGATTCCAAGCAATACATGTACTAAGTTTTCACTCTGCCTACTAACCCACGAAATAGCAGATATTTATGTGCTCACGGTTGCACATCCTGAATGCAGTAGCACCCTTTTTGAAAATATGTCTCGTTTTCTGAAAATATGTTTATCGTGTTAGTGTTAAATAAACTTGTTTTTTCTTGATACTCTCGCCGTCTTTAATGGTGTTTGTCTTAATAAGCTAGCCATTACCTAGCTTCGCTGCAAATGTTGTGACCTCCTTTCCCGTCTTGGGTCAGGGTAGCCTTTTGACTCCATTTCCTCTTTTTCTAGTATACCCACCCTCAGGAGTCAGGCCCCCTTCACAAAAAAGAGGGTTCCGCCCAATTTTTCTCTTATGTATATTCAATCTTACAGACTGCTGGGTCTGTGCCCATCTGCCTCACGATATATCCTCCAAGTTCCCTATTGCAAACATCCCCTTCCAGTGGGGGGATGTTTGTTTGGATCTCAAGTCGGTCCCAAGGCACAGGACTCTGTAGGGATGCTTATTCACAATTGGATTTTACCAGTGCTCTGAATTTCCTCACCCCAGACCAGGTATGCACCATGCCAGCAGCACTCCACCTTTCCTCCCCAGCAACTAGTCTTGTATGCTACACCAATCCTGGTCCTCTGTTGATGGGAACTAGAAAATGTAATTATTACTTATCCACCAATTCCAGTGTAGTGATGAATAATGTCACACTTTCCTTCAACCCCAAATTTTCATTTTCACAATCTCGGTATGCTACATATACCGGAACTTATTTCAGTTGTGGGAACAAGGGTTATCTATGGCTACCCATTAATTGGAGAGGGGTTTGTTAGATGGGGAATGTCCTGTCCGCAGAGTGTCATACTCCCACCGTTCAAGCTCAGCATCGCCCCAGGAGATGCACTGCCTGGGAAAACTGTGAAGCTGGGATTGGATATCTCATACACACACTCTGGATTAGGATAAACAGCGACCATTTGACCCAATTGTCATGGTTAGTAGATGATATTGCAAATGCTACAGCATCCTACTTGACTATCATCCTGAGAACAAGTAGTCATCCAAGACATGGTACTTCCGAACCATTTGGTTTTAGACATCATCCTAGCCACATGATGAGGCATCGACACAATCACGAAGAGTGAGTGCTGCACTTTCATAGCCAGTTACTCAAGTATTACTGACATCGTCACCCACATTCACCACACTAAAAGCCTCCTTAACAACAGTCTGGAGCATTGCTGGACATATGGGTCTTGGGTTGAGGATCTATTGGGAAATCTGGGTGTTTCTATTGGTGAGATCTTACTCATAGCACAAGTCATCATTCTAGGTTTGTCCTGTTTGATGATGTGTCTCTATTATCAAGCATGCACCACCTGCTCTGAAGCCTCTCAGACTGCCCAACTGATTTACTGTCATGCTACAGAAGAAATAATATGTCATGTTATGATATGCCTGGATGTAATATTTGTTCCTCAAAAGATGTATGTAATGTTACTGGAGGGAAGGTCTCATAGGTGAAGATTGTGAGGGAAAGTCTGTAATTTAATATTGTATGTACTCCCCTAGCACACTGCTGCATCATAATATTGAGTAGGTACTGTAAACTGCCATATTTAAACATGTGTTTCTTGCTTGCGTGATGTGAGGTGAGGCTTTAGACTTTACTGCACATGTCTTTTGTGATGAAGTCTCTTCGCCTAGTGTGTAGCTATGCTCACCTTCACATCTCTCGCTTATGACATGTTTCCCTGAAGGCATAAGTAAGCGTGTTTTAGGCTCCTGCTTTCTTGGGAAAAGCAGGTTTAGCCGGCAGAGGTCATTCTACTGTAAGCATGCTTGCCTGTCTCAGACCATGTGTGAACCTTTGAGGAGTATACTGAACTCCATTAAATGTATCACTTTATTCTGTCCTACCTGATAACACTGTCTTATATATGAGAACACAGCTGGTATCAAAGACCTGTATAGTGGGGCATTGTTCCCTGCTTGTAACATTGTTTCAATATGACTCCTTGCCATGTCTGGCCCTCCCCTTCCATTGAAATACATGTATTCCTTTGGGTATATGAGAATTGTGCATGGAGGAAGGGCTGTTCTTACATTTTGTCCTGTTGTTTGTTTTTTTACTAATACATCAGTCAGCAATCCAGTGGAAGAGTCAGTGGTCATTTATTCCATAATGCTTCTCACTATTTTTTTCAGCATTTATGTATATTTATTCTCTTGTAGAGATAATATGCGAGCATTTAAAAGGTACAGTCAACCAATGGGCAGTTCCCAATGTAAGTGAAAATATCCGTTGCATCCCAATCTTCACCGATTCACTGCTAGAATATTAAAGCTACCTACAATAAATCAGCAATGTCTGTAGCCCTTGATAATTATGGCACAGTAAAATTCAAAATTATACTCACATGTGTGCTGTCAAGATTGGCAAACTAGGGGACAGGTGAGATTATGCCAACTACCTTAAACCAACTAAATGAAACAGGTTAAAATAGTACATGGTCAAGTGTCCAGGAATTCTAAAGGCATTACGTAAAAATGACCTAAAACAATCTAAAGCCATGGATTAAAAATACAGGTACAGCAGATTCACTAATTCTGGCCAGAGAAATGTGAGCGCCGGCCCAAATCTTAATGTAGTATGCAAAAACGTGTACCACAAACAACTCAGTATTATTCTTATTTTTTTTTTTGATAATGCAATTTGGTTGCATAACAACCTTTCATATAACTAACTACAAATACAAAAATATAAAACCATCATTAATTGCACAGTTATAAACAACTAGTTATACTCAATACCATGAACATTTATTAAACCACATTTTAACCATTATACATTATTATCACTGACACATTTTAAAACAATGTTTACAGTTGTAATCATGCATTTGTATACCAGATAATGGTTATCAAGTTAATTCTAGCTAAAAACCTCAGGTCCTCTCGTTTTAAAGCTACTGCCTGCCCACTTGCTGCTCTTGCCTGGAAGTAGTCTGGATTTAGCCAGGCCACGCCATGCACGATGCACTCAAACCTTCCAACTAAGAGAATATGCCTTGTGAAAATCAACACAGTGAGGACATCATTGAAGTTGAAATACCCCAGTTCTAGTTGTCAATGCCAATAAGGTGTGCATTGCCAGTTTCTGAAGAATTCCCTGCATCTCTGTACCCTTAATGGTAAAAGAAAGAAAATGTCAACAGAGGGCACAACCACTTCTTTCTAAAGTTTTCATACCATGGAGAGGAGAAAAAATAATTGTGACTATCAACTACACTGTGTCCATCGGCTACTCATCCCAGGCTGCTAACAAGAGGCAAAAGAGGTTGTTCTCTGCCCATCCTATTTTGAGGTTTCACAATGTATGGAAAAACATACACCCAAAGTTTAGTAATGATCATAAAATGGTTTGCCAAAGGTATCAACTCATGACAGGTAGGACATGTGTACTGATCAAATATCTGATCATATCTGCTAACTGTCAATTTTGGCAGTTCATCTAACCACCATTGTTGCAAGGTATGTCAATCAAAATAGATTTAAGTGAAAACCTTGCTTCTAGTTTGATGTCCTGCGGTCTAATATTTGTTCAGCATGCACATCATGGAGTGCATTTTATATCAGCATAAAACACGGAACAGTGATTTCACATTATGGTGTGAAAGGGTAAAAAAAATTATAAATGAAGACTGAGTACGTTTTTGCACGTACTTGACAAAGCTTGAATTAAATGATATTTTAAATGAATACTACTCGAGCTTCAGGCCAGCATGCTGGGGGAAGCTCTGCGTTTGGAATTGAGCATTTCCACTATTAGTATTTTAGCTCAGCACACATTTTTGCAATATGCAATATGCATTAACAAAAAGTAACATTTGCTTTGAAAACCCAAACATTGAAATGTTTAGAGGAAATGTGGCCCCCTTTTCCTCACGTGAAATATCCCTGGATATCTGTATAACTGCTGGGGCCTAGATTTTATGAAGTTGTTTAATGGGGAAATACATATGTTCTATTTTAAAAAAAAGAGTTATCTCAATTATGAAAGAATGATAAGCCATAGTATGAACTTAAATTCACTTAAGTACCTGGTGGCTGCCCGATATGTGCCCTAGACTGGTAATGTGATTATACAACTGCGGTCCCTGGAACGTAGAAGATTACCATAAAGATGAGACTGAACTTCTTACCTTTAAGGGAGAATATGGGTTGTCTGGCAAAAACTAGGCTCTGTGTATGTGGATCTGGGGATACTCAAAGCTTGTTACATTGTACGTTTATTGGCAAGCAATTGCTTGATATTCATAGACTGTGGCTTAAGGGTCAGACTTGACTTACAACTGAGGCAATGCTGTTTCTTTTACGCACTAATGATATTATGTATTAATGAATATGTGCAGATGTGTTAAACAGTGTTTTTGAAACTAGTTAGGCCTCTTTAATTGTACATGGAAATGTGTAGGTTTATAACTTGTTCTACTGTTTGTAAATTGTAAGGTTCCCTTCTCCGGTATTTTAATGCTGTGGGCTGTGTTAATTATAGTATGGTTTTACATTTTTTAATGGTGCAAGCCAAATAAAATCGTTTTTCTTCTTCTGTTATAACAATGCTTTCTTTGCAGTTGTTGTTGCTGATTTGTAATTTCAACATTATATGTACTAGAAAAAGTTTCACATTTGTGTGTGTTATGTGTTGCAACTAACATATGTGTCAACCCCAATAGAACTCAATTCACATATTCGCGTGTGTTCCTATGTGTTGCAACTAATGTGTGACGAACTGAATAGTAATGCATTTAAATGGTCTCATGTGACCTGTGTGTTTGCTAAAATGTTTCAAACCCAATAGTAAAATTCACTTATGTTCTATGGTTAAATAGTTTACCTTTGTAAACTGTTCAATATAGGCTTATGCATACAGCATGCATCAAGGTAGAGCGACATTGCATCGGTGCTAAGCTTACCAGTTTCAGAATGGAGCAGCAGGTCCACTTTGAGTAGTTTTGACAATCTGATTGGCATGTGTTAGGTTAAAGATGCAACTCACAGATGGCATTGGAAAATATTTATTGACAGAGAGACAAACAGACTGCTCTCTTCCCTCACCTGTATCAAGACACCTATTGTAGAATACTTATTTTTGACTTTTTATTTTGTATTGTGTTATATTCTACCAAGAAACGTTTCACAAAAATCGAATATCTTATCACAAAATCAACCCATTAAACTATTTACAAATCATTCATCCGTGTCAATAAATTATGACATTCACTTAAGGTTCCTATTATTATTAAAAACCCCATAAAAAGTCATTACAATTTGATAAATGCTAGCAAAGGGCTTGGCTGTTGAAAGCCACTGGCTTCACTCACATCCCAGCCAAGCCATTAAGGAAATCAGATGTGCTGCGCTGAGGGAATCCAGCCTTGTGCAAATAGCGGACTTCCAGCCCTTGCCAGCGAAGCCCGTGCCAGCCAAGGACTTGGCTGTTAAAAGCCACTGGCTGCGCTCACATCCTGGCCGAGCAATTAAGGAAAGCAGGTGTGCTGCACTGAGGGAATTCAACCCACCACAAATAGCGGACTTGCAGCCCTTGCCGGCAAAGCACTTGGCAGCAAGGGTCTTGGCTTTTGAAAGCCACTGACTTTTTAGAGCCACTGGCTGTTAGATTCTCTACGGCGTTGATCCCCGGTGTGGTGTGATCATTGTTTAATTCCGGTATGTTTGACATCCATGGAATCAGGGGGTATAACTACCGAGTTCCAGGACTGCTGCAGTAAAGGACACCACGGTGTTTTCCTGCTGCTGTGCTGTGACGTGGCATGGGTACTGGATGGACTGGTCCCTAAGGCGCTTATGCGCCTGAAATTGCACCAATAGCACCGATAAGAGGATAGTGATCGGTGAGTGCCCTTCCTGCATAGAGAATCTGCTAAATGGAACCTTTGAAAATCGAATGCAGCGTGTGATATTTTAACTTTAACCTTCACTTCCACCCTGTGGCTGCCGTAGTATAATTCAATTACACTTGTGTCACGCTTGACTTTTTCAGCCAGACTGCAGTTAATACATCACAGGTGCCCAACTCGTGAGCAAGGAAAGCTGTGCCAATTGCGCAGGATTAATATGTCCTTTGGGATTAGGCATTTTTGCTTTTATTCTTTGGGGCTGTCTTTGGGTCGACTATTGTTTATTCTGGCAGCATGGTGACCTGGAGAGAGCTGGTAACCTGTGGGTTCCAAGTGGGCTCCTGGACTTAAAGTTAGTAATATTCAAATGCCAGGACCCGAGGCATCACCAGATGACTGCACCGGGGCATCGGACTGTGGGTGCCTTGCTGGCTGTCGCAGAGTGCCCGGTCCTGATATGTTGATCCATTAAGCATTTACCATAGAAGTGATTTCCATACTTGAAGTTGATAGTGTTATTGTTTTGATCTTGTTCACCTCTTAGAATTACCTTAGTCAGATCAACCAGGCTTAGGCTACATGGGGTGATAAGGTGGGGAAACCTATCAATATTTATATAAAATCATATTTCTACAGAGTTCTAATGTGGGTACATTTTTTTTATTTTGTATATGTTTTATTAGCATAAAGTTCATTTTAGTGTTATGTTATTTTAAATTTACCTCTAATTGCCATTGTTGCAGAATCTAGTTACCCACCATCGATGGATATTATCTACAGATATTACTCGAATTGTTGGGCAATAATGCCCAAAAGGGAAGTTATGCGATAGCCCCCTAATCCTAAAAGGGCATGACAATTTACAAAAAAGAATGGGTGACGTGAACATAACGATTTAGGAAACTGCAAATCTCTTACAAGTTATCGAAGAGCCTCAGCCTGGAAAAGTAGTCCCCCACAAACTAAGAAAGAGTAAGATTATCCCTAAGTATAAAACCATCAGATGAGCAGATGCGGATAGGCCCTGCTGTGAGCCAAACTAGCAGCAGTGTTACTAAGGAGAACTGTAAATCAAAGGATGTCAGAGAGCGAGTAGCGATACTGAGAACTACCTTTAGTAGAGCAGGCTTGAGTTCTTATGTTCCATCCCTACTTACTTTATTTTAATTCATTTATGCCTATACACAAGGTGTTTCAAGGTGCAACAAGACAAAAGGGGAGGAGGGTGGGTTAGAAGAAAAACAAAAAGCAAAAAACGGTTCTACTAGGCCTTGTGACATTCAGACTGCGCAAGTGCAGTTAGTTAACTTTAGTTAATGTTGGGAGTGTGCTTGATAATTATGAGACAAGACATCCAGCAGTGCAAATAGAGAGCAAATGTCACACTGTGCCAGTAGTATTAGTTGGTGGTAGGATGGAGGGCTCCAACACGGAGGAAGTCCAGGTAAATGAAGTTACGGACAGCACTGATCATGTATTAATTTATCCTGCAGAGTTAGCCATTTGGAATCGGTACAATAGGAGCACGCCCCTTTTGTCAAACTTCCTTAAAGATACTGGTAACTGTGAGGGTGACTGCAACTGCTTAGATTTGAGAAAGGTTGTGCATTGTCTCACTGCAGACTTTATGACACTGCATAAAGAACTAAAGGAAGTCAAAGCTAAATTAGATATGGCCTTGAATGTCCCAAGGAGCAATGTCATAATTAACCACGCTGGCGGCCAACGTAGAATACCAACTGCTGCCAAGAGTACAGTACCTATGATTGATGATGAAGCCTCAAGTAACTTCCAGAGCGTCATTAATGATTTTGTCAGAAGGAATCCCCCTCTAAGACAGATAATGTCCCAACGCCTCCGTGCAGGGAACCCCTGGTTAAGATTACCACATCAGATGCTAAACCTTCAAATAGCATCTATTTGGTTAATGTCCCAAAACTCATAGTAGGTAGATTCTCTGCTGATTAAAGCCATACGTTGGCTTTGATATACAAGAGTCTCTTGATCCATCGTAAAACGTGATATAATTAGGTGCTGTCACCACCATTGCCCTGCGAGACCGAACAAAGACTACAACCAGTTAGATTGTTGCGACACATATTTGGTGGAAGGATTGCTGGCCATGGAGGAGAGATTGCTAGCGTCTCAATTGCTAGTGCCTCCATTGTTGGAAATTTGTATTTTCAGTTAGAAACAGGCACGTCACTGAAGTGAGTGCTTTGAATGACATTGGCCGAAGCAGAGGAGATGGAAATAACACACCAAACCATAACAAGAAGGCATCTAACCACACACCATCAATCAGCCAGGTATTGTGCATATGTATTCCAGGGCCTCTCTTAGCTTTCAATCAGCCCTTCGTTTGACCAAGAATGTAGAAGGGTAAAACGGAATTTGATCAAGCGTGTTGAAGAGTTAGCTCACGGTGGGAGGAAGGTTGTACAAGCAGCTCACTCCCACTATGAGAATTTGCTAAAAAGAAAAAAAAGGAGGAGCATAATGGAGGCATATGGGATTCCCTTTCAAAAGCCATCCTGGAGAAGATATCAAAGAAATTCTGGAGTCTCAAAGGAATGGGAAACATTGATGCTCAGAAGCAGATTCAATGTAACATTCCTGAGCCAGTGTGGCACTCGCACTTGTCAGTGTTGGACATGGATTCCAGAACTGCTACAGATGTAAGCTCTCCCACGATGGTTAGTAGCAAGGAGCAATCTGATCCTCTCAGTTGTACCTTGAGTGAAGTCAGTATTGCTCTCAAGAGTCAAAAATCTGATAAAGCACCCAATCCAGATACGGTGCTGGCAGATTCTTCTAAATGTGAGTCCTCGTTCTAGGTTTCCTACCTTACTAAATGTTTCAATGCTGCCTTGTTAGCAAATTCCGTCCCCAGTCTTGGACTCAGGCTGAGATTGTTCCGTTGTATGAAAAGGATAGCAGACAGGATCCAGGGAACTACCAGTCAATTTCTTTGTCGGACGATGTGGGAAGATGTCTGCTAAGACATTTTTGCTGCACTTGGAATCTTGCATCAATGATATTAATATCATTTACCACCTACAGCCTGGTTTTCGGGCTACGTTGGAACCATCGACCAATGTTTAAGACTGGGCATGTAGTGTAACAAATATGTTACTTTAAGAAAAATGAGACTATATGACACATATGTCAATTTAAAAACAGCCTTCATCACAGTCCCCAGGTTGGGGTTGTGGAAGACCATATGAGCATTCCTACCGCCGTTCTCAGGGCTATACAAAGTTTATATACTGGGAACAAAGCTGTCATAAGATGGAGTGCAGATGGCAGGGTCACCAAGAATGTCCCCATTCAAATGGGAGTGCGCCAAGATTGTGCTCTAGTGCCAAAACATGTTTGTCTTGTTTTTAATAGTATTAACTCTAAATTAATGAACTTGTCTTGTGATGCACCAGTTTTGGGCATGGAAAAGTGCCCAATTTGAATGTTTCCAGAAGATGCCATACTTTTATCTTTAACCCCATGGGGATTGAAAAAAATAAACACTTGCATTTGAAGACTACTGTGATGCTAATGAGTTGTCTATAAATGGAGAGAGAAAAAACTGTGGGCCCTAGGAATGGGGGAATGAAAGGGAATAATAAATTACAGTTAATACTCAATGGAGAAAAAGTTGAGCAAGTCAAGGAGTATGATTACTTGTGCATCCGATTTATTGAAAAATATAAATGGACCACTTAGGTCTCAAAGGCTGATATTACCCTCATCTATTAGACTGGTGCCATTGCAAAGTTTGCTCTAGACTATGGCAATGGGGCAGTGAGAGTAACACTGGAGGCCTATTCTGCCCAGGATAGATAAGTTGCGCTCTATGGGGAAGAGCAATGGGCAGGAGCTAACTGTGACCAACTAACTATTAGTGACAATACATTTGTGGAGCATTTATTGGGGCTGCCCAAGAATTCACCTATTATTCCTGTATTCCTATAGGTTGACTTTCAGAGGACTGGGCCGATTTGTAAGTCCAAAACTCTATTTTACAGGCTTAGAGTTCGGTCGGCTCCTGGATTGACTTAGTATAGATTGTCCCTGGAAGACATTTGATCTCAGGAGGGTGGTCAGTCCTTGCCCGGATGAAGTATCTAAAGGAGGCCTTTGTCTTCCCTAGGACAGAGTGGGTGCTGGTTAGAACCACAGCTTATTAACAGGAGTTCAAAACAACTAATTAATAATATAACTCGTGTATAATATAGCATGTGCTCTTTTTTCCGATATTGCAAGCAGTGAGAGTGGAAGGACATATTGGAAGCTGAAGCAGAAATGTATGTATTTAGTTATTTATTTATTTAATAATATCCATACAATCAACAACGGCTTTACATATATACAGCGAGAACAGACCTTATGAAGACACCAGTTAAAAGAAAGTAATAAGAGTCCTGCTTAAAATCTACAAGTATATAAAAAAAAAAAGAAACACAGGACTAACACTAAAATAGGCCATTAGACAATTGACTAAGTACATTCAGGCATAAATAATAACATGTCATCATGTGGTACATAAGGTTTACTTCATTGCCTTCCAACAGTGATTTCACATTGAAATATTCAATGTCAATGGAATTGTTATAGGCCTTCACATATTTCATTCGTAGCATAATGAGACTCTCACAGTGGCATATAATATGTTCAGCTGTTTCAATCGTCAGATTGCCACACAGTCTGCACTACCAACAATTTCTTTCAATCCCAATTTTTGCACCCACAATTTCAAACGTGTCCAACACATTGAACTTGAACAGTAGGTCATTCCTAACCGTTTTGCTATTAGGGAAAGCTGTCAGGTATGTGGAAACTTCCATACACTCTAGGCACTGCTGGATCAACATGCCGCTGTTAGAATTGGTGGCCATGTTTCTTTCTGTCCTGGCGCTATGTATTACATATTTGAAATAGCCCTAAAGTCTACATGTGTAAAGCTTATTAACTCGTTATCTTTTTCATGTGTCCATTTGGTATAGGTGGGCCTAGGCTGTCTCAGCACTCCAAAATTTTCACTATTGTCAATATCTCTGAAAGCTTTAAGAAGTTCAACAATTGTAGTTTCATTGTCTAATTTACATATATTTGCATAGAGCACAGCAGTTTCTATCCCATGATATCGCCACCTACATTTATTTTTAGAAAATTCCCTTAAAAAATGCATTTTTTTTAAATGTGTTCTTTTATTTGTTCTCCCATACTTCAGCCCTGTAAAGTATAGCAGTAGGATAGGACTTAGCGAGTACCCACCTTGTTTACCAATAAATTGTCTCAGAGCCATGGTGATTTTCATACATTTAGCTTTTTTTTCTACACATTGTGTATTCCAACTCAATGCCTCATCACGACTTCGCAGTAACCCTTAAATCTGGCGGTAGCGCTATTACAGCCGGATTTAAGGGTCCGCCAAATCAGGGCTTCGGCGGATTTCGCCCCAGCTTTGAGCTGGGGGAAATCCGCAGAAAATTCGCGCTATTACCGCCGGCGGGAAATCCGCCGGCGGTATTAGCGCAAAGATTCCCCATTGAGCCCAATGGGGAATGGGGCATTCCCGAATGGGCTCAGTGGGGAATGGGGACTTACATTACCGCCAAACTTGTGATCCGGCGCTATTAGCGCCGGGGAGTTCGGCGGTAGGGCTAATACCGCTCGCGCTAATAGCGTTACCGTTACCGCCCAAGTCGTGATGAGGCCCAATTTCTAGTCAGCCAACACACCCAAGTATTTGTAACATGCCACCTGTTGATTATCTGCCCATTGAACTCCATCTCGTATTATTCAGATGGTAGTTTTTTGTTTTTCTAATAAAGGCTATTATTTTTGTCTTTGCAAAATTTATTTTTAGACCATTCTCATTTGCAAACTTCTCCAAGATTTCTAATTTAATCTGTAATCCCTTGGCAGTATAGTATAGTAGCAACATATCATCTGCATAACCCAGCCACCCCTTTTTCAGGGGTCCCATTTTTACATCATATGTTTGTTTGGCATTTAATGCCACTGCCAGCTCTGCTAAGTACATGTTAAAAAGGGTGGATGGCAGAATGCATCCTTATTTCACGCCATAACATGTTGGTATCAATTTGGTGACTTTGCCGTCCCCGTCGAGTCTTACTCTAACCAATGTGCTGAAATATAGAAGCCTAATCATGGACAGCAGGCCTGGTGAAATGCCCCATAGAATGAGTTTATTCCACAGCTTGTTCCTAAGGATCGTGTGAAAGGTAGCACTGAAATCTATAAAGGCTCCATAACGTGGAGCTGGCGCCTATCCCACGCATACTCAATAATTGAGACAAGGGTGGCAAGGCTGTGTAGTGTGGAAGGCTTAGTTTGGAAGCCCGATTGGTTCGGAGGAAGAATGTGTTTTTCAGCAATCCACTGATTAAGCTCCTTTAATAGAACCTTGGAAAAACATTTGCTGGGATGTCTAGAATGGCTAGCATGCGGTATTTGGTCGGATCTTTCCAACACCCTTTTTTATATATGGGCAGAATCAAACTTTCCCTCCAAGAGTTGGGGACACAGCCGTGTTTACCAATCCATTGAAAAAGTAAATACAATGCCTGTGCCCAGAGGATTGTGGACAACATAAGCAGTGCATTGCAGGTTCCATCCGGGAGGGAGGCAAGAAGTGCTTTGATCATATAGACGAGTTCAACAACGGAGTGTTGGTCAAGCCATTCTTCCTCTATTGTGATGTACTCTTCATCAATCATATCCTGGGCCCCAAGCGTAATTTGCACATGGGATATCCACTCATGTTCACCTACACTGTTGATTGGTAGATTTTGTTTTTTGGTGCCGTTTACTACTGCCCAACTTTTATGTTATTATTATCTCTAGCATATCTTGCTTGCAAGTGCCACACATTGTTAGAGGTGTTGGTTCTATGTTGATATAGCCACTTTCGATAGTCACTTTTTGTGTCTGGATTTTAGAGAGTGCGTCTGCCCATTCACTATTTCTTATCAATCCAATTTTAATACTTTGTTTTTATTTAGCTTTGTGAATTGCTCTATCATACTGCGGAACATTATTATGGGCTTTATTCCACCTTTTGCTCACATTCGTGCATGCTCTTTTGTTACTGGTAGCAGCCAATTATCTGTAAGGACAAGTTCAAAATCGTTTAAAGCTATGGGCTCGACTGTACCTTTCAGTTCACTCATTTTCGTTATGAATGGCGGTAACAACTTCTCCGCTATCCCTTTACATTTTTCCAGTTTATTTGGATGCCATTTAATCCTATTTTTTCCATTTCTTTCAAAGATATTACCATTGAATTCATAGTCAATTTTGTTTTCCTTCTTCGAGAGCAACAGCTAGAGGGGGAAATGGTCACTCTCCAAACGTATACCAACCATCGGGTCCACCAAATGTTCGCAAGCTCTTTCATTGACTACTATATAGTTACTATATATTCGAGTGGCGCCTTTATTTGCTTCACTTTTGCAGTTGCCATTCAGCATGCTCATGTTATGTGCCTGAAACAATTTGGCCCTGCCTGTTGGATGTTGTATTATCAGACTGCCCGATATGATATGATGTGGCATTTAAAACGCGCCTATACACAAGTGTTTCAAGGCGCGACGAGGCAAGGGAGGGGAAACAGAGGAAAACAGACAGCAATCCTACTAGGCCAGGTGACATTGAGGTCGCGCAAGTGCAGGGGTGGGGGGAAGGGAAAAGGGGAAGAGGAGGGGGCAGTGTAGCAGTACATAGGATAACAGTAAAATAAATAAAGACAATAAATGAAAGTGTGGCCAGCTGGTGGCAAGTGCAAGGCTAAGAGCAGAAATCAGGGGTCAAGTGCTACTAGGGGCTGTAGGGATACAGAACAGTCCCCAAGTGCAAGGGTTGCCAGGGGGCAGTGCAGGTGTGCAAGTGGCAGGGGCGGGGGGGTTGGGCCAGAGAACAGAGGGTAACCAGGTAACAAGTGCAGTTGAAGTTTTAGATTCAGTCAGGAGATTAGCAGGGGAGAGGAGGAGAGAAAGCAGAAGCAAAGAGGAAGGTCTTGAGGTGCTTCCGGAACTGGAGATGGTTCTCCTCAAGTTTCAGAGAGGCAGTTCCAGAGGGAGGGCCCAGCAGAAGAAAGAGATCACTGCTTGGAAAATCGCCTGACCCTGAGGGAATTGGAGGCAGATGAGCAAAGAGCTCGAGAGGGAAGATATTTAGGAAGAGAGAGTTGAAGGTATTGGGGTCCCAGGCCCCAGAAGGCATTGTGCACAATGCAGAGGATTTTTAAAATAATCCTCACCGCCACTGGGAGCCAGTGCAGAGATTTCAGTCCTGGAGAGGTACGATCTGTGGGCTTGAGTCCAAATACAAGTCTTGCAGTCCTGTTTTGGATGAGTTGCAGAGGGCGGAGGGTAGAGGCAAGCAGATTTAGAAAGAGGCTGTTACAGTATTTCAGCCCAGAGAGAACGAGAGCTCTGGAGACAGTGAAATTCTGGGGGAAGGAGAGAAAAGGAAGAATACCTATGAGGAGGTGCAGCTGGTAGTGTGATTTCTTAGAGACGTCAGAGATGTGAGGAGAGAAGGAAAGTGTGGAGTTGAGGATGACCCCGAAGTTTTTAGCAGGAAGAGGGCCAAGAGAGGCGGGCCAGAGAGTGACAGGAAATAAGGGAGCAGATGTGCCGATGAGAAGAATCTCAGTGTTAATGGCATTAAGGCAGAGAGCATTGGTGGCACACTACTCCTGGATGGCCGACAGACAGTCAGCGATGAGAGAAGGAGAAGAGCTGGTGGAAGGGAGCCTGACAATGAGTTGTGGGCCATCCACATAGCACATAAGGTTGGGGCAGAGAGCGGCAATGCAGTGGGCACGAAGAGCCAGGTATTGGCTGAACAGCCAGGGAGAGAGGCTAGGCCCCTGGGGAACACCACATGTAGAGATAGAGATAGAGGAGAGGAAGGACCCCAGTTGGACCTGGGAGGGGCAATCAGTTAGGAAGGAGGTCAGCCAAGCCAGGGCCTGAACGGTGATACCCAGGTTATCACAGAGACGGTTGAGCAGGATAGCATGGTTGACCGTGTCAAAGGCAGAAGAGAGATCAAGTAAGATGAGGACACAGGGGATGTTGGAATCAAGGTTGGAGAGCAGGTCTTCACGGATGTTCAGGAGAGAAGTTTCCGTGCTTCTGGCAGCTCTGAAGCCAGACTGTTGGTCATGGAGACAACCAACAGATTCAGCTGAAGATTCAGCTGGAAGATGGACAGCTTTTCCAGGAGTTTGCCCAGAAAAGGAATGATGGAGATTGGACAATAGTTAGCTGGGCAGGAAGGGTCGGCAGAGGGTTTCTTAAGAAGAGGGTGCACAAGCGAGTGCTTCAGGGGACAGGGGAAGACTCCAGTGGCAAAGGAGTGGTTGCAGAAATCAGCCACAGCAGGAGCCAGGGTGTCAATGTGGTCTTTAATGGTATTGGAGGAACAGGGGAGAACCTGTTTTGACAAGACTTTCATAGATCAGACTTGTCTAGAAACCTCATCTGGGGAGAACAGGTGAAAGGCAGAGAAGGAGGGAGGAGAGGTGTCCGAAGATGTGCCAGAGGAAGAGCAGGGAGTAGAGGGAGGAGAGGGAGAGGAAGAGAGAGAAGACAGGATGTCCTGAGTTTTAGAGATATAATGGGAAGCCAGGACAATGCAGAGGGCCTGGGAGGGGACAGGAGAAGTAGAGCCTGAAGCAGGATTGGCCAGCTCTTTGCAGATTTTAAAGAGTTTGGCTGAATTGTTCGATGCCGCGGAGATGTGGGCTTGGATGTGGGCTCTCTTCTTGGTGCGGTCAGAGAGCTGGTATTGCCTTTGGAGCAGGCAGCAGGCCAGTTTGACAGAGGATTTACCCAAAGCACGCCATTTCCTCTCAGCCAGCCTGCACTTGCGTTTAAGGGTGACGAGGTCTGAATCGTACGAATGTAGTCGTAGGAATGTATTCTTATTGTTTTGCCATGAAGTACTTAGATCATATTGGGCATTGAAGTCACCAAGCATGATGATAGGGATCTCACTTTGACATTCCTCTAGGATGCAGAAGACTGCAGCAATGTTTACTTTGTTCTGTACTTCATTTGGAGGATTATATAAATTCAGCACTAGCATGGTGGTGGTCTGGGGGTGATCGCAACAGATGGCAGTAGACCACTTTGAATCATGGGCAACCTGGGAGTGTCTCACAGGCACCAAGAGGCCACCCCTGGGTCGTCCAATAAGACCCTTCATCTCAACACTTTGAATGTTGCTTAACCTCTCCAATTTCGCACTGCTCCCACAACCAAGTCTCTTGAATAGCCATCACAGAAAACAAATGCATGTTGGCCAAGAGGCACATCTCTACTGAATAGTGAGAGTTACCCCTTGTGTTCCATGACATAATTATGTCACTGTCATCGATATTGATAGTGTTCGATGAACTGGGATTTGAAAGCCATCAGCACCATTGCCAGTACCCCTCTGGGACCTCGGTTTTATTGTGTTCATTCATGCCATCCTGTGAGTCTTTTTGTGCTCATCACTTTTATCTTGTCTTCACTCTCTTGGTGTCCCTCCCCAGATAGGACCACTCATAATAGGTTTAATAGCACAATGACTACTTAGAGCATGTTTAACATCATTAATTAAAGTTTCTTTACAATATTAGCCTAATTTGTGCAACTCACTTTGATATTGCATTATAGACTCCAGTGTAGATATTGTGGTACACCAGACATTGGTTGTTACTATCTTGGTACCCACTAGTTGGTCAACAACCCTAATGTCATCAGAAGTGATTGTACGTAACGGTACCATTGTGTGTAGTAGTTGTATGATGCGATCCCTATTCAATAATTCTTGGCAGGAGTGTGGCAGGAGTGTGTTGCCTGTGTGAAGCTCCAGTAATTTTTGGCTGTTACCAGTGTTTACAGTGTTTGTTCTATCTCTGTGGCTAAGGGTGGAGCTTTCCCTTCAAAATACCCTGCTCGATATTGAACATCGCGGAGTGTGGCAGGAGTGTGTTGCCTGTGTGGAGCTCCAGTAATTGTTTGCTTTTCCAGTGTTTTTTCTATCTCTGTGGCTAAGGGAGGAGCTTCCCCTTCAAAATACCCTGCACGACACGGAGCATCACAGAGTGTGGCAGGAGTGTGTTGCCTGTGTTCCCTGGGAGCCAGGGAGGACGTGGAATATCCATATGAATTCGCGAATAGGATTACCATACACCCGTGCCCAGGTGAAATGCACTACAAGCATAATCATGAATGTTGCCCAGCCAGCATCAGCAAGCAGAGAAAAAGCTGCGGGTAAGAAGCTGATAACCACAGCTGCAAGCGAGGACAACGACCGGCGGAGAGTGGAAGTGGAAGTAAGTGAGGCAGGGGACTGTGGGGAAAAGTGGGAGGGGTATGTAGCGGGCGAGTTGAAAGTTGCAGGCCCCGCTCCTCACGCGCGGAAAGATTTTAGTGGTCTCCCCGTACCAACTCATGGTCAGACTAACAGTCCAGAGTGCCTCCCTGAGTGCCCCCTCCTTACGGTGTCGACAGTGATTACCCTCTAGAGTGCAACCCATTGGAACAGAGAGAGCACAATTCCAATGCCCTCAGTCCGGACCAGGAGGAGGAGATCACTGTTCTAAATGAAAATGTGATCAACACAGCGCTCATGGAGGTTGCAGAAAACACATTGCCGAGTTCGGCAAAAGAAGTGCAATTTATCGAGGCACTAATCCTGCTAAGAAAGAGCAAAGTGAATACCCCACCCCTGAAGATATTGGCATGGAAGACTGTTGAAAAAACAGGTAAAACCGCTGCCGAACTAAAAAAAGCTCACAGAGGTCCAAAATCTAGAATCCTGGAAATAACATCAATGAATTAGTCCGCAGACCCTCAGAGTGCAAAGAATTAAGACAGAATAACTCCCACCAACAGATTGATGGGAACATAAGAAGGAGTAGCTCTAGCCCCTGCTATGACTGTGATGATCTCAGCGAGAGAGCAGCCCCGCAAAGAATTACACCTTGTACAAATGTCGGGGCCCCTGGTCCACTTAATGTGTCCAACAAATTCAATCTACGAGAGGCACACAGCAAAACACCAGAACGGTGGGAGGTGGAATCCAGCTACTGCCGGGATCTAGCAGAGCTAGTCGTGACAACAGCAAATACCATTTATATATCACAAGATGAAGCGATGCTGGAAGAGATGTCGGAGCCCCCAGGAAATCAAAGCTTTCAAGCTGACAACACTTCCCACAGCCCGAAGACAATTAGGCGTAACTCAATCGCAATTGCGGACCAAGTCATCAAAGACCTGGCAGCTCTAAATGCAAAGATGGCTTGGGCAACCAAGTCACAAAAGGCACCATCAAAGGACATCATAAAGGTACTGAGTAAAAATACTCCAACTGAATCCATCGACACGGAGAGCTTAGAGAATCTAGCCAAGAACGTGCAGTTGAGAAGACCAGTGGAGGGTGGCAGAAGGCAAACACAAAAAAGGGCCAGAAACGAAAAAGCTCAGAGAGTGAGTTTTGCTACTCTCAGAAGCGATTCAAAGGCACTAGCTGGCACGAAAGACCTGATCCCAATGGCCCGGGAGAGAGAAGGGACGCTCCTATAATGCGACCGCATCAGCGGCCAGTCGAAGGGTCACCCTCTTCATCGGAACGGATCTCTTATCCTCAAAAAGCTCCACCAAGGAAAGAACAGAATGGATTACTGCCAATTACAGCGATAACCGAAAAAGTAATT
The DNA here is from genome assembly GCF_040938575.1 of Ambystoma mexicanum. Lineage (NCBI taxonomy): Eukaryota > Metazoa > Chordata > Amphibia > Caudata > Ambystomatidae > Ambystoma > Ambystoma mexicanum. The sequence goes on along the minus strand of NC_090926.1, from coordinate 359,896,315 downwards.
ATTGGACTGCGCCCAATTTTGATGTCAGCCACCTCAATTGCAGTTGCGCCTCTAAGCAAGCTGTTTGAACAACTTAATGAGACCTACAGGGACCTGACAGCACTACTGAATATCAAAATAGTAAAACTAGAATCGGATTTGTTAGACATGATGGCGCAAATTACAGTGAAGCAGAGAGGGAATGACATTTCGCTGACGGTGCTGAAAGAATCGCTGAAAAACAACTCTGAGGACAAAAGACTACTGGCTGAAGTAACTAGACAGGCCCTCACAATTTTGCAAAGGGGACACGAAGGAAGAAATCTGTCCATAAGAACAATGGCAGCCAGAGTGAAAGGTCAACAATTGCACCAACAGGAACATCAGGAGTCCAACAGTCAAAGACAAAAGGGATCCCCGAGTCGGCCTATCGGAGAGCTTGGACCTGATCAGGAGAAGCCACAGGAAAAAAAGGACACAGATCTGACCCGCGATACATGTCCGGCATCAAAATGTAATGTGGCAGAGTCCGGCGGGAAAGACGAATGAACTCAAGGGATGAGGCAACATCAACAATAGAATTGGCAATAACCCCTGCAGATGCCGAAATACAGATGAGCCCCCCTAAGGAGAATGAAGACCTCCCGACACAAATCCCAGTTCCAAAACCATGAACCTCAGCGGTGGTGGTGGGACAAAAACCAGAAGCAATGAATGGCAAGATCCCTCCTTCCCCACCTCATCAAAAAGAAGCTGATTGGTTTGATATATTTGAAAACCCTCAGACGTCAAAAAAATGTAATAACAAGAATACCAAAGAGAAAGAAGCTGAGATGAAATATGGGAATTCTGAGAAAAAAAAAAAAAAACATGCCAGCTCAAAAGAATTGAAATGCAAGAAATGCATCAAACGTTTTCAGAACCATTAAAGCACTGAACGTCACGATTAAAAATGCAGAAACAAACAATGACTCAACAGGAAAGAAGGGAGCGGAAAGTAAAACTAATAAAAGACCGAATATTTAGAACACAATAGCAGAAAAAGAAGATGCAAAAAAAGGCACCATAGAGGTTAGTGAAGATGAGAGCTGCAATGAGGAATTGATGAACATGTCTACTTACAGCATTCCAGAGGACGACAGCGAGGATGAGCCGCAGGTCAAAAAGACACAAACAGGCCTGGTTGGTGACACATCCGAAGAGAGCAAAAATCCCCAGACTGAGTACCCGAGCAAAACAGACCAAGAAATGCCAGGCCAAAAACGGGTGATAATAATGATGTCTTCACCTGAAAAAAAGCTCAGTGAAACTAAAACCAGTGACAAAAGGTTGAATGGCAAAAAAAAAATATTTCAGCAATCGAAGAGAAGCAAAAGTGCAGCATTTATAACCACTACTTGGCACAAATTGAGGATAAGAACATGGCAAATCAGATAATAAATTCAAGCCTTAGGGTAAACAAGTATGATGGTGCTAAACAAGATCGAACACCAGCCCAAGCAAAACAGTCCAATACATTGGAATGTGGCGAGACGAGTCTGACTCGGTCACAACAAGGCAAGCCGGCACCCCGCCACCAGGAGCTGCTACGTCCAGATAAAACCTATAGAATACTGATTGAACATTTGGAAGTAAGAAAGGGAGACCTGCCAATAAATAGAAACTTGGTTCTACAACTCTTCCATTTTATTCCCGCTTTCAGAGCAACCAAAAGTGCTGAAATCAATTGTGTGGAAATTTTGGAAGATTCCGGTCGTGACAGAGTGCTACTACACATTGACACCATAAAATTGGTGCAGCTAATAATGATGTGTCAGAGACAGCTGATAGAGTCAGGATTTCAAGCCTATGAAGTTGACAACACCCTATCAAACCTTGGAGCAGTTGAAAGGCCTCAAATAAGACCTGAGTGGGAACAAGACGCTAAACCCCAACCCGATTTCCAAGGAATCAATCTAACAGTCCATGTCAGTTTGCCGTAGAGGACTCAAACGACTTACTGGCTAGTGCAGCCGAGTGGCAGGATGATCTGAAAAGAAAGAAAAATCAAGATCACGGTTGAGAACTCACAAGAGAAGCCGACTGTAAATTGCGGGACACCAAACACCAACCAAACGAATAAAGGAGCGAAGAGTTGGGCATGGGTAGCAAAGTCACTATATGTAAAATCTGAAAGTTAATGCCAAAAGCAACTCAAACAGATAGTGATTGCTACCTGGAACAGGACAACTCATCCTGGTTAACCGGAAAAGCGGGTTCAGTATAAAAGCAACACAAAATCACTCAGCTTATATACAACAGGCACGATTCGAGTCAACTGATGGCGTGACCAATGAAAAAAGAACTGTTTATGTCATTAATATCTATTGGAATCATCAAGCAGTAGTCAACAAAAGTTTGAGGAGGAACTGCTGGACATCATCGATAGTAAAATGGCTGAAAATGCAAACCTGAACATAGTAGTGTGCGGGGATCTGAATATGAAATTTATTGAATTACCAACACTCAAAGATATAAAGAACTCAAGATTAAATAACATAGAGAACCAAAATGAAAAAAAATGTGGCTAGAAGAAATGAGCAATAGAAACATGTACATGATGAATGGGAACATAACTGGCGATATACCTCCGGTGGAGACCTGGGAAAGAGGAAACCAAAAGTCAATCCTAGACTATTTCTTCATATCGGAAACCATGGCGCAAGAGATCATGTCTCTAAAGGTAATAAAGACCCTGCAAAGTAATCATAATATAGTTACTATTGTATGGAAAGAAAGAAACCTGAGAATAAATGATCAATGGAAACAAGAGATATGCCTGGAACCGGGGCGAAATTGTCTGCGTTTGAAGAACCCCGATATCAAACCCCTGGTCGAACACATTAGACCCAAAGGTGAAATACACACGAAAGATCCAATATAATATCAAAAATTAATGGAAATTTAAATGATCAAAACAACAAAATCTAATAAACCAACTTATCGGAACCACAATTTTGATCCGCAAGTTGCACACAAAAAAAACAACTGAGAAAAGGAATAAGAAGAATTAACATTGCTATTAACTAAAAACAAAATGAGGAAAAAAAGAATCTAAAGAACTAATACAAAAAACTGACTAAAAGCTCATAAACCGATTTTAGAACAAAGAGACGCAGACGCAATACTGAATGCCTTAACACAAAGAAATGCAAGAGGCTTTTGGTCTCTTTTAAATGAGTTAGAAACCCCCCAGAAGGCTTCCCTAACAAATATGGTAAACGAAAGCCAATGGACGGAGCACTATAGTCGATTGTTTGCAAAACAAAAGGACACAATTGTCAGCAGATCTTCGTAAACCAACCATGGGACATAATTATAGAGCGTGAAGACATTTGGACATGTATCCAAAGAATTAGCTCCTCAAGAGCCGTAAGCCCTGGTGGGCTAACCAACCAAATGCTAAATAAATAACCCTGAAGAGTGGACGGATTTCTGTGATGTTCTTTTCCAAAACATAATAAAGTAAGGAAGAATCCCCTCCACATGGAAACTAGGAATTATCGTACCGATCTTCAAAAAGGGCTGCCGAATGGAACCATCTAATTATCGGCCTATAGCCCTCCGAGACGTGGTTGGTAAAATCTTTGCAAGTCTCCACCTAATACAATTGTCCAAATGGATAAAAACAAACAAGGTCTTTGACATAAGACGGACGGGTTTTGTAAAAGAAGTAGGGTGTAGTTTGAATCTCCTAATCTTGAATCTTCTTAAAATGAATGCAATTAGATCTGGCCGCAAAGTATACCTTGTTTTTTATTCATCTAGCGCATGCTTTCGATGGTATTGATCGAGAAACATTATAGTCCAAACTAAAAACCAGAGGGTGTCCCCACAGTCTGATACAGGCCATAAAAGAACTTTATTCGGGCACTTACGTCCAAATCCGTCTAGACAATGATGGCAATTTGACCAGCCCATAAAGACAGACCGGGGAGTCAAACAAGGGTGTCCATTAGCTGCCACACTCTTCAGTTTCTACATCTCGGAGGTTGGCATAGCATTGGATGGAGTAAACTTGTATCCCCCAAAGCTGAACAGGAACCACATTAGTTGGATTTTATATGCCAACGACATGGGCCTTTTAGACTTGACCCCCATTGGACTACAGCGAAAGCTGAATGCGGTGAACACCTATATCGAGGACATGGGCTTGGAGATAAATATGGCCAAATCCGAAATATTAGTTTTGGAAAATCGAAAAAGGATTCGGAGCCACAAAAGAAAACACAGATGGACTTTGGGTGCGGAACATCTGAGACAAGTAACATGCTGTTGATATTTAGGAACCCAGATAAAGTCAAGCATAAATGATGAACCAATGGCAAAAAGAATTGCAAGTAATTGCAAATAACTGATAGCCCAAGGTACCAACATACAAAGAATGTATGGAAAGTTTTCTTTCAAGCCCGTCATAAACTTTTACAAGAGCAAAGTGGTTCCATCTTTAGTTTTTGGAGCTGAGTGCATGTTTGGCTGTTCGAGTCAGATTTGGGCCAGGAGCGAAAGCACCTTTTGGAAGAGAATACTAGAGCTCCCCCAAGGATTCCCCACAGCCTGTGTAGTCTATGAAGTAGGTTTGGCCACATTGAACGCCAGAATAACATGGAATATGCTGACACTATACAGGAAAACCATGGAAGAAGAGGGAATACTGCAATTTGAAGTAATGATTGAACACAAAAGTCAAGAGAACGAGTCGTTACTTCAAAACTGGAGACAAAAATGCAAGGACACCCTCAAACCTCTGAATACCGATGAAAACACCTTAAGAAATAACCTGAACGCAGTAAAAAAAAAAGATTGTTCCAATTAGACTGGTTGAAACATCAGAAAAGAGAGCAAAGCACAAATGCATGAAGAATTCTCCCTCAGAAGCAAAGAGTCTTAACAGCATACCAAAATACATGTAATTATTCCCATGCACACGTCTAAGAAAGAACTATCTGAAATTCAGACTGAATTTGTTTGAAACAAAAGAAATCCTAAGACAAAGACAATGTATAGGAGATGAAGATCTAAAATGTTGATTCTGTCATGACTATGAAGAAACCTTAAAGCATCTTGTTCTCTATTGCCCAGACCAAAGAACGCTAAGAACAAACTAATTACGTCAGGAGCTAAGCAAGGGCACAACCTATAGCGCAGGAGACTGTTGGGGGAGAATGCATAGTAGTAATCTCAAAACACGGACATTGGTACTCACATTGTTTCTCGAGCAGCTACAAAAGAAGATGAAGAAACTGAGGGGACAACACTGGAAAACAAAAGACTGAATAAGAAATAGCAGAAAAATGTTTTATCAAAATAAACAAAAAATATATAAAAAATTAGATTTGGGAATCTTGTTGATTCAGTGGCTCTTAAGTAACTCAAGTTAGTAAAAAATGATGTTTCATTTTCAAAAGTTTGTAATAAACTAAATGGAAAAATAATAATAATAATAATTCTTTATCATTGGCACTGTCTACAACTTGAAATTGTATAACTCTTACCTTATTCTGTGCAAGTCTATCTACTATTTCCTTCTTGCTGCTATCACACATGGGGTCTACCGGTCTGGGCATTAGATATCTGTCCCTCTTGGCTGAGCATTCTATGGCTTCCTGTCTGCTCTCTCTGTTGGACTGATTTGCTACGTTCTGCTTTCTACTATTTGGGGCAGTATCCTCACTGTTGTTATCAGTGTCGGGCATCTCTCTGAAGATACCTTATCAGGCTTCTATGACTGCATCTTGAACTCCATTATTCTTCCTAGTTTTCTTCTTTCTGGTTACAGTTATTTTACGCAATCCTTGCAGGTAGTAGGATGTAGGCTTTTCCCATCCTCTTTAGAACAAGACATATATTGACGTGTGTCATTAACATCTTTTTTCCCTTTTGTCTTTTTCTTGATGACAGTGGGCCTCATTACGAGTCCGGTGGTAGCCATGCTGGTGTTAGGGAGAATTCTCATTTTATGGCTTATTTCCCTTACTTATAGAGTCCCCCAGCAGCTTTGCTGGATTTGAAGGGTTTGTTTCTTTTTACCTGCTAAGAGTGAGACTCTTTTTTCCCACTCTTAGACATTTGTTCTATGTGTGTTCTAGGCTATTTTTTGTGTTTAATGCCTATGGGATCTTTCTCAACCCCTTAGGAAACATCTTTATTCACATGTGTTACACAGCACCCTCAGTGCAGTGACACAGGGGTGTCGTAGCGACCCCCAAACATAGACTCCATACCCTGGGACTGACTACTGTCCCCCAGGGCATGTAAAGTCCCCATTGACTTTACTAGTCAAATCCTATGAACTAAACTAGTACAACCCATCTTACTATGGAGGTTCTCAAAGGGGTTAATAGTTTTTCCCCTATGTTCATTTACAAGAGGCTACCCTATAGTCCCTCTCTCAAAAGTTTCTGGCTGGTGCCAGTGGTTACTACCATAAATATTCAACCACAAATATTTCCCTATGGTATTTTTCATTGTTCGAGGCTACCACATTTTCTGACAGCCTCTAACATACTGCCGGTGCATTTTAATATTAACTTTGCTCCGGTAGGTTTTATTTGCCAGAACTTTAATATAATTTCTTTCTTGTGTCTTTCTCTAAACTCCTAACCCAGGTCGGGGATCCTTTGTTCGTCCTTTTGGTGGGCTTCTACCGAGAAGCCCTCCTTTCGGCGCCACTGAGTCTGGGATGGGTCCATGTGTGGGAGGGGGAGTAGGACCCCTGGACAGGGTTGCCTCAGCAACCCATGTCGCACTCTATCCTGATAGGCTGGAGGGTCTACCGCCAAGATGACCATTCCACTGTGTAAGTGACAGCTAGGCTGTATGAATGGGGATCTTTTTGCATAAAAGCAGGGTCCTGAGGACTGGAAGAGCAAGACGTCACCACTGGAACTAAGAAGCCGAAGAGGAGAGAAGCCAAAGACATCTGCAACAACTGAACTACCGGTGAAACCCTGCTGCAGCGTCTCACCACTTTTCTCCACACGACGAGAGAAGATCTTCACCTGCAAGAGCCTTCTTCCCTTGAGCTGGTGGGGCCAACCAGCCAACCAGTTTGCCAATCACCTTCCCAGACCTGCCTTGGTCGAATCTCCCATACCCTGTACTCAGAGGCCGGATAGCCAGGCACCAATCGATCCGGACCGCAATTTAAAGGAGCATACCTTTTATTTGTCAGGCAGCACCACGGCTGGCTTCGTCCATGGGCAAAGCAGTAACTCGAACCTTCCTCCACGACGAGAGCCTCTCTTCCTCTGCTGGATCACCCGAACTGCAGGAACTACCAGGAACAACCGCCACAGCAGGAGCCACCACTTCATTTTAAGGTACATTGTTCCGCCAGGCCGCCCTTTATTCGCGGTAGTGCTAAATATGTTTTAAATCCTTTACCTACCTGTTGGGTTGGCCGCCCCCCTCTCTTAACATTGTCTTTTCAACTTCTACAACCAACTTTTCAAATTCGTAAACCAAAGACTTGACTGCAGCTACAAGAACATTTTGCTCCTGGGCCCTTGCCCTGTACCACTGACTCTGGCACAGGCCTACTGACTCTGGTCACATTTTTTATATCTGCTTTCTTTAGATTGATTGTCACTGAGAACTGTTTTGGTGCACCTATTTCTTTTAATTACACTTTCCTTCCCATGCTTAAACATTGTGAAATGCCATTTTGCTCAGTTTTCATTTTAAGTATTGCCTATACTGATGTACTGTCTTGCTGAACTGGTTCACAAACTGATGGGAAGTGTTGCTAGGGTGTATGAAAAACAATTTATAGATAACTTGAGTTTTCCCTCGATTGTGAGGAATTGTTAGAGGATCCCTTGTGTGTAGTTTTCACTGTGCCGTTTTGCTCAGTTTTCACTCTCGTTCACTTGGTCTACAATTCAACTTGGGAGTGTGTATTTTTTTCCTTTGACTTAATTTAACTTGCTTGATGACTGTGATATATGTGTTTTATTAGAAATGTATAAAATAAATATATAACTACTTTTCAATACCAAGTTTTGGTCAGTGTTTCCTTGTACCATGGTACAGTAGACCTATTGTGTAAACCCTTAATACTGCTCATCTCCCTCTTGAGATAAACCTGACTGCTCAGGCACAGCTACCAACTAAATCTTTGTTGTACAGACTGATACCAAAGGGGATATATTGCTCTCACCTGTAGTCCTAATCTGGTGTAGTGCTCCCTTAGGGAACTGCACTGGTTTCTGCCTAACAGCTGGTAAAAGTGGCAGGCTGTCGCTTCACTCGTGCATTTTTCCGGTGCCTGTTTCCATGGAAACACTCAGTGTTTACGACCCCAGTGTTCCTGGAAGTCAGGCACCGAAAAAAATGTAAATCCCCATTCGCATAGGACTCAATGGGAATGTGGAAAATGGAAGCACCAGCACCATTAATAACGGTGCTGGTGCTTCCCAGAAAGGCTGCTGGCAGGTGCCATCCAGCCCACCAGCTCAGGCTTGGTAGGAGAGATGGCAGCCGCCCGCAGACTCGGTGTGTGCCAGTCCGGTAACAACGCTGCTAGTAGGCTTACCGGCACCGTTGTTACCGGACTGGAATGCTTGTAATGAGGCCCAGTATCTTTATCACTATGTACCACAACCACGTCTTCTGCCTTATTACATTTCATTTGAGCTGGGAGATTGACTATCTGGGCTATTCTCTTGGAGTTGTGTGAATCAGAGACTTCAGTCACTCTATCTCCCTCTTTAAGCATTACAAATTGGTCACGGATGACACACCCGTTCTCGGGTTCAATGGACCTGTGCCCACCGTACATACTTGCCTGGGAGCAGACATTTGATTATTAAAATTACCTGGATGCAGTACCCCTTAAGCTCTCAAGGGCACTGTATTACAAGCTTCGCTTGGGCACACTACCACTCTCCGAATCATTATAGAAGTTGAACTGCAATGATTCCACTCAAATCAATCGAGAATAAAATCCATGTTTTGCTATTCTGCCTTCTCGACCAGGGAATTAGGCAAAAGTACTTGAAGCCACTATTCAGATTTATAGCTGTTAGAACTGCCAGCAAAGCACTGGCATTGTGTGTAATCTCGAATAATAACTTGACTATACACTCAGTATCCATGATTCTGTCATTGTATTGATGTGCCATCTTTTATTCGGACGCATCATTATTAATTGCACCATGCACTTTCCTAGTCTGTTTTTAGTACGTTCTGTCGATTTGTATATTCTATGTCTGATTCTTGTATTTTTGCTTATTTGTGACCTTTTATTATGTGGACAATGATTGATTTTAATGTAATGGAACTCATGAGTGTATATGTGTGTTAATGTGTTATGATATTGATTGTTATGAGTATGAATTGTTTGTGATAATATTTTTATGGTCTCTGACCAAAATAAAGTTAATCAAATTGAATCGATATGCAAATCTTCATCTAAAAATAATCAATAATGTATTAGAACCCTCCATTAATCTTGACCAGAGGTTTTCACTAATCACCATGCTAGGATTTTGTCCAATTCTTTCTAACTACATTCTTCGATCTGGTTGTATGGCCTCACAATGTACAGCAAGATGCTTCAGAGTTTCACTGCATTCATGATTTTTATCTAACCTACAGGTTTGATGTTTGATCTGCAGGCCATTAATGGGCCCTCCATCTCTCTAAGGTGCCTAATAAATTAAACCAGAACCTCATAAAGATATAACAGTAATATTTGTTTGGATATCGAGTCAAATACTTTGGACATTGATGAGGATGCCTCGAAAACTTTACATATTCTGAATACAATTTATAATCATACAATATTTGAAACTGCTGAAACCAATAATATGTTTTCTGTTTTTTCATGATCTTATCTAGATTTTCAACAAAGTTTTTAGTACTACTATCTAATTTAGATAGTATTTCCTTGCATTCCTGTGTAAACGTTATAATAACTCTGACTGGATTTGAGATCTTGTAGAAAATATTCAAGTATTTCTATTTAATAAAGAACTCCAAGACTGAATCCCAATTCATTGGAGATTAAAGCTTGAGGAATTGCTTTGGGTAATCTCAATAGCTTTGTTCAAAAGAATCTCTCCAAGCTATGGAGGACAGCTGGTTTCAGTAATGGTAATCATTTGAGTTCATAAATGAAAGTAGATATAACTTTCCCAAATTAGTACTTTTAAGGGGAATCAATGTATAGGCACAGTGTTTTTATGTAATTGTAAGCATCCGTGCCATTAAGAAAAGCAACTTAGATTGTATTCTTTGTATTGTCTTTTTCCTACTGGGCTTGTATTGAACGTACAATCCCAAATACATCAGCTGTGTTTGGCATGTACGTGTTTTCCCTCCTATTGTGCATTAAATCTTTCGTTGGATGTTCAGCCAACTTTACTCATTAAAATTGCTGATTTTGCTGAACTAATCTCTAGCAATGTTAGTGCTCTCTGTAATGTAATTTGAGTCTGATCAAATAAAATAATACCATCTGTAAACAACAAAATGGGGATACACAGATGACATAACATTGGGGGAAAGGAATTTAAATGTCCAACTTGCTGTAGTACATCAGCCACATATGAATTAAATAATGCAGAAGCCAATATGCAGCTCTGCCTCAGTCATCTATATGTTGGTATAGACTTGCTGAGTGCTCCACTTGCATCCAAACGAATACTTATTTAAGTATCTTGATAGAGGTTCATTATTAATTTCACTCAGCCTTCATCAATCCCCCACAACCACAATCTCTTCCAGAAATGGTTGGTGGTCACTCAAGTCAAATGCAAGAGACAGATCTGCACATGCACTAAAAAGAGGTCTATCATTTTTGAATAACGCCTCTGACTGTTAAAAGTTAACAATAACCCCATTTCACGAGGTGCCTGTGATGATCTAAAACCTGTTGTTTCCCTTGTTTCTTTGACCACACATTCAATTCGTCCAATAGGACTGACAGATTTCAGCTACTGAATCCTGTAGAGCTTTAGGTCTATACCTCCCTGGGTTACTCCTATTACCCCTATCACCCTTCTTAAAGATTGGTATGACATAGCTATGCCTCCTTGCATTTGGGATGAGGCTATTCCTCCAAATATTTTCAAATAGACTACTCAGAATAGTAGCCCGCATACCAGTGTTTGCCTTTGGGACTAAATTGGGGAGGCCATGTGGGTCCATAGATCTAGAACTTTTGCATGTAATTATTTTCCTTTCAATATCACAGTAAATTTGCTGCTCAATATCTGTAGAGTCATAAAGTTAAATTGCAATTCCGTTTTTGATGCTACTGCACATTTGTTTTTAAAGTGGTCAACCCACAAGGATTTCTGTATCACGTTAAACATTCCATTAGTTGAATCGTTTAACAGGTCATTGATATATTTCCAAAGGAGTAGGAAGATGTACCCTTTAAATTGGGATGCAAATGGTTTTCTTTTTTTTTCTCCGTCAGGAGATGAGCTCATGGTGAAGTGTGCAAGCCCCTCTCCCAACGAAAAAAAGAAGAAGGTTAAAACATGTTAAAAATTGGCCACCGTCATCTGAAAAGGGACCAAGTCTCTTTTCTATTTGATGCCACTGGTGCAGGCGATGACTATAGAATTGCACCCGGGAAAGACAGATTGTGATTGGTCAATCCGTCTTTCCCAGTTGCAAATGTGTCATTGTGCACATAATTTTACTCTTTGGAGCCTACAGGGAAATCCAAAGGTTTTTTTTTTGTAATTTAGCTCCTACCACAATAGTTATAGTGGATTCTGTTGTGGACTCAAAAAGCTTTTCGAGAGTTACGTTTTCCTGATAGACATCTCAAATTTCATTTACAAAGCTGTGTATGATGAAATGAGACACATCAGAATTAGACCCACTGCAGTCCCTAGGTTTGCTTTACTCCTGTCACCATAATACAAAGCAACTATATCAAGCGACCACATTGTGCCATCAGTGGCCCAGATAAAGACATATACCACTAATCAGCTTGTTGTATCGAGAGAACCCTTTGGAAGTGTCCCGAAGGCAACTTAGTTTTTTACTTTTAACTCTGTCTCCAACTTTGCCTTTCGAGATCAAAGCTACCATCACCATGCTAAACCACACTTTACTCTTTCCCTATGAGTTGGTCATTCTTTGTATTTCTGAGGGACAATATTGGTCGTTTGGACATTTTCTTTCCGCTGCCACCATTGTGTTTGGAATTTCTCACATCCTACCACATAACTCAAATGGAAATACAACCGATGACTAAATGTTGGGTGCTCCTATATGCTTGCAGCATTTAATGGGAGTCAAACCATTGTTGACTTGTACATTTTTGCAATCTATAAGAACCCTACTGATTTTTCTGTCCAATCCACTGTATTGTGGTTATTGTAGGTCCACTGTGCAATGACTAACTCCCATTCCCTCTTGCAAGAAAGCTTTCATGGTGTGCAAGGAATGGTAGACACCATTGTCAGTAACAAGGGTTTTGGGTACCCCTTTCCTGCTGACTATTTCTTTGAGGTATTTTATAATCTCCTCAGTGGTAATGCCCCACACAAACCTGGCATTGGGCTATATTAAATAATAATCAATCAAAACAATGTCAGGCCTACACCAACTGCATGCACCGGTATTTATTGGATCCATAATATCTAACAGAAGTTTGAGCCAGGGTTCTCTTGGAAAATCGAATGACTAAATGAGAGGACTGAATGTCCTTCAGGTCTTGCCCTGCTCTAAGCACACTTTTTGGGCTTCTACCCAACGGCTGACTTCACTTTCAAGTTAAGGCCACTAAACGTTTTCTCTAATGAGTCTTTTTGCTGAAGAAACATTCAAGAGCGCACAATGTTCATTGTGGGTGAAATAGTCTGTAAAACCAATTGATGGACTGTATAGATCACTCATCATGGAAATATCTCCCTCTAATTTAAGCGCCTTAACATATGTAAAACAATGTTTTATAATAAATCCCAATTGCAAATTACGCTCCTTCTGAAACTGTGTAAAGTGTTGTACAGACACTGCACCGTCTAATGGAGGATTCTGCCTCTTGCTCTATCACTGAATAATAATTTTCAAATATTTTGAGAGAGTGGGATGCAATGGCCATGATTTTCTCTTGAAACCCATTCCATTGCACAGATACTGCATGTAGAGTGGAATGCCCTTGTGATGCTGGAAATGCATCAGAGGGACAGGGCCTCTGAATCCTTGTCCTTTACTGCTTTTTATCGTGTGTTCTGTCATGTTTTCTGCCCAGGAGTCCATGTGGGACTCCTGGCAGTGCAGCTCTCTCTTTTGGTTTGGTGAACAGACCCATGGGATACCCTTATGGCACCCATGGGTAGGGGTACAACCCTGTGACCCTAGTGTATGTTTTTGGGCACCTGTGGGTGGCCCACAGAGCAGGGTATGGGCTGGTGGCAGCTCCATGCTGAATTTGACAGGTGCTCTGGGTGTCCTCCATTTTGGGATACCCAGGCCCTGCCATTGGGATCAGTTGATTCCTGATAGGAAACAAGATGGCCCCTGTGGCCTCTTGCTTTCTATTGCCTGTTATCTTGTTTCCCAAGTCCTGGGAAGCCCTGACTCTGTCCCTTCCCCCTGACTGGCTGTTGGGTGGAAGTTCCATATATGGTGTTGTTGTTGAGGCCCAGCTAGACTGACTGGAGCCTTCCCAGTGACTGTATGTTGTGGGTACCTCCTGTGGGTGGGACCTGGGTGAATGGAGTGTGTGACCAATATACACTCCTTGTTGTGGTTGTCTGGTTTCTGGCATGAGAGACAAAGACTGAGACAGCCCTGCCCGAAACTGGCCTGAATGCAGTGTGTAGTGTTGAATGGCTGGGTACTTGTCCCAATCCACATTCCTTGTTGTGAGTGTCTGAAAGGGAGGAGTGTGGCCTGAATGCACTGTGTGCCTGATTGGCTGACTGACTGCATGAATGCCCTTCTGTATGATTGGCTGCTGAGTGTGTGCCAGCAGTGTGGATGAGAGACAGAATAGTGTATCTGGGGACCTCTCACCACTGGTAATTGGTTCAGGGAACGTTCAGAAGCGTTCAGAAGCGTTCTGGAGCTGAGTCTCCACTCTAAGAGTAACTGGAACTGCTGATCCTCGACGTCCAGCTGGAAGAAGAAGACTTGCTGTTGCATTTGCTTCGACCTATCCGAAGGCTGCCGAAATCGTCGAAGACTGACCCGAGAGAGGACCTGGTAAGGCGCCCTCTTCCTGTGCTCCGAGGGACCATCGAGCACCGCTCCATCTTCGCCGAAGCGCCCTGGAAGACAGACCCTCGAAAGGCTGCCGACCCGAGACGGGACCGCCGAGGAGATCGAAGTGAAGCACCCGGACATCGCCGCCGTCGAAGTCCATTGCCGTCGACCAGGGTTCGCAGGTTTGTGTAACCGCTGGGGGCCCGTCGAAGTTGTGTTGCCCAACCGTGGGAACCACTTGACGCCGTGCCTCCGACGACCGGAGCCGTCCGCTCCTTTGCCTAAGAACATTTGAATCGAAGCACTCCCTCGTCCGCACCGTCGACCGCTTTATCCTGCCGGAGAAAGTCGAGAACGACCAACGCGCTGAGGAGAAACCTGCCGGTGGGTTTCCCGCCACCCGAAGACCACAAAGACTCGAACGACTCGACGCCCTTGCTGGGCCTCCGTCTCCACAATCTTTGCGGTCCAGAACTATTGTCACCGAGGTGCCCCGCACGCCTCTGCCTTGCAGGACGCCGACGCTCCGACGCCGATGAGCACCGCTCGGACGAAGCTGCCGCCTCATCGACGCCGTTCTACCCTGTTTGTCGACGGACGTTCGACGCCCCGTGTCTCCCGCTTGAAAGGGAAGGAATTCAAGAAGGGCCGTCGATTCCCCGTCGCCGAACACCGAGTTCCTCGACGCTTCTCGACGCCTCTCGACGATCCGTGACTCCCGCTTGAATGGGGGTCGCTCAAGAAGGATCTGTCGACGCCTCTTCGAAGAACTCGACTCCACCAGGTACATTGGGGGGGGTAAAAACATTATAGGAGGGAATAAGACTTGCAGAACAATATATGGACTGGGCTTGTGCTATATCTTTATTTTACAGGTTGCCCAGGTGGGGGGATCTCCACACAGAACTGTGTCTAGTGGTAGGGGCCAGTATTCTGCCTATTGCTCAACCATCTTATTTTCTCTCCTCTCTCTATTGCTGGTTTCACTCTATTGATCTGTGTGACATTGTTACAGTATTGTTGATGCACTTTAATGAGATCTAATACAAAGGGTGGTACCACTTTAGAATTGTATATATTTGCCATTGTTGATTTTCCTAAGTACAAAGTGAGTTATTATAATAAGTGTACATAACCTTGAATATTGATTATATAAAGACTGTGTTCTAACCAATACAGTGTGTGGACATTCCTTTGTGGGGGCTTGGGGACTACACTGTACTTAAGAACCAGCCTGCATCACCTCCTGAGAAGCTAGGCCTTGATTGCTCGTCCATTGCTACCGTAATAGAGAATCTTGGCTGGGGTCTTCTGTGCCTCTCTTCTACCATATAGAGAGCAGAAGTACAGACACCCCCTACCGGTCTTCTTCACACTGGTGGCAGCGGTGGGATGCTTATGGTTTTAAGAATCAGTGTATAACCGTGCCACTTACAAAAGATATCTGCACTTCATTAAATTAAGGTTTAGTTGTGTACAAGATAACTGCATTACAAACAATGGAGTCTATTGCAAATGGCAAATTGACTCGGATGAGCTTGGGGGCTCTCCAGAGTGCTTGTGAAGCCAGGGAGTAAGACTTTGTGGATAGGTCTAGGGCTGAGCTGATAGCTGCCCTGGTGGACTACCAGACTGATGGTGAAACTCTTGATGAGGGGGGGTGCAACCAATGAGGACTCTTCCCCTGGGGTTTCTGCTGAATCTGTTTCTGGGAATGCCGCCATTCCTGCTGCCTCTGTTCCAAACCCCAGCAATTCCTTGGAGCTTGAGTTATTAAGGATGAAATTGGCCTTTGAATACCGCAAGTTGGAAATAGATGCTGAACTTAAGAAAGAGGAGTTGGCTCAACAAGTGGAGCTCAAGAATAGGGATCTTGAACTCAGAAATAAGGACCTTGAACTCAAGAGCCAGGACACTGAATGTCAGAGAATCCAGCTAGAGAAAGCTAGAGTGGAGACTTCAGTTAAAACCAGTGAGAGTGTCGGGTCCCCAGCCACCAAGTTTATGAAAGATTTGGTTGGTGTATTTGTGGAGGGTTCAAATATCCTCCAATGGATTGAAGCGTTTGAAATGGCTTGTGCGATTCATGATGTTGATAAAAGAGATTGGGCTAAGTGTTTGTTAAGCAGAGTGCCTCAAACTGGATATGACTGTATTCTGAAGCTGAGTGTGGAAGAAAGGGGTCAGTATGAGTGTATGAAGTCTGCTTTGATTGCCAAGTTTGGCAAGACACCTACCCAATACCTTAGAAGGTTCAGGGATTTCAAGAAAAGAGAGAATGTGTCTTGGGTTGACTGGGTGAGTGCTGCGCACATGAACATGATGGGGTGAATCAATGGATACAAGGTTAAGACTTTTGTTGAATTGTCCCACCTCTTGTTTTTTGAGCATTTTTCTGAAGCCTGTTCACCAGAGCTGCGTCAGTATGTGGCTGACCAGAACATTTTGGACCCCTTTAAGCTGGCTAGGTTGGCTGACAAGTGGGTCTCCCACCGGATGTCCCCTAAGGACTCCAGTGGGAAGGACAAGGACAAAGAAAAGGGGGCCTCTCAGAAAGCTGAGGAGTCCCACAAGCAGTCACAGTCGGGTAAACCTAAACCTTCCTCTCCCAAGACCCAAAAATCTAGTGGGGATAAGTCATCTGTGGGTGGGAATAAGAGTAGTGGTCCACCTGCTGCAAAGCAGGCTCCCGGTGGTTCCAGTACCGTACCCCGCACTCCTGGCACTTGTTGGGACTGTGGGGCTCTGTATCAAAAAAGGGGTGACTCCAAGTGTAAAGGTAAGGCACTTGGAGTACAGGCTGTCAGCCTGACCTACCCTTACCCCGTGTCAGAGGTGGAGGCCACTGTCCTCCCCTCCTCTACCGGGATCACATTTGGTGCTCCGGTAGATATTTCCTTAGTGTCCCTTGGGGCCTGGGACCAGTATGCAGAAGTACTGGCGACTATCCCACAGAACACCCGTAGGTTTTTGAGAAGTGTCCTCTTGAATGGCCAGCCTTCTACTGGTTTGAGAGAAACTGGGGCAAGCATGACAGTGGTGGACAGGACCCTGCTCAAGCCAGAGGACTATGTAGGTGCTCCTCTGCGAACCACCAGGTTAGCTGGTGGGCCTCCCATATTATCACCTGTAGCCTTAGTCACACTCATGATTGGAGACAAGACAGCAAAGCTTCCTGTCCTGGTTCAGGACAATGTCCCTGCTAACATTCTGTTAGGAAATGATCTAGTAGAGTTGGGGTTGATCTTGGATGGTCTTCCCATGACTGCTGCTGCAGTCACTAGGTCACAGGTGACACCGGGTCTGGCTGTGGGTCAGGTACCCGAGCCAAAGGCGAGGCCGAAGTCAAGAAGAAGGAAGACCAAGAAGGCCACCTCTGTGGAGGGAACCCCTTCTCTTCCTGCTTTTCCGACAGCACCCATTGGGATCCATGCTCCGGACGTGCTGGGTCCAGTGGAAAACCCAAACTCAACTCCTGTGGGAGAAGAGACAGAAGACTCTCCTGTGGGAGAGGTTCTCAACCCGGAGGATCATCCCGACCTTCAATGCTTATTAGCTGAAGGGGGACCCTCCCAGGCAGACTTCTGTAAGGGACAGAGAGAGTGCCACTCTCTCGAGGGACTGAGGAAACAGGCCCTGTCCCAGGCACAAGGAGAAGTGCCTAGGACATTCCGGATTTATTGGGAGGGTGAGCTCCTTGTTAGTGAGCCCACTAAGCCTGAACCTGGTGCCCTCAAGAGGTTGGTGGTACCCCAGGTTTACAGGCCCTTCCTACTGCAGTTGGTGCATGAGG
Source organism: Ambystoma mexicanum (assembly GCF_040938575.1). Classification (NCBI taxonomy): domain Eukaryota; kingdom Metazoa; phylum Chordata; class Amphibia; order Caudata; family Ambystomatidae; genus Ambystoma; species Ambystoma mexicanum. The sequence continues at coordinate 359,878,329 of NC_090926.1, read as the reverse complement.
TGCCCTTGGCTGGTCATCTTGGGACCAAGAAGACTAAGCAGAGGCTCTCTGCCCATTTCTACTGGCCACGGATGGGAGTAGAGGTGGAATCCCACTGCAGGACCTGCCCAACTTGTCAGTTGTCTGGCAAGACTGGAGGTAGTGTCATTGCCCCACTGCAGCCATTGCCAGTGGTTGGCACACCATTTGAGAGGGTGGGCATCGACATCGTCGGTCCACTTGACCCTCCCACTTCAGGTGGACATCGGTTCATCCTGGTCTTGGTAGATCATGCCACCAGGTACCCTGAGGCAATACCCCTTCGGACTGTTACTGCCAAGGTGGTTGCCAGGGCTCTCCTGGGCATTTTCACCCGTGTTGGATTCCCCAAAGAGGTTGTCTCTGACAGAGGATCCAACTTCATGTCTAGTTACATGAAAACCATGTGGAAAGAGTGCGGGGTAACCTACAAGTTCTCCACCTCTTACCACCCCCAGACCAATGGTCTGGTTGAGAGATTTAATAAAACTCTCAAGGGCATGCTAGGGGCTTTGGAAGAACCCCTACGGAGGAAATGGGATCTCCTCCTGCCATGCCTGCTGTTTGCTTACAGAGAGGTACCTCAAGAGGGTGTTGGTTTCAGCCACTTTGAGTTACTCTTTGGACATCCCGTGAGGGGGCCCCTCGCCTTGATCAGAGAAGGCTTGGAAGCCACCCCTCCAGGTCCCGCCAAGCAAGTGGGGGACTATGTGTTAGGCCTCAGACAGAGGATGACACAGATGATGGGTCAGGCAACAGCAAATCTCAAGGCCAGCCAGGAATTGAATAAGTACTGGCATGACCTTAAAGCCTTGCAAGTGGATTGGACTCCGGGACAGGAAATCCTTGTGATGGAGCCTACCAAGCCTAGAGCTCTGGCAGACAAGTGGACTGGACCCTTCAGGATCATCTCCAAGATGGGCGAAGTCAATTATCTGGTTGACATGGGAGCCTCTGGGGCAGCCCCTCAGATATTCCATGTCAACAGGCTCAAGCCTTTCCACCGGCGAGCAGAAGTCTCATGTCTCTTGCTAGCTTCAGGGCAAGAAGAGGATGAGAGTGAGCCCCTTCCTGATTTGCTGCATAGCAACCCTCGGGATGACTCAGTGGAGGGAGTACATCTCTCTCCGGATTTGACAACAGAGCAACAGAGGGCCTGCAGGGCTTTACTCCAACAGTATGCCTCTCTGTTTTCACTGACGCCAGTCCTTACACCGTGGTGTAGCCATTAAATTGACACTGGTGACAGTGTGCATGTCAAAAGCAGGTGCTACCGTATGTCAGATACCGTAAAGAACCACATCCAGGCTGAGGTCGCCAAGATGTTGGATCTGGGTGTTATTGAACCCTCAACCAGTCCCTGGTCCAGTCCAGTGGTCCTTGTCCCCAAGGCAAGTTCCCAAGCGGGTACCAAGGATTGGAGGTTCTGTGTGGACTACCGAGAAGTCAATGCCGTCACCAAAACTGACGCACACCCATTGCCCAGGGCTGATGAGCTCGTGGACACCATAGGTGCTGACAAATTTGTGAGCACCTTTGACCTTACCTCAGGCTATTGGCAAATAGCTCTGACGGACCATGCCAAGGAAAAGAAGGCCTTCTCAACACCTGAGGGACTCTACCAGTTTAGGGTCATGCCTTTTGGGTTGAAGAATGCCCCTGCCACCTTCCAGAGATTGGTCAACCATGCGCTCAGTGGGCTAGAAGCCTTTTGTGTGGCTTACTTAGACCACATTGCCGTCTACAGTTCCACCTGGGAAGAGCATTTGACACATCTGGATAAGGTGTTGCAGGCCTTGAAAAGGGCTAACCTCACTATCAAGGCCACCAAGTGCCAGATAGCTCAGGGGAAAGTTACCTATCTTGGTCATGAGGTAGGAGGGGGTCAAATCCAACCTCTCTCCAGTAAAGTACAGGATGTACAGAACTGGGAGACTCCCACTACTCAAACCCAGGTGAGAGCCTTTTTGGGCCTCACTGGGTACTATCGCAATTTCATGGCAGACTATGGAACCATAGCTGCACCCCTGACAGCTCTAACTTCACCCAAACAGCCTAGGAAGGTTAATTGGACCGAAGACTGTCAGAGGGCCTTTGATGGCTTGAAAGAAAGTCTGTGTAGGGCACCTGTGTTGTGTGCGCCTGACTACAGCCGACCCTTTATCGTCCAGACGGATGCCTGTGACACCGGAATTGGAGCTGTCTTGTCCCAGTTAGATGACAAAGGGAGAGAACATCCTATCATATTCATCAGTAGACAACTCAAGGGTAGAGAACTTAGGTGGGCTACTGTTGAAAAGGAGTGTTTTAGCATAGTTTGGAGCCTTAGGCGTTTTAGGCCCTACCTTACGGGGTCTACCTTCAAGGTCCAAACAGATCATAAGCCCCTGAAGTGGCTTATGCAAATGAAGGGTGAGAATCCGAAATTGCTCAGGTGGTCCATTAGCCTGCAAGGGCTAGACTTCACCATAGAGCACAGACCAGGCAAGAGTCACGATAATGCAGATGGCCTTTCCAGAAGGTATGTTGACCGTCTGGATGAGGGTGTCTATCCCGTGGGAGATTAGACACCCTCCACCTCAGTCTGGGGGGGCGACTGTGATGCTGGAAATGCATCAGAGGGACAGGGCCTCTGAATCCTTGTCCTTTACTGCTTATTATTGTGTGTTCTGTCATGTTTTCTGCCCAGGAGTCCATGTGGGACTCCTGGCAGTGCAGCTCTCTCTTTTGGTTTGGTGGACAGACCCATGGGATACCCTTATGGCACCCCTGGGTAGGGGTACAACCCTGTGCCCCTAGTGTATGTTTTTGGGCACCTGTGGGTGGCCCACAGAGCAGGGTATGGGCTGGTGGCAGCTCCATGCTGAATTTGACAGGTGCTCTGGGTGTCCTCCATTTTGGGATACCCAGGCCCTGCCATTGGGATCAGTTGATTCCTGATAGGAAACAAGATGGCCCCTGTGGCCTCTTGCTTTCTATTGCCTGTTACCTTGTTTCCCAAAGTCCTGGGAAGCCCTGACTCTGTCCCTTCCCCCTGACTGGCTGTTGGGTGGAAGTTCCATATATGGTGTTGTTGTGAAGGCCCAGCTAGACTGACTGGAGCCTTCCCAGTGACTGTATGTTGTGGGTACCTCCTGTGGGTGGGACCTGGGTGAATGGAGTGTGTGACCAATATACACTCCTTGTTGTGGTTGTCTGGTTTCTGGCATGAGAGACAAAGACTGAGACAGCCCTGCCCGAAACTGGCCTGAATGCAGTGTGTAGTGTTGAATGGCTGGGTACTTGTCCCAATCCACATTCCTTGTTGTGAGTGTCTGAAAGGGAGGAGTGTGGCCTGAATGCACTGTGTGCCTGATTGGCTGACTGACTGCATGAATGCCCTTCTGTATGATTGGCTGCTGAGTGTGTGCCAGCAGGGTGGATGAGAGACAGAATAGTATATCTGGGGACCTCTCACCACTGGTAATTGGTTCAGGGAACGTTCAGAAGCGTTCAGAAGCGTTCTGGAGCTGAGTCTCCACTCTAAGAGTAACTGGAACTGCTGATCCTCGACGTCCAGCTGGAAGAAAAAGACTTGCTGTTGCATTTGCTTCGACCGATCCGAAGGCTGCCGAAATCGTCGAAGACTGACCCGAGAGAGGACCTGGTAAGGCGCCCTCTTCCCGTGCTCCGAGGGACCATCGAGCACCGCTCCATCTTCGCCGAAGCGCCCTGGAAGACAGACCCTCGAAAGGCCGCCGAAGCGCCCTGGAAGACAGACCCTCGAAAGACTGCCGACCCGAGACGGGACCGCCGAGGAGATCGAAGTGAAGCACCCGGACATCGCCGCCGTCGAAGTCCATTGCCGTCGACCAGGGTTCGCAGGTTTGTGTAACCGCTGGGGGCCCGTCGAAGTTGTGTTGCCCAGCCATGGGAACCACTTGACGCCGTGCCGCCGACGACCGAAGCCATCCGCTCCTTTGCCTAAGAACATTCGAATCGAAGGACTCCCTCGTCCGCACCGTCGACCGCTTTATCCTGCCGGAGAAAGTCGAGAACGACCAACGCGCTGAGGAGAAACCTGCTGGTGGGTTTCCCGCCACCCGAAGACCACAAAGACTCGAACGACTCGACGCCCTTGCTGGGCCTCCGTCTCCACAATCTTTGCGGTCCAGAACTATTGTCACCGAGGTGCCCCGCACGCCTCTGCCTTGCAGGACGCCGACGCTCCGACGCCGACGAGCACTGCTCGGACGAAGCTGCCGCCTCATCGACGCCGTTCTACCCTGTTTGTCGAAGGACGTTCGACGCCCCGTGTCTCCCGCTTCAAAGTGAAGGCATTCAAGAAGGGCCGTCGATTCCCCGTCGCCGAACACCGAGTTCCTCGACGCTTCTCGACGCCTCTCGACGATCCGTGACTCCCGCTTGAAAGGGGGTCGCTCAAGAAGGATCTGTCGACGCCTCTTCGAAGAACTCGACTCCACCAGGTACATTGGGGGGGGTAAAAACATTATAGGAGGGAATAAGACTTGCAGAACAATATATGGACTGGGCTTGTGCTATATCTTTATTTTACAGGTTGCCCAGGTGGGGGGATCTCCACACAGAACTGTGTCTAGTGGTAGGGGCCAGTATTCTGCCTATTGCTCAACCATCTTATTTTCTCTCCTCTCTCTATTGCTGGTTTCACTCTATTGATCTGTGTGACATTGTTACAGTATTGTTGATGCACTTTAATGAGATATAATACAAAGGGTGGTACCACTTTAGAATTGTATATATTTGCCATTGTTGATTTTCCTAAGTACAAAGTGAGTTATTATGATAAGTGTACATAACCTTGAATATTGATTATATAAAGACTGTGTTCTAACCAATACAGTGTGTGGACATTCCTTTGTGGGGGCTTGGGGACTACACTGTACTTAAGAACCAGCCTGCATCAACTCCTGAGAAGCTAGGCCTTGATTGCTCGTCCATTGCTATCGTAATAGAGAATCTTGGCTGGGGTCTTCTGTGCCTCTCTTCTACCATATAGAGAGCAGAAGTACAGACACCCCCTACCGGTCTTCTTCACAGCCCTACCTCCTACACTCCGAGGTGAGGCCTCCCTCACCACCTTCCGCAAAGCTATGAAAACTATCCTCTTCTCATAAGACCCCGCACATTAGCATGAATACTTACCACATAACCCAATGCATAAACTGTAACACAATGACCAAGTGCAATGTCTTTAACAACAGCATTATGTTCTGTAATATCCATAATGTATCAACGATCGCTACTATGCCTGTTCCTGTGTAACTAAGTTCTTGCAAGTAACAGTGCCTCAATGCCCTTGGGCTGCTTGCACGCTATATAAATACAAATAAATAAATAAATAAGAGTTCATTTACAGGCATCCTCTGAAACCTTGGATCTGTCATCAGTGTCTATTGCTTGAAGAAGGGCATTGAATGAATGGGAACATTTAGAGAAAAAGTTCACGTAGCTCAGAAAAGATAGACAAGTTAAGGCAACAGATTCACAAGCCCAAACACACAACAGGCACCACCCATACCAATCCACAATATATCATGAAGGGTCGATTTAAGGACAGTTACTGCAATAGACTTACCCGACACTCTCAGAACCCTCAAACCAACGTGCTGCAAATATGCCATTCTCCACTCATTAATTGTGAAGGCTTTCAAAGGTGCAGCACTCACGCCACTTCTCAACCACATCAATGTATCCCTCATACAAAACACTGAAAATGGGACAGATCCTCCCCTGCTGAAGAAGCCCACACTCCGCCCTGATGACCTGGCCAACTATCACCCCATCACGCATCTACTCCTCCACTGCAACGTCACTATGAAGACCTTCACTATCCACTTGTATGAAAGGATCACTCAGCACAATCTCCCAGAGGACTACCAATCTGGTTTCTCAACATGAGGCACACAGAGACTCTCAACATCAAAGTTATTGACAATGCTCTATTTATTGTAGACAAAGGCCATGACATCTTACTCAATATTCTCACCACACACAGTGGCTTCTATGGACCAGCCCTGCAGTGATTTGCGTCACACATCTATAACAGATACAAACAATGTTATCAAGATGGGCTTAAACAGATCTCATCACTGCCCAATAACCTGCAAATTTCCACAAGGCTCCATCCGTTCGTCTTCAACCTCTACATGCAGCCTGCATTAGGTAAACAACATGAAGCTAAATGAAATCACTCTTCAACTCTCACCCAGCGCTGCATCTGTCAGCTTTACTATTGGCTGCAACCTTTCACTCAAAACACACATTGCCAAGAAGACCTACATAGCACTGCACACGCTTGAGCTCCTCTGCAAAGTCAAGCCTTTTTCACCCATATGTCAGTGAAACATAGTGGCTTACCACCAGACATCTTGTTTTGGCAGTGTGTTCTCTGCTGTCCATTTGGCCGCCTCTTCCTTTGCCTGTGTATTTGGGTGTATGAAAGTGGAAGTTGACTAGGAATCTGACACAGCACATGATGTGACAATGATTCCGGAAGGTGGAGCATGTCACTTCAGTTGAAGGTGGTGGGTGGACAGCTGATTTAAGTGGCTGGACCGCTGATGAACATGCCTCTGCCAGTCTGTAGTAGGCAGCTCTTATGCTGCTGCAACACACCACTCATGATCAGGCATTTTACTGGTGGACACAGTTGCCAGATGGCAGACGGCATGCTTTTTGGGAGTCTGGCAGTGTAACCGCTGCACTCTAAATGTGACCCATACTAGTCAGGTGATAACAGAACATTGAGCACAAGCGTAACAAACACGGACAACTGGTGATTTTCGGACACTAAAATGGCTCCACAAATTATTCACCAACAAGGAACTAGTTTGCTGACTAAAACCTGAAAAAATGTTCTCGTCATGATGACAGGTACTGTGTGCATTTGTTTGTGTTACTGCTTGATTTGCATTGTTTCTGATTGAACATGGATGTGTGTCTAGTTTTACGTGACTGCATCTGTTTGCACGTTCCTGTGTGTTACTCTATTACTGTATGTATCTACTCATAAGTGCCTGCCTGTGTGACTCTGTGTGAAATTACTTTACACACATACACATGTACATGCATGTCCCTGTGATTGCTTGTTTGTCAGCTTGTACGGTGCCCCTTTGCCTCATTTCTGTGCATAATTGAAGTTGCCTGTGTCTAACCAGCAGATGTTTCTCTTCAAATCCTATTTTTAGCATCTAACAAACAATATATCAGTAACTTAGAGCAAACTGGGAATAGACGTCTATTGTACCATTTATAATGTGACTGCACTGCAGAGAACGTGCACTGGTACGGGGCATGGCATTTAATGCCCAAGTTCTATGAAGCATTGTTCTGAAGCTGTAACTCACAGCATGCACTAAGCACACTGCCACAGTACGACAATCCTTGCTGGGCCTCGAGGAATATTTGGGGCGCATACTCTAGTGCAGCACTGGCACAGCGCAGCTGCCCTGTGCTCCTCTCTACTGGAAGCGTGAACACAAGGGCCAGTAATCAGGGGATCTCTCAGGTATTTTGCACATGTGGCTCGAGTAGCACGAGTCCTCTGGAACGTGCTTGCTTATTTATTTATGTATTTATTTATTTATTTATTTATTTATTTATTTATTTATGTATTTATTTATTTATGTATGTATTGGTCATTTGCTAGGCGCTTATACAATTAGCAACAACTGTTTCAAAGTGCTATCATCTACATCACTACCCCAATGCAAAATGGCAAATGTGCTCTCAAATCCAGAGTCTCTTTGTTAGGGCATCCCAACAACTAGCTATCAGAGAGGTGCTTAGCGCAGCACAATGCACACTGAAATCTCTCTATGTAAAGCGCTGCGTTGCTTCTCGAAGCTAGGTCCATGCTCAATAATAATAATAATAATAATAATAATAATAATAATAATAAGTAATTGCTTATTCTGCTTGACACTGAATTGTGCTCCTACACACGAGACTAGTGAAATAATTAATATGCTAAAGGATGGCAGTTTATAGGCGAATTCACGACTAGCCCAACAGGTGAACTTCCCAGAGATGTAATTGCCTCCTCCTGCAGGACTGCAGGCCTAATCCCTACTGGGTGAGCTGCCTCCCATGCCCGATCCATCTCTCCGTGCTAAGCACACACGACTTGCCCTGAAGCCAGTCTTACCGTGGGCCCTGCGGATATTCATACCTTTCAGTTGGCATGCCCGTCCTTCTCTATTCAGATCATGTTCCCCTACGACTGGGTAGCACGTTTAACACTTAATTGCAGCATGCGAACCCACAATTTGCCTTGATGTGTGCTAATTGCTTTAACACATTTCTGCAATTAGGGCAGTTGTTTAATGATGCAGTGTCAAATTGTTCCATTTGGCTGCCCTTGACACAAAAGGAGGCCAGGAACCTTTGGCTGCCAGGTGGGCTCAGGGAATAGCACCAGAGGAGAGGATTAACGTCAGTGGTTTGGAGCATAAAACATTTGCTTGTATAAAGATTTAGGGGAAGTGACCTTGGCCATTAGAAGTGTGTGAACCTGGTCACTGCTATTCTGATGCAAATAACCTCAAGTAAGCCTAAATTGCTCTATTTCTCTTTCTATCTTTCTCTCTCACACACACACACAAACACACACGCTCTTTTTCTCTATCAATCCCTCTCTCTCTCTGTCTCTCTCACGCGAAGATGCACACACCTGCGCGCGCACACACACACACTCCTAATGCAAAGGAAAATTGATCCGGGATCAAAGGTTACCAGTTAAAAATGGAGTACGGTGGGCACAGCACCAGAACCCATTAAGGCATATCATGACCTCTCTAGTGGAGCAAAGAAAGACACCATGGAAATGATAGTTAACAGTGACACAATCATCCAAGCAAATAATGCATTAGGCTCGATCGCCTTAATGGTCATTGACCTACATACAAATGACATTACGTGTTAAATCAGCATTATATCTCGTCTAAAGAGAATACGATCTAAAAACGGACTGATCTTTTGTCACGGAGTCCATTTGCAGTATCATTGAACTTTGCGGATTGTCACACGTGTGGAGCCCAGACAAGGAGAGGCCAATGTACCTTTAGCAGCTTTTCCGCAGGCCGCAATGATGCTGCGGGTGGGGGGGGAGGGGAGGAGGTATCCTGGGGCCTAGGTAAAGCCTCTGGGTTCACTCTTTGCATTTTTAAAAATATGTTCTTCAGTCAGTGCCTTTTAACAACATGCGAGGGCCCTTTGGCATTAAGGGCAGTTGTAATTCTCTTTTCACAAAAGGTATGCGGATGTCCTGGCATGAGTGATAGAATCATTGGTCTCAGGAGAGGACGGGGGCGTTGTGGGCACTAACGCGACATGGTTAATTACATAACGGTACATCGTTCATCAACACAATCCTGGCTAGTCTAGTGGGAGCAATGTGTTCGAGCTTCATTGTAGGTTATATATTCTGTGGCGTCTTATAGGTTGTCGTCCAAGGCACGAGGAACAATGCTTACCTTACTGTTGTTTATTCTGAGGCGTCCCCAGGGTTCTGTTCCAAGGCTGGCCGTTATGTCAGAGCTGGAGGAGATGGCCGTGGAGTGCTACGAATAAACTCGGCTGTTCGCTCATCCGTGGCTCAGCTTCGTTTCTGTGGACCCTACCCACACAATAGTCGAACATTGGTGGTACACAGCAAGTCGTCTCCGGAGTATTTTCATTCTAGCCAGTGTGTCCCCACAAAGCCAGGCTGCTCATTTTCCTCCCACTCTTCCCAGCAGCATTTTTGAGGTGGAGCAACTGGAGTGTGAGCAATGTACCAGCACTCGGAAGATGGCATGTTACTTGTTCCTGCTGTCCCTATCTGCAGGATGAGTCACGGGCTTCACTTCCCTTCCGCAGATTTTGCAAACATCAGTAACCTCTCTTTGTCCCGCATTGCAAAGGAGATATTATATATGAATGTTTGTGGATAGGGGTTTTAAAGTAATGATTTATTGAAAGATGGGGTGCGCGTGCGCTTTACACCATTACAATAAGGAAGAACAAGAATGTATCGATCTTTAATTGAATCATAAACAGCCAACACGTGTTTCGACACACAGGTCGTCTTCAAGGCGCACACAAATAGAATTAGAAAAATCCTGCAGACTCCTAATGGAGGGCCGTGAGACTATACAGCTCTGTGGCCCGGGAAAGTCAAATAATTGACAAACAAAAGAAATGTAAAGCCGTGATGGCAGAAGTGAATATATCGCTCGTCAAATCGAGTGGCACTGAGAGTAACGGGGAAGTCCCGGGACTTCGATTTGACGAGCGACATTTCTTTTGTTTGTCAATTATTTGACTTTCCTGGTCCACAGAGCTGTATAGTCTCACGGCCCTCCATTAGGAGTCTTTTTCTAATTCTATTTGTGCGCGCATTGAAGACGACCTGTGTGTGAAAACACTTGTCGGCTGTTTATGATTTAATTAAAGATCGATACATTCTTGTTCTGCCTTATTTTAATGGTGTAATGCGCACGACCACCCCATCTTTCAATAAATCATTCTATTTCATTACCAACCAGGGTGGATTGGTTGGCGGGAGTAAGAGTGCTGCTTGCACCTCTCTAGAACTAATTCTTGACCATAACATATTAGTGATAACCAGCGCACAGATACCCAGCTTCGAATCCACACCTTGACGTTTAAGGGTTTTAAAGTAAACTGGTTCTAGTGAAGAGGTTCAACGCTGGATTCCAAGGTACTCTATCAAGGTATATTCATTCCACTTCCTTAGTACAATTATAAGATAAGATGTAATGCACAACCACTGGTCCATCCACACACCGGCCAACTCCCTTCCCACTGACACTCTCACACTGAGGTGGACTGGACTATGGAAATGGGTTGGTCTTGCTGTAAATGTGTAATATGGGGCCACTGTGAAAATTATTTTCCAGGGCCTGTTTTGGTTCCCAGTACACCTCTGCTCTCAGAACACTCACTCAAAGCTATGTCTAACATTGCACACTAACATTCAATTCACCCCTTCATTGTCCTTAAACTTGACAGGAGGCGCCCTTGATGTGGATGCGCACACAAGTGCTTGCTTTCTGTCATGAATCCTCACATGTGCCGACCTCCTGACGGCTAATCTCTTCCTCTTCACTCACCTGCCCTGCACACCCCTGCGACACACTCTGTTCTTCACAAAATCTCCCCTCCACATTACTGACACAAACGTCCCACTCACCTGCAATTGCAAACCTTCCACCTGCCAAACACACAAATTCACCATGTTTTACTTCCACAGCCCCCGCCCCGCTCACCTTCCTGAATCACAATCTTTTTTTACTCCATAGTGACACATCGTCCAAAACCTACATAACCTGTTCCAACTTTCACCACTGTGTGCAGCGACGTGTACACGCTCATGCACTTGGCCACGTACCTAGGATTCCTTACCCTCACCACATCACTCACCTTCAACGCAGAACTGCTTTTCAATCCAAAATTGCTCCTCATTTGCTCTTGGTGATACCAAAATCTTTCCAACAGCTCATTTATGTCCACATTCGTGACTGTGCCACCACCCAGAGCCACCAGTTTAAACTTCAACCCTGCCTCAAGAGTTCAAAAGGTGAGTGCACCATAAAAGTAGATGGCATATATCTGTTGTTAGGCAGAATCACATGCAGTACCCTTGGGGAACACTACATGCAATTAAGACTACAAGTGTCAGTACAATTCTCATTTTGTACAAGTGTGTACTACACAGTAATGTGATAGCAGTGGCTGAGCAGCCAGACTTATCTCAAGAGTAAAGTGAGCAGTAGAACAAGTTACACAAAGGACCAACAAATACAGTGATTCAAACAAACACTTACTCAAGGTTTCTTGGTAAAACAATATACATTTATTTACACAGTCATTTGGAAAACATTACACCAGCAAGAGCAGCTCAATATCATATACTACAAATACACAACCAATAAGTTACTGAACAAGTTCAGCTCCCCTGACGTGGGAGCAAAATGGCATTTAAATTACTTTAAAAAGATGTAAAAAGACAAGGTTATAAGAAATGAAGCACAAATACTTTCATAGGCAGGGCAAAGGGTTTCAGTTAACTACAACCAGCAATTCAATTCATACGCCTGGGCCAAAGTCAATGGTTCAGTGTCTTTGTATAGGATAGCACAGTTCTGGCAGTAAACAGTTAAGTCTTTGCCACGGATCTTAGAAGAATTTGGTCAGACTAAAAGTTAGATGTTGGTTTAGGGAAGGACAAGCCTTCGAAATTGGAAAAGTTTCACTAACTTTCACTGTGGCAGAAAAGATTTCCGGACGGCGTTTGCACAGTACCTTTCAAGTGAAGAAGAGCTGTAGGTGAGGCAGTTGTTCCTGGCAATTCAAGCAGATCTTGCTGTTCCTGAGCTTCAGTCGTGGGGACAAGAAGGAGGACGTTGGGAGGTTCCTGGACTGCCCAGGGAAGAGGCCAAAAGCTTGTAAAAACGTTGGTTTAATGTGTGAGTGCCTTAAAGACCACAAACTGGTATCCTTCCCACTGGCTATCCGGTTTTCCACATAACTCTGCAGAAAATTCGACCAGGAGGGGACGATGTCCAGGCAGCTTGCGAGTTGGTTGTTCCCATCAAACTCAAGGGAAGAAGTTAACCTTGAAGGGCTTCTCTGTCGATGGAGTTACAGGCAATTCGGACCTGCAGCAGGGCTTCATCGGTCGTCCAGGAGTTGCAGCAGTCGTCTTTCTTCAGCTCGTCTTCGGTTCTTTCGTTCCAGTGGTTGACTCTGCTTTCCAAGTCCCAGAGACCTGCTTTTAAACAGTTTCCCCCATTGATTCCAGCCTGGCTGTCACTCACACAGCAGGGTGGCTGTCCTTGCCGGACAGCCAGCCGGCCAATCACACCAGAGTGCATTCAGGTCTCCTAGCAGTCTAAACACAGGGAGTTTCGGGCAACTCCCTCACATCCTGTCCACCCCAGACATTCAGGCGCCACAGGAGGGCTTCAGCACTGAAGCCCACCAAAGGCCAACAAACAAACCTGGTTTGGCACGCAGAGTTAAACACAAGAAGGACCTTTCCAAAAAGAAACGGCAAAAAAAGTTGACCGGAGTCTGTTTTTACAGATAGGTCTTGGGCGCCATATTGAAAAACATGGCTGACCCGATTTTAAGCTACCTTTGTCCGTGGTCAGGAAAGCATGGTAGGTTGATCTAAACCACTGCCACCAGCCATTTCAAGTAGGAAAATGTAACATTTGACTGTTACATGAGTGTTCTGACTCAGGGCATGCTAGGCAACCCCTCCAGCACCCTATGGAAAGATAGTGTGTGCTGGGTCTGTAAATTTAAAGAGACTAGTAAAGTCAATGTAACTTTGCATGCTCTGGGAGACAGTAGTCAGTCCCAGAGAAGGTATTTAAACCTTGGGAAGTCTGAAAGACATTCCTGTGCCACTGCACTGAAGGTGCTGTGTGACACAAAGAAAAAGATGATGCCTATGGAGTTGTTTTAAAACTCCATAATCAAAGAACACAAAAGTACAATACAACACACATCAAAATACATGAAAGAGTGGGAAAAAGGATCACACTCATCCCAGGTAGAAAAATAAAATCCTAGAAATCCAGCAGAGTTGCTGGGGGTCTCAAAAGGTAAGGGAAATTAGCACATTCTTGAGAATTCTCCCCAACACCTGTACGCCTTCAAAGCTTCTGAGAAAACGCTCAGCCAACGCAACACATTAGCAATCGCCAATTGTATTGCCCCATTACAAACCTGTTCATTCATTCCAACAATCCATTTGTCAAAACATGGTATAAAGCTGTCCTCTCATTCCTAATGCCACATGTGTGCAAAAACTCTAGCATCTGTTGCAACACAATCTGCACTCTGTTATTCGTTACTATGCTACATGGTGCACCCTCTCAGTCAAACACCCTCCTCTAAAACTCTCAATGATTTTATCTGTCTTCATGGACTCCATTGCAGCTGCCTCCACCCATCCTCTCCTTCTCCGTCTCATTCCACACCATGCACCAAACACCAAACAGCACATCGTAAATCCATGAAACAGACCTCCCGCACCATCATGTCCAAATTCCCCCAAACTCCTAAAATGAATAAAATCGAGTAAATACTGGACGTCAGTGGACCACCCCAGACCCTCGGCCCAAATGTATGCCAACGGACCTCCCCGCAATCTCGTGTCCAAAAATAAATGTTAGAACTCTGTGATCTGTAATGCCAGCAGACCTCTATGCTCCTTCATGCCCAATAGTGCATTTTAAAACCCTGTGATCTGTAATGCCAACACAATAACAAAAATGCCCCAGATCCCTAAACCTTGCCTAGTAATACCCTGACATGAGGCCACAACATAAGCAGAAACAATAATATAGACAGGCCTCCCAACCTAACATCATTCCCCTCCGCCCCTAGGGAGAGAACAAACCAAACCTAAACACTGAGGACACTGCATATACACACAGCAGTTTTAAAAAAACACAGGTATCGGAAAGAATGTGCCTGGACACCAAGTTATACCTCCTGGACAGACAGACCTCTGACTTCCTGCAGTAACTCCAATAGTTGTGGATCACATTTATGTAAGACCACCAATACTCGCCACTATCCTAATTATTATCTATCCTTCTTTCTGCTTCAAAATCACCTGCACTCCTTCAATTTGGTTCTGATCTTCTGAAACACATCCACAGATTTGTCATGACTTCACCCTCACACGTCTCCTCCTTACGTCACACAAGCACAGACCATGCTTTCCCGCTCTGTCAGCAAAATCATCCTCTTTCCCACATGACAAGCCACGGATCCTTGAAACCTGCCATGGTTATTCTCCACTCCTCTTTGCCATCAATCGCACGGCAATAGATGCCGACGCCACTACGTGCTCCATACGCATACTGCATACCACCGTGTATCACTCCATTTGAGACGTCACCATTTCTGTGTGCCTCTCAGAAGGAGCAAGACATTCAACAGCACTGCCCCTCTCCATTGACCACCACCGACTCTGCAGCACATAATGATATCCACACCTCACCCACGCCTCTGTAACAACCAGTGAAGCTTCATTTCCATCTTTTCTTCTGTTCACAGATAACTTTTTATCTCTATGATCACAGAGATACACCATGCTCCATAATACAATAATGCACTCCTCCACCTTAGCACCGTTCACCTCATTGATACTGTTATGTCCTAAAAGTCACCGCACACAACGGCTTCCCCAATCCTTCAAGGCAATCCATGCTGAGCCCCGCTCAACGCTCTCAAACCCTGAACTGGCCAACAGATCTGCCCCTCTTCCCCCAGCAGCCCACTGCTTACGTATGAGTGTGTGAATGGGTCCTCGGGTGGCAGTTGCTGTGAGATTGTTGTTGTTCCTCCCACCACAGATTCCTTAATCCAGTGCAGTCCTGTGGACAGAAGACCACCTCATCACCAAAGGAAGTTTCACGTTGGATAGCAAGGTAAGTTATACAGGTGTCTTTATTCCAGTCCTTAGTACACTAATAAGATGAGATCTAACACACAACCACTGGCCCATACACACACCAGCCAGCTCCTTCAAACTGACACTCTCAGTACACTCATTCAAAGCTCCGTTCTACATTCCACGCTAACATTCCATTCACACCTTCATTCTCCTGGGAAGCACATTACCACAGGTTTGGAGTGCACGCAAACACTACTGTTGGTAACTTGTCACCAGCAAAGTAAATGCCCAGAAGGGTGTCTTGACTAGACCAACATAAAGCGAAAACAATGACCACATTAAAAAGCCAAAAACACCGAATTGTTTTTCAAACAGCAAATTTGAGAAGATAATCGTTCCAAAAGCATGAAACAGGTGTAGAGGAGGACGTGCCGCCACAACTGGTGTGGTAAAAGCCACTGATTCAAGGCCAGCCACATCTCAGATGTCTAGAAACAAGCATTCCAGAGATGCTGCTTTCCTCCCTCAACCATGACCTCTATGTTACTGACATTCTGAATGAGCCATTTAGAAGTTATGCCTCGTCCGATTGGCAAAACGCATGAAACATAGTGCAGGCCTGTGATACCCGATTGTAGTTTTGTCAGGACAGGAACTGATCATTTGAATAGGTTGAAAGTGAAGTTTCTAACCCCTGACATTTGGAGGCAAATGGAGGAATGGAAAAGCACTACGTGTGACTTTAGTCAGAAGGCCTCAGTCCAAACTTGTTCCATGCCTTGAATGCTCAACCCCATTTGGAGAGACATTAACATTGGGTTGTTGAGGCGGTCTGCTGATAGGTTCACATGATCAAAGCTGTATCACCACCACCTCTCCACTGCTCTATGTTAACAACCAAGAACAGAGGTCAGGTCACATTCAGCTATTGTGGCTTAATGGAATCCAGTCTAAAAACAGGCCACGCTATGGGAAATAGGATAAAAACAGCTTATCTCGAAGGGATCTATACATTTTAGAAGTTTCACAGTTATGTGAGTAAATACGTTGGTGTGAAGTTGGCCATCTTAGAAGCAACCATTTTATCACAGCTATGTGCGGATGCCCTGCACATACTTGTCGATTAGGAAAATAGTTTACGTCCACACAAATAAAGCAAGCAAAAACCAACTTTTGCAGTGGAAGATATCCAGAAGGATTTCCACTTGTGGTTAAACAGCTGACTCCTACATTTTGAAACCCTGCAACTGCCCCAGTTTATTGACAATATTTCATTTTTCTGGACGGGGTACATAAAACAGTGCAAGAACAGCGACAGATGAGGATGACCAAAGCTAATTGTGCAATCGACTTGTGCACCAGTCACATTCCAACGTCCACGTATTTCTCTCTGCCTTAGTGCCTTCATAACAACCTCAAAGTGACCAGTAACTATTTACAGGTCACCACTTTTAAAGTTTTAGTGACGCGAGTATGTGTCTAGGTCGCTATTGGGGAATGAACCTAGGCAGACCCACCTTGCAAACCACCCTGATACACCCAGCCCCAGCGCTTACACAGGGGCCAATGTTGTTCCATCTCTGCTTCTTGAAAGAGGAGGGTTTTGATGTAAAGTTTTGATGGGGAATTTGGTGATGACCTCAGCAGTCCAGGAGCCATAGGCACCACAGTCCTGTTCTATGTCCGAATCCTCTTTTTGCACATGAACAAAAAACCACACTAGTCAAGTGTATGGATTGTAATTTATATTTCAATCCTGAATAATGATTCCTGTGCTCGTCATACCTCTTCAAAGGTTATAGGCGCTTACTTAGGAGATCCTAGTGGCTGGTCCACTACTTTATGAAACATGTTTTCTGTCAATAACCTGCAATAATCTTAATACGTACATTGTTTGTTTTATTTCATGGATAAAGTCCTTAAAACACTGTGTATAGATATATATATATATATATATACATGTTACTATAACATTCATGCTGCACTTTACTCATTTCACAATATAGACTGTGTATATAAAACAAATACAAAACATAGATACGCAAGTTAGAAGTGCACAAGTGCGATGGGGTTAGATGAAACTTCTCTAATGTTTATTGTCCCTAAGTGTCCCTTAAGTGTCCCTATTGCCAATGACTTATGCTAGTATATTGTTACTTAGTCCCCTCGCTTATATGTGCACTACACTCCTAGTTTGTTGTGTGGACGATTGCTGCCTATTTAATGTACTAGACCATTGCCTATTAATCTTGCAGCTCGTCAAATGACGTATTGTCTATTCATCCTAATTAAAAGTGCTGGGTGCCTCTGTAAAGTACAAGGTGTGTACTAGCTAAATCTATTTCAGTTGTACAGTTAGTCTCTTAATCTGAATGTGCGCTAGTTTCGACTAAGAGTTCCCCTTCATCACGGCATCATTTCTCTTATAATTACAATACAGAATCAAATACTAAAATCAATATCTATAGCATGCGATTCCTTTTAAGCACCATAGTAGTGGAACATAAATGTACTGCTGTGCCTCAGTGGCCAGTACCTGTTTACTCTGGTACTCTTCTGGGGTCGTGGAAAAACGTGAGGCTTCGGAGCTCTGCTGAGGGAGCCTTAGAATAGGGGTGTGTGGCTTCTGAGCTCTGCTGAGGCAGCCTTAGAATAGGGGTGTGTGGCTTCTGAGCTCTGCTGAGGCAGCCTTAGAATAGGGGTGTGTGGCTTCTGAGCTCTGCTGAGGGAGTCTTAGAATAGGGGTGTGTGGCTTCTGGGCTCTGCTTAGGCAGCCTTAGAATAGGGGTGTGTGGCTTCTGAGCTCTGCTGAGGCAGCCTTAGAATAGGGGTGTGTGGCTTCTGAGCTCTGCTGAGGGTGTCTTAGAATAGGGGTGTGTGGCTTCTGAGCTCTGCTGAGGCAGCCTTAGAATAGGGGTGTGTGGCTTCTGAGCTCTGCTGAGGCAGCCTTAGAATAGGGGTGTGTGGCTTCTGAGCTCTGCTGAGGCAGCCTTAGAATAGGGGTGTGTGGCTTCTGAGCTCTGCTGAGGGAGCCTTAGAATAGGGGTGTGTGGCTTCTGAGCTCTGCTGAGGCAGCCTTAGAATAGGGGTGTGTGGCTTCTGAGCTCTGCTGAGGCAGCCTTAGAATAGGAGTGTGTGGCTTCTGAGGGGTGTCTGCTCAGTCTTGTTCCAACCTTATAGAACCATCTTTTTCCACATGGATTGATGGTGGGAAAGTATCATCCCTTGATTGAACCCTGCTTTTATTCTCTCAGTTTTACATTAACTTTTCTTAATGGGTCTGTTATTATCAAAACTGCGGAATGGAGGGTCGTTCTTTTCTCTGAAAAACAAAGTCTTTCTGGAAAATCTGGCTATTAGGATCCGTCCGTCATACTTTTACCTTAGGACTCTTTTTTAATAATGTGCCTCTCTCCTGGGAGTATGAGCTGCTGAATCGTATGTATGTCAGAAGGTGGTTATGATTTATTATGACCAATAGGTGGCAGTGCACAGCTGTCGTAGAGGCCCATGCACTTTCAGAGGTTCCTCTTCTTCCCGTAATTCAAGGCAGGTTTTCGAGAAGTGTACCTTCCCTCTGGGCTGAGGCGAGGAGGGGACTCCTTGACAAAGTGTGTCAAGCAGCCACATGGGCTTCCTATCACACTTTTATTGTGTGTAGACAGACATTCAGCAGCTCATTTCTGAGGATAAAGTTTAAGGTTCTGTTCATATCTGAACTTCCGTAAAAATATTTTTGCGTGGTTGGTTTGCTACAGGAATAAAGTGTGTTTTTCAGCAGTGTTCAGCTCTATATATTGTTGAATTTTACACAAGTAGGCAGATTCATATCTGAGTTTTTTTTTTTATTTGTTTTACTTCAACATATTAGGGTTTTTCAACAGTGTACAACTCTGTAAATTGTTGAATTTTACACAAGTAGGCAGATTCATATCTGAGGTTTCTTTTTTTTCAGTTGGTACAAATACCCTAATTACATGAGTTGAACTTCTACGTGCCACTAGTGGATGAGGACATTATTATTACAACTATTCGTCCTTTCTCCCTGTACTTGTCCCCCTTATGCATCTGTTATTGCTGTCCCTGGTTCATGTGATGATTCAAGTTTATATCGGCCTAAACGCATAAACCACAATACAATACACAATACACACTCAATTTCATCTGCAGCATCTTCGCTCTAAAATTAAATCAACATGCGATCATTTAAAAATAATCCATCCTTATAACATTACATTTAAAAAGATGGGAGAAAACAATGCATGTCCATTATGACAATTAACCCCTCAATAAAGACCTTATTTAAGCAATATGCCCCGAGCGGCGGGGGCATTACCGACTCAGGTAATGCCCCGGGGCCCATAGTTATAGGTCCCGAGCGAAGCGAGGGCCTTAACGAAGGCCCCGGGGCATTACCAGATTCAGTAATGCCCCAGCCGCAAGGGGCATATAGCTATTAGCACCCCGGCCCGCAAAAACTTCATGACCGGGGCACTAAAAGCTTTATTTTTTTCCCGAAAAGCTGCACCGTTTCGGGAAAAAAAAGACGTCAAAGAAAATGGCCGCCATGGAATGGGAAAACGGAGTCCGTTTTCCCTTTCCATGGCGGCCATCGGGGGCGGATGCGCTGGAAACAGAAGCGTTTCCAGCACGTCCGCTCCCAAAAAAAAAGGGTGGTGACTCTTTACTCTGGTTCATTCGGGGATGGCCCCGCTCCGAGTCTTCACATGGCTGGAGGCATTCATCGTCCCCCGCTGGGGACCAAGGCATAGAAGGTAAGTAGATTGGGGAGGGCATGGAGGTGGGAGGTGGGAGAGAAGGAAAAAAAAGCCTTACCTCGTGGTGGGTGAATGTGGCCTCTCAGCCTTGGGGATGGCCCGCCTTGATCATCCTCATTGGCTGAGGGGCTGCCACGCCCCCCGCCGGGGACAACGGCCGTGGAATCCCGACGGAGGGATTCCCGGCCTGGTAATGACTCAGCGAGGGCCAATCAGAATGGCTCTTTCATTCTGATTGCACCCTCGCCGGGTACTAATTGATAAAACAAGTCTTTGAATTCCTTTTGCACACATCTTTACAAGCAATGACATAAGAACATGAAATGCTGTGCTTTGTCAATGGTTTGTTTACATTTGTGGCATTTGTCTGAAGTGGCCTGAGTCCATTTTTAAGAGTGCCTTCTACGGGCAGAATACCAAGACAACATTTTATAAATAGGTTTCATGAAAATGACTAATGAATATCATCTAGAGATCTATCATAGGCAACGTCCAGCTTAATCTTTCAATAACTTCTCATTGTTACACTTGTTGCGGCACATGAAAAACAAACCTCCAGGGCCCTGTTCTGGTAAATGGATTTGATCAGTGATCAGTGCACAGATATCTTTTATTGGTATTTATTTATTTATTGGATATTTATAATGCACCTATACAGGAAACTGCGTTTCAAAGCTATCAGTGCTAATGGAGGTGGTGTTCCTCCAGACCTCTTGTAAGCTGATCTTCACCTATGTGTTTCTTACGTGAATGATCCAGAGTAAAGAGTCACCACCCTTTTGTGGAAGTATATCTTGCCCCTTGATAATGTATCAAAACAGGGCTTGAGCATACCTTTGACCAATACAACAGTGGCTTCAAGGCTACACGTTTATCAATACTAAATCATGCTAATTCACAATCGACCGCATAAGAAGGTTGCAAGTGTTGGAAGTCCCAGCAGCTTTTTAGAAAAATGTATCTTCAATATTCAACATATGTTTTATGCCAGTGAAGCCCAAGACTTCTTCTCCATAAAGATCGATCTTCTAAGCTTTCATTTTGTAAACTTTTAAGGCAGGCTCAATTGAGAAATTGCCATGCCTTCTAGCAGATCTAGTTATAACTCCACCACATGTGTCCTATCGCTCCCTCATGTCAAAGTCCTATCGCTTCCTCATGTCAAAGTCTACTTAATCAAATGTGTTTGCATTTATATGTATGGCACCAAGACTCAGGATTGCCACAAAATACTGCATGTTTCTTTTATATGTGTTTCTGTTTGAGGCACAATGCTTTTCTAATGAGTACATGCAATGCATCAATAAAGTTATGTTACTATGACAAGTAGGACCTTGATTAATGAAGATTACCCAACATGAACAGGAATTTATAGGCCCGTGAAGCTACTGACCCCCACTGTGGTGCAGAACATTTTTCTCACTTCCCAAAGGCAGATTAAAGTCTTTGCATAACTTGCCAGATAGCACTTTTATGAACTTCATACTTCAGATGAAATTAACTTGTAAATCTTGTGGGGTTTATTCCAAGGAACCAACACACTAACACAAGGAAGTGCTATGTGAAAGGGCCTATATGTCATTACAAAAGGAAAAACAGCCTTTAATTCACAGTGGCAGAAGAAATTCAAAGGCCCCTTTCACATGAAAAGCAGGATTTTCAAACACTAACAAGACAATGGCCCTCATCACAAGGTTGGCGCTCCGGTAAGAGCGGTACTGGTAAGGCAATACCGGCATCCATTACCGGTCCGGCATATCATGATCTTAGGTGCCGTAGCCACCGGCATCTGGAAGGACCCGCTATGGCCGTGTACCACCGTACTGGCATGCGTGCACGCGCGCATATGGGGAGGCCTAAATACCGCCATCCCGCAAAGAAGGGGAATACCACGAGTCGCACGGACATGTACATACCGGCATTGAGAAGCCGGTAAGAAGGGCCACCAGGATGCCGGCAATACCGGCATCGTGAACCACCCTTAAACAGCAAACTGCTGTGTAACCAAGAGACACAGGTGCACACAATCAGCACAGGTGGAGGCAATGGAATCAGGGACAGCACAAAAGGAGCACACCCACACACCACACCCCTTTCCAAGCCAAAATGCTACCACTTGCACTTGCCATACTGGGGCTGGAGGACATGCCTGCACTGCTGCTCCTTGAGCAGGCAGTACAACGGGCAACACAAAGGAGACGCAGGAGGAGAAGGAGAGTGAGACAGGCCCAGCAAATTCCACCAGTGCAGGTAGTTGTTCCCCGCAGACAGCCATCAATTCAGCGTATAAGGGCCAATCCATTTGATTTAACCCTAGCAAAGATCCACACCCTGTATCGGCTGGACAGGGACACCATCACAGACATAGTACAATTAATACAGGATGACTTGGTCAGCCAGATCAACATCCGCACAGCCACCCCCCTCTGCTGAAGGTGGCATCAGTGCTCCACTTCCTGGCCACTGGCACTTACCAACACACAGTGGGCCAAATGCATGGCATGTCGCAATCATGCTTCTCTGTTGTGTTAAACCAAGTGCTGGATGCACTACTGAAGCATGCAAGTGCCCACATTTCCCTACCAAGACACCACAGGAGGCAAATGCCACCAAAATAGCATTCCATGTACTGGCAGGCATGCCCAATGTAATTGGTGCACTTGACTGTACCCATGTAGAGTTGGTAGTCCCACATGCTGTGGAGGCGGTGTATCGCAATCGGAAGCTATACCATTCAATCAATGTACAAATGGTGTGTGATGCCAGCCACATCATAACACATTGCTGTGCCAGATACCCAGGATCCACGCATGATGCCATGGTGCTGCGGAACTCCTCACTATCCCCGCTACATGGAAGGAGACATCGTACGAAATGGCTGGCTGTTGGGTGAGTCTGCCCCCGGTGCCATGGGGTCAGATGGATTGGGGGGGTTCATGCATATGCAAGGGGAATGTCCTCTGGGCCATGGGGTCAGATAAATTGGGGGGGGGGTTCATGCATATGCAAGGGGAATGTCCTCTGGCCCATGGGGTCAGATGGTTTGGGGGGGTTCATGCTTATGCAAGGGGAATGTCCTCTGGGCCATGGGGCCAGATGGATTGGGTGAATGGAAGTTACTCAAGTCACACCCCAACATACAGCCCTCACATATGCATGCAAAATGCACCCAGCCAAGACATACATTTGGTGGCCGGGTGGTTCCATAGACTAGGACCCTGGAACGTATTTGTCACACAAGGCTCTTTCTATGGATTGGCATGCACTGTACAGGGCTGATATTCATGTGGATGTGGCTGCAAATGACGGAATTGTGCATTTGAGACTGAATGATGTACAGGCTGAGCCTACCTGTCAACTGAGTCTCTTCCTCACACATACCTCCTTCTGCTCCAATGTAGGTGATGCTGGATACCCCCTGAAGCCGTGGGTACTCACCCCTGTCAGGAACACGCTGAACAGGCACGAGTAGGACTTCAATCGTGCACATACACATACATGTATGGTCA
Organism: Ambystoma mexicanum; assembly: GCF_040938575.1. Classification (NCBI taxonomy): domain Eukaryota; kingdom Metazoa; phylum Chordata; class Amphibia; order Caudata; family Ambystomatidae; genus Ambystoma; species Ambystoma mexicanum. The sequence continues at coordinate 359,854,582 of NC_090926.1, read as the reverse complement.
TTGAGCAGACGTTTGGCCTTTTGAAGGCACGGTTCCGCTGCATCAGCAAGTCGGGAGGGGCACTCATATATGGGCCTGAGAAGGTGGGCAAGATCATCACGGCATGTGCAATGCTGCATAACATGTGCATTCGGCGGAACATACCCCTGCCACCTGACGTGGAGCTGCCACCACCCGGTGACGTAGAAGGAGAGGAAGGAGGAGACGTAGGACATAGGCCAGGACGCGAAACACGTGAGGGTCGCGCAGTGCTTCAAATGGTCATAGACCAATCATTCTGATGTATTTTGATGCAGTGGGTGCCATGGGTTGTGAACAGTGGGCACTGGGAGTGTGGGCACATGTACACAAATCACCATGAGGCAATAAATTGACATATACATAATCATCAATGTCCACTCATTTGATGTTTGCTACACAACTGGTGTATTAGTGAAGAAATGAGTACAACATGATTCAACAATCCACCCCCCACCTCCCTCACCCTACCTCAAGCCCCCAAACACCCCAGAACTACACACTACACCCACCACCACCCCACCACCTCCCACTAACACCCAAAGTCAACTATGGCACGACATGTGTCTGGATGAATAGGCAATGTGAATCTGCGGGGTGGCCCAGCTACTGTTGAGCCCCCTTTGGAGGTGGGGGTTGGTTCTCTGCGTGGCGGAAATTCCGCAGTAACCTGTGCACGGGGCTTGTCTGCCTCGAACTCGCTGGCGTGGATGATGCGGATGACCTAGATGGTTGTGATCCCTGGGGCAGGATTTGCTGTTGGGCCATGCTGTCAGCAATCCTGGTCAGGATCTGACCCAAGGCATTGAAGCCATCATGCACTTGCTGTGCACTTGAGTTAATGGCCTTGATTACGGCCACAGTGCTGTCCTGGATGATACGGCATGTTGTCACACCTTCCTCAAGGTACTGGTGCACATAGGCCTGCATGGCCTCCTGCCGGGCTTCCATCCTGGAGAGACGTCCCTCTAGGTCCCGTATGGAAGTGTGGGTTGTGTTCGGTGGGTGATGTGGTGGCACATCATGTATAATGGGGCTGTGCATGGCCGGAGACCACTCTCCATGGCTGCCCTGTTCAGATGAGTCCTGCCGAGGTGTGTCCTGAGGGGTCGCCAGTGGGCTTGGTGTGTGCACTACAGTGTCTGAGTGGACAAGTCCTGTATCACCCTCATTGTCCGGCTCAGCTACCTCATCCACGCTATGATCTGCCGATGCAGCCATCTCGCTAATTGTGCTGGCAGCAGCAGAATGTGTGCCTTCCTCCATGCCTGCTGTGTCCTCAGCCAGTGTGGATGGTGTGACCATGGATGCAGGTGCAGGTGTCAGCTTGTCCTGTGTGCTTGTCTGTGGTGCTGTTTTTGCACCGGTTCTTGGCCCGCTTCCCGCTTGGCACATCCTTGGTCCACTTGAGGTTGATGGACCTGTGCCATCACATTGCATCCTAGGCCTTTTGGTTGGTGTTGTGCATTATGCACTCCCTTGCGCTTTGTCACTGTCAGCATCCGTACCTGTGGGGGAGAGAGAGTGGCAGGACATCAGTGATTGTTCTGCTTGCATTGTGCATGCATTAGTCATTGGCCATGTGGCGCCATCTGATCAGTTGCATTCGTGGCATTGTAGGGGACTGTGTAGATGCAATGTTGAAGAGTGGATTTTGATAGCGTAGTTGTGTCAACATGTACGCATTGTTGGGTGCAGTTGGACATTGATGTGTTTTGGGAGGGTCGTCCTGGGTGGCACATGCCCATAAAATGTGTTGTGTGTGTATTTGTGCATGACCGCAACATGCATTGGGATGGGATGGCGGTAGACCCAGAATGTGTACATGGATATGTGTAGGTGTGCATGATGGCCCATTTGTTGGCTGGTGTAGCAGCCACATTTGGGGGAGGATGATTTTGATTATTTTTACTGTTTCAGTAGGGACACTCACCTTCATCTGCCGATGTTGGCACGCCAAACTCTGCTTCACCGACGCCTTCGATGTACTCCACGTCTATGATGGAGCTGCAGGTCTCCTCCCATCTGGCCAATTTCAGTGGGGAGTGTGGTCCTCCTCCTGTTGCCAGCCCCTGGCTCCGATTAGCCGACAATATGTGCCAGACTCTCAGCCTGAGGTCGTCCCAATGTTTTTTGCAATCACGCACTGTGTGTGCGGTGGTGCCGACTGCACTTACTTTCTGGGCAACTTCTTCCCAGATGGCCTTTTTCTTGAGCTGGGCTGGACACCTGAGGTCATTGCAGAACACCACTTCAGCATTTGCCACAAGGGTGTCGGCCAACATGTTCACCTCATCGTCTGTAAAACGTGGTTTGCGCAGGCGGGCTATGCCTCTCCGGGTGGTCTTCGACATGTCCATGGTGGCCTGGGAGTTGGGGTGTAGAGGGTCCTGTAGGTGGAGGATGGCAATTGATTGTGTTTTTAAAGATGGCCGCCATGACATTTCCCGTTCCGGCGCGATGACGTTACTTCCGGGTCCGGTATTAACGCACCCGTTATTTGCACTATGTTAATAACGGTAACGGTATTTAGGGGTTGCCGAGGGCGGGGCCGTTCTGTGCGTATTGGTCGATGCTGCTGTCTGGGGATTTGGGGGTCATTACCGGCATGCCGGTACGGCCGTTACCGGCATGCAGGGATGCGCGCACTCACGCACTCTTGATCAAACGCTATTTGCAGGTTGGTGCCAAGCCGGACATGTTATTACCGCCATGCCAGTACGGCCAGATTTTTAGCGTCAACCTTGTGATGAGGCCCAATGGATTTACTTGTGTGTCTGCAGTTTGAAAGCAAGACATGAGAAAAATGTTCTCGTACTAATATAAAGATGTCAGGTAAAATACTTAGTATGTGTTGACAAGATTTAATGTATGTTATGCTTTACATGCAACATACCAGCAACTGAAAAGAAAAGGCCATTGTATTCCATGGGTCACATGAAGAATTAATTTAGGCATGAGACAGACTCTTTTGCTTGTTGCTGTGAAGACTTCACAAAAGAATACCCCACTGCAAGCCTGGCTTTTACAACCCCCCAGCTGTTTACAACCACAATAAAGTATGGCTTGTGAAGGGTGTTCAAAACAAACTGTCCCCAAACCGGTTGACTCTGAGAGCTCCTTTCTGTGAATGGCAAGGGCCTAGCCCGTGCATGACTGGCATGTGGGAGGAGCTGCATTCAAGGCAACCTGAACTCTGTAAAAAGAAATACAAGTAAATAGGAGTGTTTCAGATCCAAATTGTGGTCCACTAAAGATTGCAGGACAGGATGCTAGGTGGCAGCAGGGCCTTGTGACATTACAGGGCCGGCCTAGCTCATTATCTGCACTGGTTATCGCTGTGTAGTTGAGGCCTCATAAACATTTACAACCGGCAACCTGCTAACTTCAAACAAGATAGGGGCTAATAAAAACACAGTACAGGAAGCTACGGTCACATGACAGGAATGGCAAATGGCCTGGAGGAAGGGGAGCTCACATTTGCATAACATGAAGATTTCCCATTTGCTTAAAAGGACAATCAAAATGTAGGCCCTTTTTCAGCAGCCACAAGTCATATTGCATTCATGTATGTGTCATTTTGAAGATAAATTCCAGGCAATTTTCTTGAAATCAAATTCATCCCCCTGTGACTTGGGGAATTGTAATGGCAAGCTAGCATGTGTTCCTGGCTGTTTTGAACATGTTCCTACTTTAAGAGATGGTGAAATGATGGAGGGTAAAATTATGCTTTTGGAGAGTAAATTGCATCTTCCTAACTATTATGCATTTTGAAGAAATGGCAGAAAATTGCCACACAGCCGTGTAACAAGTTGCGGACCCAGCTTTAGTTTTCTTAAATTCCCCATGATTAGCTGAAGCAGAATAATAGCAGTTACTAGTAAAGTAGGACGTTTTGCCACATAATTAGATTTTTGCCAAAATATGACATGAAAATAAAAGGGAATTTCAGATGGGAGTTGCCATATTTCTGCTCTTCAATCTTAAACCAATCCTTAGAAAGAGGCTGGATTTAGGGTTAGAGAGAGGGGTAACTGTTCAATCCTGGTTCTGAGAATTCTTGCAGGGCATCAGTCAACGTTGAAATCCTGATGGTGTCATCACTGTTATATAAATTGGATGCACTATGAGAGAAGGGGAGAGCTGCTAAAAATGTACATATGTCAGCTGCAAGGGAACACCAAAGAAGATGCTTGAAATTGCATCTGGGTGAAGCTGTCAATTGCTGGGAGGCCTAAAACTGACTTAGCCCTATGGTGAAGAGATAGCGGACATCCTTGAGAGTGGAGTTACCAGACCCCTGCCCTGTCCTCCAAGAGGGTCCTGAAATTTAGCTGGCTTTCCTGAACTTTAAACAGAGGTTGTAAATGTAAGTATAATTAAGCCATTTTTAACCAGAAGGTCGGGGGATCTGCTTGCCTTAAATCCTTTCCCTTTGTAGTGGGTGGGGTGCAGGGGGAATACTGTGCAGATCCTAATCCTATTTAGCTAAAAATATTAATTCAATTCATTACCCATTTGGCAGAACAGCACAGGGTGATTTTTGTTAAAATTCGAAATTGACAAAGCTCATTCCTAGTGTGTGCTGAAAACTATAGCCTATAATTTAATTGGGCAATCCTATTGGTCCACCTTTCCCCACACATGTTTTTAAGTGGACGGGAGTCTGAAATTCAAAATTCCTAAAAATCATCCCAATCTTTCTGTTCAGCTTCCCCAACACAGGCCTTTAAGTGGAGGGGTGTCTGAAATACAAAATTCCTAAAAATCATCCTAGTCTTTCCATTCAGCTTCCCCAACACAGAATCTTTAGTTGAGGGGGCTCTGAAATCCAAACTTCCTAAAAATAAGACCAATCTTTCTGTCTGGTTTCCCCAACAAAGTCTTTAAGTGGAGGGGGTTCTGAAATCCAAAATCCACAAATTGTTCAAAATTTCTGTCTGACTTCTCCAACACCGACCAAAGTAGGGAGGAGTCTGAAAAACAAATTACTAATCAACCAGTGTTTATTTGAAAACAAAAGTTGGGTTGAAATTATTATTGTCATTTACATTTGTACAAATCTGTAAACCAAACTGCTAGCCTTTTAAGCCGGCTCAAAAATTGAAATTGCACAGCATTGCAGATGTATATTTATTTTTGTAAATCAAAACCCCAAACCATCTAACACCCCTGCTGCTGCGAAGGCGGAAGAGATATAAACTCCCCCTCCATTAGATCCTGAGACGGGGGGCTAAACATGCTCCTTCTGCCAACAAGCAGAATGAAAGGCAGAGGAGACCTTTGAACACAGCCCAATCGAAGGGTAGTCAGGCAGGATATCAGACCAATGACCCCTCTGACCCTGTGACCTATGTAAGCCCAAGGTTCAAGGGTACCAAATAAATCATAGGGTATGTATACACTCCCCCAGCCCAAGGGGGGGGACCAATCATGTAACTACGTCCCCGGGAAACATCCCTCCAAACTTACTTCAGGAGAGAAGTGTCAATCCAAGCCCGTGTCTATGTGGTATCTATCGACTCAGCCATACTTTTTCAAAATGTGCAAGGAGCTGGTTAATCAAGCTGCAGTCTCTATCTCTCCTGTTCCCTCCCAGGCTCTCTGCATGGCATTGGCCTCTCATTTCACCACTAAAACCATGACATCCTGCCCACCCTCTCTTCCTCTACCTCCTCTTCTTCTTCTATCACTCCTGGCCCATCTGTGACAACCTCTCCTCCTCCTATCTCCTCCTTTCCCTTGTTCAACCCTGACAATGTTTCTAGACAAGTCTAATCTATGAAAGTCTCATCAGAGCAGGTTCTCCCATGCTCATCCAGAACCATCAAGGACCACATGACACCCTTTCTCCAGCCTTGGCCGATTTCTGCAATCACTCCTTTGCCACTGGAACCTTCCCCACCCCCTTAAACACTCCCTTGTGCATCCCCTTCTTAAGAAGCCCTCGGCTGATCCTTACTCTCCAGCTTACTATCACCCTATCTCCTTCACTCCTTTCCTAGGCAAACTCCTGGAAAAGCTGGCCATCTCCCTGCTTAATCTGCACACTGAATCTGTTGGTTGTCTCCACGACCACTAGTCTGGCTTCAGAGCTGCCAGATGCATGGAAACTGCTCTCTTGAACACCTGTGAGAACCTGCTCTCCAATCCTGACCTAATCTTCTTTCTGTCCTCATTCTCCTTGGTCTATCCTCTTCTTTTGACATGGTCAAACATGCCATCCAGCTCAATCGCCTCTGTGACAACCTCGGTATCACTAATCAGGCCCTAGCCTGGTTGAGCTCCTTTCTCACTGATCAACTCTCTCAGGTCCAACAGGGGTCTCTTATCTCTTCTATCTCTCTCTAAACTTCTGGTGTTCCCAAGGGGTCTAATGTTTCTCTCTGGATTTTCAACCACCACCTGGAACCTCTTGCCCACCGCATTGCTCCAAATTTCTGTGCTATGCAGATGACACCTAACTCTCCTTCTTTCTCATCTCACCCACCTCTGCTCCTTCTCTCATAGCAGACTGCCTGGCTGCAATTCATGAATGGTGTGCCACCAATGATCTCTGCCTTAATGCCAGTAAGATTGAGATCCTCCTCATTGGGACACCTACTCCCTCCTTTCCTCTCTCTCTCTGGCCGCCCACTGTGGGCCTTCATCCTGCTCCTTCCTGTGAGGCTAAGAACCTTGGTGGCTTCTTCGACTCCACCTTCTCCTTCTCTCCTCACATCTCTGACATCTCTAAGAAGTCAAACTATCAGCTGCACTGCCTCGAGGTATTCTTCCTTTTCTCACTTTCCCCAGAAGCTCACTATCTGCAGAGCTCATGTTCTCTCTAGGCTGGACTATTGCAACAGCCTCTATCGAAATCTGCCTGACTCTACTCTTTGACCTTTACAAGTTATCCAGAACAGGACTGCAAGACATGTCCTTGGCCTCAAGACCAGGGATCGTACCTCTCCAGCTCTGACATTTTTTCACTGGCTCCCTGTGGCTGCAAGGGTCAAGTTCTAGACCCTTTGTATTGTCCACAAGTCCTTCTGGGGTCTGTGACCGCTCTACCTCTGAATTTCTCTTCCAAAACATCTTCCTTCTCGATCTCTCTGCTTATCCACCTCCAACTCTTTTAGGGTCAGATGCTTTTCCAAGCAGAGAGTTGGGGGCAGATCTCTCTCCTCAGCTTGGGCCTCTCTCTGAACAGTCTCCCTGCCTCTCTCAAAGCAGAACCACCTCTAGTTCTGGAAGCAACTCAAGACCTTCCTTTGCGCTTCCGCTTTCTCTCGTCCTCTCCCCTGCTAATGTCCCTGACTGCTCTGTGGACCGGTCACCTGGCTACCCTCTGAACTCTGGCCCACACTCCTGCTTGTCCAGTTGCCCTTGCACTGCCTCCGGGCTTCCCCAGCACTGAATGGTCTGTACCTGCAGCCCTACAGTCCCTTCTCTCTGCACTTATGAGCCACATGCTGGCTGCACTTATTGAGTTACCCGCACTTCTCCCTTCCCTCTTCCCCGCACTTGTGTGATCTGAATGACACAAGGCCTGGCAAAATCGTTGTTTTGTCCTCCTGAAGTGGGAGAATGGGATAACACCCTCCCCCCAATCTCATCCAGATCATGGCCTAGGGGATCACGGCCCAGACACCCATCACGAGAAGAGTTCATCTACTTACAAGTTGACGAAGTACCCTGGTTCAAAAACCTACACATACGAGGACTATGTCCACCAGCACGCCATGCTCAAACCAACGCCTGCGACGTGGATCAGCTTGATTAAAACAACAGCCATGAGTATTTACATCATTAGAGATGCCATGACGACATAGCCAACAGACAAGAACACACGTGCCACCATGCACACTGGTCACTCATACACCAACCCACACGAAGAACATACTCAGTGCTATGACGCAGCAGACTGTCACACCCACAAACATGCATCATTGTTATTTTTCACATAGGCCTTCCACAGCACCGCAGAAACGCAAGACGCCTGAAGAGCTTGTGTACATGCTTGCTGACGCTTCTCTTGCCACTCATCCCTATGAGGACACCACCATGTATATCTAACGCTGCCTGTGACACTCCCCGCAACCTCCATACTATGGATTATGTACCGCCACACAGGAACTAGGCCCAAGTAGGCTGCAAGCAAGAGTCCCCAGACAGGAGCCTCACAAACGAAAACCCTCCCAGAGCGAAATACAAGTGCTGACCATGCAGAACGAGCACCTAACGAGAGCCCACAGGCAAAGCCACGATGTTGCAACCCGCACACTGCTCGCCCAGCGCCAAGTTTACACCTGCAGGTGCCAAGCTCTCAGAGACAGAATACAAAATAGAATGCTCATAATTCTTCTCCAGCAACGGTCTCTCCACACTTGACCAAGCCGAACTGACAAGATGCCAAGCTTACGAGACGAGAAGCCGCCAGGGTCCCACGTCTGGGACACAGGTTGCAACAACGAAGCGGCAAAGATGGACACCTACAGCGATGGGAAAGACCTGCTCACCAGCCCATAAGCAGACCTGTCCATTGTCCGCACTAACACATAGTTGCACATTGTTGCTAATGCCAGGTACACCGCGGGCTGGGGACAGCGATGGTCCCAGGCTTGGGGCTCACGGGAGAACCAATCAGAATACAGGGGGATTATTACTGACGCTACTACTCCTAGCCAATCACCAAGGTTCCCCTTGTAACAATTCCAAAGTAGCAACTGTTAGGGACAGCCCAAGTATACCACCTGACCTGTCCTCCACCACTAATTTCACTCCCTATAGGGGACATATACTAACCCTACCACTCAGGGAACCAATCCGAAGTGGCAATAGGTTTTGTGATGATTTTTCCCAGGTGACGCAAGTAACGTGTCATACTGCTGTAAAAAGGGCCTGCGAGCCCCACTAACGATGAGAGCTTCTCCGGATGCATACGGACTAAGCGTTTCCCTGCTGTTACTCTAATAAACAGCAGTCATTGCCTTGCTCCTTGTGTGCGTGTGTCATTCTCCTTCTGGGATGCGGGAGGAGTTGGGGCCTCCCCAGCCCGGAGGTCAGCGGACGGCTCTGCCGGCCCCCGGGAAAATCACCCCGACAAGTTGGAGGCACTGCTTTTGATCTGTTTGAGGTCTGTTTCCCTGAGAGCATTATTCCAAGGCCACTTGCTATGAGGCGACCCGGCAGCGTGGCCCCCTTTGCCGTTGCCCCCTTTTGAGGACTACAGGACCATCGCAGAACTGCGAGAAGACCAGGAGCCCCTTGAGAAGTATCCCGCCCGCAGTTGGCAAGTGTCCAGACGTGGTCCAGACGAGGGGAGTTGGCAAGCCACTTTGGAGGGGTGCACGCAGTTGAGCGGCCCCGCCTCAAGAGAACTTGGTGAGTATGACACACCCAACAAGCAACGTAATTTTGTGCGGGAGGGGGGAGGAGTTGTGAAAAGGGTGGCGGGAGGTCTTTATAGTGTGTTGTAAAAGATCTGATAAATAAGTGACGATAAACAAGTGAGTGGTGGTAGGACAGGCATGAGGGCCGTCTTCTACCACGTCACAGAGTGAATTGAGTGGAGCTGAAAGGCACCACATGTGGTTGTTAGAAGGCACTGAATTGTTCAGATCGCAGGCACCTGTAGGGAAGGGGTGTGGCTTCCCTATGAATTGGTGTTTTAGATCAATGAGTAGATGAGGATCCCTACTAATTGAGTGTTGAAGCTCGTTAGGTAGATGAAGTTTCCCCGCAGAAGGTAGCTAGTTTGTTTTCAAGTGCGGAAGATAGTTGGCTGGTTAAGCTCCCCTGGTGAGTGGCGTATTACACGCAAGGCGACGCAGCGTGCGCAGTCTGATTATAAAAGTTTATTCCGGTTTTCCTTGCTCCGATTGTAGCGAGAGGACAGCTGTGGGGTTTACGATGGACAAAAAGAGTTAAAACATATTGCGCGCTCTTTCATCTTATAAAAGGTCTCTTACTGGTAGTAGTTTGAAGAAGTTGGTGACGTCACCCGTAGGGCTTGTATAGGACACCGCGACCATCTTGTGTTGATAAAAGGGTGGCCGGGGGGATAGGAATTGGGGAAAGGCCGCGCACGGAGAACGCCGGCAACCCTCGATAAGGGAGGGGCAGAAAGGGGAGAGGTGGCCGCGCACAGAGAACCCGGTCACGCTCAGCAAGGGGGTTGGAAAAGGGGAGGGAGAGGTTTGAAGAAGAAGGAAAGGTGGGGTGGCTGTAAAAGCACGCCACACAGGGCACACAGCCGCAGGGGGCTTCGTGCACCACAGCCATAGCGGGCCATATTGGTGACATCAAGGGGGGCAAACAATAAAGGAAAAGAACTGTATATTTTGCGATTGTATTATCTTTCAGAGGATGGTCAGAAGTCCCCAGTTTATGGGGCCAGGTAAAGAAGGTTGATATTGAGAAAACAAAACTGTAACATGGCCACATATTACGGGCTGGTGTCTGGGATGAGGGGAAACGCTTTAACTACACCCTCCAACACATTTGTACGTCACTATCACCATACAAGGAGAACATTATCAAGCACAGCATCGACTGGACACAAGGAACAGGCCTAACGGCAGTTTTGACTCATACACCCAAAACTCGCTATTGACATATATACACAACACGTACAAGGGAAAGAAATTAGCTCACCATATAGAAGTGTTCAAATTATGGAAGATGTTCCAGGGAGCCAGGCCAGGGGCAATGGGAATGTTTACTATGGAAGGGGCAACAGAGGAGAAAGGGAACGAAGAAACGAAGGGAGTGAAGGAGGAGAAAGACAACGAAGAGGGCATGGGCACGGGGAGCAGCAACGCACTATGCGCAGAAGAGAGGAAGAAGGAGAAAGAAGGATCAGGTACAGTATCAGAAGAGAAGGTGAAGAAGGAAGGGACAGAAGATATGCCTCTGGCAAAGGTAGTGAAGAAGGAAGAAGGGGGGTTGTACACAGTAACGCAATTAAGAGAAGCTGCCAGACAACAACTGACAGCCGCTGATGGGTACCCCAAACCCGCATACAGCCCTCCACCATATGCCCCTACAGAGAGCTACCAGAGGGGGGAGGAGGTGACAAGCACGATGAACTTAAACTCCACACAGGCAGGAACGAAGGGGGGAAAGAAAGTGGGGAACACATCGCAACCATAGGACCGGTCGAATGGGTAACAGCACAGGTGCTCCTGAAGTTCAGATGGACATTAACAGGTGAATAATAGGACGTAGTGAGGAGGACGGCAAAGGATGAAATGGGTGACACACAGACAGGGACAGAGGTGAGTAAGACAAGAGAAAGTCAACTGCCACAGGCAGAGTAAGGAATGTTGGAGGACAGGTTGGCTGAATTACGAGATGCACGAAGTGCACTGATCAGACAGTTCGAGCAAGAAACACGAGGAAGAAAGAAGGAGAGAAAGGAGAATAGGGACGAGCAGGAGAGGATGAAGGAACAAATGGAAGAAAGGAAGAAGGAAGCAGAGCCGATGAATGCAATAGCAGAGAGGGTGTCACGAGCAGAGCAAAGAGAAATGAAAAGGAGGGAGGAAGAGAAAGAAAGGGAAATGGAACTGTGGAAAAAAAAATACTATCTGAAAGTGCCCGGAGATATGAAGAAGGTAAAGTAATAGAGAGCATATTAAAAAGAGAACAGGCAAAATGGGAAAGGAAGGAAGAGGAAGAGAGGATACTAGCGAAGGTAAGTGCAGAGGCGTTGGAAGAACTAAAAAGGAAAAGAGCGGAAATAGGTGGTGAAATAATAGGAAAAAAGGATAAGGAGAGTGGAGATAGGAGGGTGGAGCACAGCGTAAGAACATACACACGCCAGGATTTGGAGGTGGCTGCAACGTCGACACAAGGGGCAGCTGTTAAAGGAGGAGAGCAAAAGGAAGCAATAATAGATCTAAAGACGGTGACAGTGGGTGGAAATCACACAGAGTGGGGATTATCTCTTCCTGATGGATTTTGCAGCGAGGAGGAAGAATGTTTTGGAAAAAATGGGGCAGATGGCAATGGGGGAAGTTTAGAGAAACTGTACATTACACGCACCAACCACGAACCACCATGGTCGTGCGAAAGAAGGGAAGAAGATACGAAAGATGAAGACAAGGTAAAAGAGGTAGCAAGTAGAGCATCACAACTATTAACATCGACACACGGTACAAACGCCATGCACTCTAACAACACGACCTCTAGCACCACGCCCATTGACACCCGCCTTTGCACACACCCCATATGTCGACAGGCTTAGAGACCTCCCAGGACGCAGGCAGGAAGAACGGGCAAGCACGCCCATGGTGAGACAAGAGGGTAAAAGGAGAGAATGGAAGGATGAAGGGGATGGAAGAAAAGACCACTGTACTATTGATATGATTGAAGAATTACCTGACACAGAGCAGGAGGATGAATACACCAACATAACCCCACAGGCACAGGGGGAAATGAGGAGGTAAAATGTAATGCCACTTCTGGAAATGGGAGGGGCCAGACCACAATATGTCCCCTGGAAGCATGCCGATAAAGAGAATATTAAATGCAGACTCCCATCACTAAGTGGAGGAGCAGGGAAGTGGATATATGAGCTGGAGAAACACACTGCGGGGTAAAAACTAGCGGTGGGGGACGTGAAGGGGCTCTTAATATCAATACTGGGGGATGCTGCAGATGACATCTGGAAAAGGGCGGGCTTCCCAGGGGTCACAGTAACAGACACGTCACATGATGGAGCGCCAATTACAGACATGCGTTGTGGCAGGCTTTAAGGGTCCAGTACCCAGACACGTCAGACATAGGAGCAATAACGTCACGCAAGATGCGTGAGAATGAGGATCCTGTTGATTACATCCAGGAGATTCAGGAGAAGTGGCGCTTGGAAATGCAGGAACCGTGGGATAAAACACTAGCAATTTTCTACCATATATTAATACAAGGACTCTCGGAGCAAGTACAAAGGCAGCTGAAGAAAATAGTGGGTATGGAAGTTAAAGCCTGGCTGGAAATACAACTGACTATAGTACAGCACTGCAGGCTGTGGCAGGAAAAGATGAAACAAAAGGAGGAAGATAGGAAGGCCGAAGAGGCAAAACTGGTACAAAAGAAGATATCCAAATATGCCATGGAAGGAGCACTAATAACAACACCCGCCCCCACACAGGTCACGGTTGCACAAGACACAACACAACAACAGGTAGCACAACTACAACAGCCTGCATAAGTAATAACACAGCAGATGCCCCCGCCCCCACCATACATGGCATAAACAGGAGGAGGATACATGCAAATGCGAAATGGATACTGTACCAACTACAGAGGGAGGGGTGGTATGACGAGAGGGAGGGGCTATGGCCAACAGGCACAACAACAAGGAGGGTTCAGGGCTACTACCAAAATGGACAGCAAGGATACCAAGACAACACGGGGGGTTTCCCATGGCAGGCCAGAGAACCACCAATATGTTGGATCTGTGGGATGGTAGGACACATGTCACGCACATGCAGGATGAGGCCCACCCAACCAGCCTGGGTGGAACAAGGGCATACTGGAGAACAACAGGTTCAACAACAACAGGGAATACAACAATGCCTACGACAACAACAAGCGCCACTACAACAACCACCACCACAGACACAAGTGCAAACATACTCCTCACCGCAGCAATAGATACAAACAAACACACCACCACAGCAACAGGTACAAACAAACACACCACAACAGCAACAGACGATAGCAACACTACACTATCAAGTGCAACCGGTACAACAGCTCACACAAGTACAGGACAATGCAGTATCAACAATTAATGAACAACTACAGCATACACAGCTGGGGAAGGTAATAATATTGGGTCACAACCCTTACACAGGAAGCGGTCAGTCACTACACTGCGGAGGAACCATGCATACAGGTGGCGATAGGTGACAAAAATGTTTCCTTCCTAGTTGACACCGGGGCCACTAGGTCTTACATAAGGGAGGGGAAGTTTAAATTGTCAGGCAAAGCTATGTGCACTCAAGGATTCTCTGGGGCTCGAGGGTTGGTTCCCTTTACTGATAACATCTCCTTATCTATAGGAGATCACGACATGTCTCTTCCACTTCTGTACTCGAAGCAGTCACCAGTAAACATACTTGGAAGGGATATAATGAGCAGACTGAATATGACCATCTTCCTGGAGAAGGGCATAATTTGCTCCACACCAGGCATCAACATGCTCAAAGCACGACAAATATTGCAGGCTTACTGCGGCCAAACAGTGGCCCGGGCTGAGCCAATTGACAGGGTCCTCTTCCAATATGGGACAGACATGGCAATAGCATGGTTCCCTGGAATTGATGGCAAGATTTGGAGTAGGCCAGCAGCTTACGTATTCAGACCTGAAACACCAGCAGGTGAAAAAGAAGGGAACATGATTTCAGTAAGCATTGAGAGCATTATGGCAACTGCAGACTAAATTGCAGTACATGCCCAGGACAGGGAGGGGAGGGCCTGGAGGGCTGTAATAGCACTGGCAGAGGGGTGCAGGCTTACACAGGTATCTGATGAGGAGCTCTTCTCAGATGATAATGGAGAAGGAGAGATGGTGTTTGGGATGAGCATTAACATTTGGCTGAAGGTAAGATACAAGCAAGTGGCACGAAAAATGGCAATGGCACTAGAGGCACCTGCCCCTACACCAGTACCATTTTATGTGGAAGACATGGCAACAGTACCAGCATCCCTGTGGACCACCAGTCCATATGACGTTGGCTGCATCAAAAGCTTTGGTGGAGTGAAAATAATACTGAAAAAAGGAGCAATGTTACCCAGAGTGAAGCAATACCCACTATCGAAAGAGGCAGATGAGGGCATATATGAAACAATAACAGCTCTGATAAAAAATGGCATACTGATACCATCAGAATCACCCTGCAGCACTGCTGTGTACCCAGTGTGCAAAGCGAAAGGAGGGTCTTGGCGTTTCATCCAGGACCTCAGGCCCTTGAATTACATTGTAGAAGCAGAGTACCCCATAGCAGCCAACCCAGCCACCATACTATGTGGAATATCAGCAGAAGCATCACGGTTTACCGTGATTGACCTCAAAAACACATCTGTCTCGATACCTCTGCACCCTGACTCACAGGACCTGACACGCTTCACATACAGAAACACAAAATGGAAACACACAAGGTTGCCCCAAGGTTACTGTGAGTCACCATCCATCTTCAACAGAGTGATACAAATGGATTTGGGAAACATTGAGATGGAGAGCACGGTGCTGCAATACGTTGATGACATCATCATACAGACAGGTATAGAAAGGACTCAGTAAAGATGCTCACAATGTTAGCTGAGAAGGGGTACAAGGTGGACAAGGAAAAGTTACAGTACTGCCAGGAACAGGTGCTCTACATTGGTCAGCTTATCTCTCAGCATGGAAGGAACATTGCACCACAAAGAGCACAGGCCATAACCAACACACCGCAACCACAGGCAGTGAGAGAACTTCAGCAATTTCTGGGCCCATGCAACTACTGCAGGGCATGGGTTTTTGACTACAGTTCAAACATAGGACCCCTGCTCGAGGCCCTCAGAGAAGCACAGAAGGGGGGTACAAAGTTGGAATGGACAAGAGAAATGAAAGAGGCTTTTGATGAACTAAAAAACGCCATCTCAACAGCACCAGTGCTAGCTACCCCTAACTACGAACACCAATTTTTCATTTTTTCGCATTGTGACTCAGCAGTAATGAAGGCAGTGCTGACACAAAAAAACGAGCATGGGACACAATCCTGTGGCTTTCTACAGCGGACACTTGGACCCTGTAATGTTAGGTCACTTCCCTTGCGAACAGAGCCTCGCAGCTGCAGCTTTTGCGGTGGAGAAATCATCATCAATAACAATGGGATGCCCCACTACACTGTTCGTGGAACACGCCCTTTTTGCAATATTGAACAAGCCCAAATCAACATTTCCGACACAGAGGGCATCAGGCTACGATATATTACTATCAAGACTAGAGCTAACAATTGTAAGGTGCAGCAATGTAAACCCAGCAAGATTTATAGCTGAGGTAGTTGAAGATGGTGACTACGCTCATGATTGCACCCAGGCCATTTACATTTACTCCAGCACAAGAAAAGTTGAGGAAAATGCCCTAGCAGGGGAGAAATAATGTACATTGATGGGTCATCAACAATTGACCAAAGGGACGGTGTTAGAAGGACAGGAGAAGCAGTGGTTAAGTTGACAGAAGACTGGATGTATGTGCCAGTAAAGTGTGTTCAACTACCACAACATTACTCGGCCCAAGCAGCAGAGCTAGTGGCCCTAAATTTGGCCTTAAAAGAGAGCTATGATAAAAGAGTAACAATATATTCCGATAGTGCATATGTCACGTCAACAGTCCACTCAGGATTAATATAATGGCAAAGGAGAGGGTTCAGAAGAGCAGATGGTACGCCAGTACAACATGCCTTACTACTTGCAGAGCTAATTGAAGTAATTGAGACCCCCAGAGAAATAGCCCTGTTAAAGTGTCAGGCCCACACCAACGGGGATGACCCTATCTCAAAAGGTAACGAAACAGCAGACGCACATGCCAAGCATGCTGTGTATTTTGGAGAAGTTTGGACCCCCCCAGGAAAAGGAAAAGATAAGGGGAGGGTGGGAGCAAGACAAATGCTGATGAAGGATGGGTACACACACATCCCTGACACACAGATAATGGAGTTACAGGCAGAAGCACCTATGGCAGAAAAGGAGCTATGGGTAAAAAGAGGATGCACAATGTCACCCACAGATGCATTGTGGCGTCAGAATAATACAGGGAAGGTAGTGATGCCCCTGGCCCTACTGAAAACAGCTCTGGAGCAACTACACCACCCCACGCACACAGGAAAGGAAGTGATCGCAGCACGAATAAAGGAGGCCTGGTTCTGCCCCGAGCTAAATTCACATGGTGCAAACTTTATCAGCAGATGCCTAACTTGTCAACAGTTCACAGCCGGTCACGCGCTGCAAGTGATAAAATGTACTATACCCCGGCCAGAAGGACCCTTTATACACCTGCACATTTACTACGTTGACATGATCAAAGTATGTCAAGGACAAAGATACATGATTGTAGTGGTGTGCCCATTTTCAAGGTGAATTGAGGCTGGGCCCTGCTCTCATGCGGATGCATTCAGAGCCGCAAAATTCCTAGTGAGGGAGGTTTTCCCAAAGTGGGGAGTTTGCGAAGTGCTGCGGTCGGACAATGACCAACACTTTGCTAATGAGATGTTCGAGCACATAACTGCAATGCTCGGCATCAAACACAAGTTTGCATGCTCATACCACCTGCAGTCTAACGGTGTCTGTGAACGCCTTAACAGCCTGCTAAAAGAAGAGATTGCCAAAATACAGCAGACAACTAAGAAAAGCTGGTTGTACTGCCTCCCCTTGGCCCTGTTTGAGCTGAGAAATAGGCCAGGGTCGGATCACCACCTCACTCCTGACGAGGTGATGACTGGACGTCAGATGCATCTTCCACTAACTCCACCCTCAAGGGCCCTGACTGATTATGAAAGTTCTGCAAATGTTTTTGGTGATGAAATGTATGAATATGTGTCTTCCTTGATTACTAGTGCCACCTTTATCTCTCAACAGCTCGAGCTCACACTGGGCGGGTCGAAGATCACCCAACCAGAAGAAACAAACAAGGAAAAAGAGCAGCAAAAACAGTGGACTATCGTGGAAGGAGATGCCTCAAATGGAGGCGGAACAGCCCCCGATTCACAGGACCCCACCTGGTGGAAGCGGTGGCTCCTAGAGCCATTAAACTATCTGACAAGAGGGTGTGGAATCACCTGCACGAAGTCAAGCCCTACAAAGGTCATAGCCGCCCTCGCGTTGACGACAGGGCCACCGCAATGACAACAGCATCAGCAACACCAACAACAGAAAAAGATGCAGCAACTACAACAAAAGACAACTGTGACACTGCCCCTGACTCCTGCCCAGCCACAGACACACCCATAGACTTTGGACAATCGCCCATAGCCCACCCCATGGTCACGAGATCCCAGAGCAAACAAACCACTGCCCCACCCAGCCCCGTCCCTGCCACTACCCAATAAAATACATTGTCTAACAAAAATGAATACTGCACCACACATGTAAACACATGCATGTTCTCTTTCTCTTTTTTGCCTTGCACATGCAGGTACCGCATATTACTGTGCTGTAAAGGAAGTGAAGTTACTAACGTCGTGTTTTGCCCAGGGGTAAATGCTACCCACGGATGACAATACCCCCGAGGCGCTGTCACACCAATTTGTATACCATATAAAGAGACCAAAATATTTAAAAAAGAGAAGGGTACGTGCGTATTACAACACGTTCATTTTGGACATAGAACAATCATTCCCACATCTCCACGAGCACTTACCAGCTCTGAGAGATAGGTCACTGAGATTAGAGTGGGAACAGCTTTTTGCCTGGGCACTAAATGACTATCTGATAGGGAGAGCTGATTAAAGAAAACTAACAAATTAACGTATGTTTTCAGAATGTTCAGGCGGGCATCTTTAACTTCATAAAGAATAAGCTGCAGGACCGCAGCAAAGGTAAGAACAAAATGCCAGTGATATTAGGTATTGTAATAAAGATGGTAGGGGTGTTGGTCATCACTGGTTTAATAGCTGCCTCTGTCTGGCAGTCCCACTATACTTCTCGAATTGTGGCTGCACCCAAAACTAACATATCCCCTCCCTCTGCTGCAACAAGTACGGTGTCAGGTGGTACAAGTAAGACAAGAGGTGATGGAAATAGGGTTAAACGTAGCACATATGGAGATAGTAAGGGGATTGACACATATCTCACAGATTCAGCACACGTCTCGAATAATATGTGGTATCAGCACATGACCAAAATTGGTAAGCAGACAAATAAGGACATCTGCTATGTGTGCTCGTTGATCCCATATGCCATGAGCGCATCAAGGACGTTTGTAGCTACTGAAGTACCAGCAAGGACAGTGGAGTGCCTGATATATATAGCCCTGTTCCAAACAGGAGGATGATTCAAAGGGACAGTGGTAGCATTACAATGGAAGACAAGAGACTCATACCCATATGAAAATAACTTCATAAAAACGCTTAGGATGTACAACAGCTACTGCCTACACACACAAGGATTTAGCTAAATAACAGATGGCCCTGATAAAGGAGAAACAAAGAAAGTAACATTAGAATACCTGCCGTGTGACTGGTATGCAGGTGAAATTGCAGGTGAACAAGGTTGTTGGGAAAGAGCACTAATTGTCATAAATGGGACGATATAGACTAATGAAAGATGGACAGATGGAGTGGTGGGGAGCAATATGGTGACAAACGAAAATGCGCACTCAATCAACGACACTAACAATAAGGGTTGGATGATGTGGGAAAAACATGTACCACTGTTGACATGGCTGGAGAAGGATGAGGACCCAATAACTATACTACCGCTAACTGCACCCACACTGTGCTATCAACACAACGGCGATGTGGATGTTGGAAGCAACAAAAACTGCAATATAACAATACTGATTCCTGAGGGGGGTGCCGGGACTGCAGTTCTAATGGACCACTATTGGGCCTGCGGCGATAAAGCATACCACAGCCTACCTCCGTCATGGAATGGAATATGCACTATGGTGCATGTCAACGTACCATCTCTGGTTGTGCCTCAGAAACATGTCAACTTGGCCAACTTCCCCAAGATGGATGAAGGAGAAGGAAGGAGGAAAAGATCTGTGTCGTTTGAAGAAGGTAACGAGAACGACAACACTAAATTTTTGTCGAGAGTGAAAAGACAAGGAGAACCTCTGACGGGAAACTACCTGTGGGGAAGATCGTAAACAGCTCTCACTTCCATCCCACCGGAACACGGACTATTTAGCAGAGCAGCAATGTTCTTCTCATCAATAATACATCCAGGACTACAGGCATATGCGAATGCTAAATGGCTCCAAATCACCCGATGGGAGTTAATGATGACGATTAATTCAAATGTCAATGGATTCAATGCAATAAAAGAAGAACTGAGGGCAGTACGAATGGTAGTACTACAAAATAGATATGTGCTGGACCTCCTCACGGCAATGGAAGGAGGAGTTTGTGCGAAAATTGGACAATCATATTGCACAATTATACCCGCTAATGACGCGGACAATGGAACACTTACTGAAGCAGTGTCACCACTAGCCCTGATGCACTCGAAAATGGTTGACGAAAGTAAAGGAGTAAAAGGAGACGGCAGCTGGTTTTCCTTTCTGTGATCATGGATGCCTTCATGGCTATCAGACGGCCTGAAGTTAATAGCAGGATGCATTATATTGGCAGTGGCTATATTGATTGGAATGAGATTATGGAAAGGAAGAAGAGCTCGTACAACGGACGAAATGATGGAGATGGTCGGCATGCACGCCTTACTGCCAGCTGATGATGACAAGCACACAGACATGATCATACAGGAAAGGGAAAGGTTGCACAAACAGATACTTGATAATCACATAGATATGCCATCTGTGAAGGTGGAGAACCCAAGGAACCCAAGGAGCTATGTTGGAAGATGGGTATACTGCAAACCTGGCGGCGGCTGCGTTTACATGTATTGGTCATTTGAAGATCATGTCAACCACTATGGGCACCTGGCCGGAATAACTTAAGTATGGAGAGTAAAAGGAGATAAGAAAAAGGATGATTTTGTGGTTGACAAGTCAACCAGAGGGGGGACTGAAGTGGGAGGATGGGATAACACCCTCCCCCCAATCTCATCCAGACGATGGCCTAGGGAATCACAGCCCAGACACCCCCACAAGGGGAGTTCATCTACTTACCAGATGACAAAGTACCCTGGTTCAAAAACCTACACATACGAGGACTATGCCCAGCAGCACGCCATGCTCAAACCAACGTCTGCGACATGGATCAGCTCGACTAAAACAACAGCCATGAGTATTCACATCGTTAGAGATGCCATGACGACATAGCCAACAGACAAGAACACACGTGCCACCATGCACACTGGTCACTCACACACCAACCCACACGAAGAACATACTCAGTGCTACGACGCAGCGGACTGTCACACCCACAGACATGCATCTTTGTTCTTTTTCACATAGGCCTTCTACAACACAGCAAAAACGCAAGACGCCTGAAGAGGTTGTGTACATGCTTGCTGACGCTTCTCTCGCCACTCATCCCTATGAGGACACCACCATGTATATCTAACGCTGCCTGTGACACTCTGTCACCCCACGACCTCCATACTATGGATCATGTACCCCCACCCAGGAGCTAGGCCCAAGTAGGCCACAAGCAAGAGTCCCCTCGCAAACGAAAAACCCTCCCAGAGCAAAATACAAGTGCTGACCATGCAGAATGAGTCCCTAACGAGAGCCCACAGCCAAGGCCACGATGTTGCAACCCGCACGCTGCGCGCCCAGCGCCAAGGTTACACCTGCAGGTGCCAAGCCCTCAGAGACAGAATACAAAATCTACTGCTCATAATTCTGCTCCAGCTACGTTCTCTCCACACATGACCAAGCCGAACTGACAAGATTCCAAGCTTACGAGACGAGAAGCCGCCTGGGTCCCACGCCTCGGACACAGGTTGCAACAACAAAGCGGCAAAGATGGACACCTACAGCGATGGGAAAGACCTGCTCACCAGCCCATAAGCAGACCTGTCCATTGTCCGCACTAACACATAGTTGCACATTGTTGCTAATGTCAGGTACACCGCGGGCTGGGAACAGCGATGGTCCCAGGCTTGGGGGCTCATGGGAGAACCAATCAGAATACAGGGGGCTTATTACTGACACCACTACTCCTAGCCAATCACCAAGGGTCCCCTTGTAACAATTCCAAAGTAGCAACTGTTAGGGACAGCCCAAGTATACCACCTGACCTGTCCTCCACCACTAATATCTCTCCCTATAGGGGACATATACTAACCCTACCACTCGTGGAACCAATCCAAAGTGGCAATAGGTTTTGTGATGATTTTTCCAGGTGACGCAAGTAGCGCATCATACTGCTGTAAAAGGGCCTGCGAGCCCCACTAACAATGAGAGCTTCTCCGGATGCATATGGACTAAGCGTATCCCTGCCGTTATTCTAAGAAACAGCAGTCATTGCCTTGCTCCTTGTGTGCGTGTGTCATACTCCTTCTGGAACCCAGGAGGAGTTGGGGCCTCCCCAGCCCGGAGATCAGCGGATGGCTTTGCCGGCCCCCAGGATAATCACCCCGTCACTCCCTTTGTTTTTCCCCTCCTTGTATTGTCGCACCTAGAAACACTTGTGTACTGGTGCGTTATAAATGTCATATCATATCATATCTGCAGTGGGAGATCACTGTGTAGCTGAGGCCTCACAAGAAGTTCCGACTGACAGGCTGCTAACTTCAAACAAAGAAGAGGCTAATAAAAATAAAATCCAGGAAGCTCTTGTCACATGCTGGACAGGAATGGCAAATGGTCTGGTGGCAGGGGAGCTCATATTAGCATAACATGAAGATTTCCCACTAGCTTAAAAGGACAATGATCACTTTATTTCAGCAACCACCAGTCATATTGCATTCATTCACGTATCATTTTGAAGATACATCCAGGTGATTTGTTGAACTAAAGTTCATCAACCTGTGACTTGGGGTATTGGCAAGCTAGAATGCATTCCTAGCTGTTTTTCACTTTTCCCGAAATTTCATATTTGGTGAACTGATGGAGGGCAAAATTATTTATTTTAAACCAACATTGGGGTGAAATAATAATTGACATATGCATTTATTCAAATCTGGAAACTAAACTGCTAGCCTTTTAAGCACAACAGAAAATCAAAATTGCACAGGATGGCATATGTATATTGATTTTGTTCATTGACTTGTGTTGATTATTTCTTGAAGTGAGCTCTTTAGAAAGTAAAGTATTGTGATGTGTGTTTCCCAACTCATTTGTGTTATTTATTTCTGTAACAAGAAGTTTAATTGTGAGCCACAAAGAAGGTGGTGTGTGTCGTTTTAGTGTGATCTCCATTTTCAATTGTTCAAATGAATCCAAATATATTTCCTGTACACCGGCCTGGTTCTTGGCTCATTGGCACTTCAGGGGGAGGAATCCAAGGTGTATGAAATTAATTGGCAATAGGGCTGAATAAAGAACTGACAACTAAACAGTTTTTTATGTGACACCTGACTTGGAGACGGAAGGAACTCCCCGTGTTGAAGGTGGCCTCTCAATAAAACGTTACATTCATTTTAGGCATACAGTGGCAAAGGGGATGAAGCAATCTGTCTATGCTTCATAAATATCACAAATACATAGAGTGACAATCTTTTAATCCCAATCGCATATGCTGCAATATGGATATAAATGAGACTTATGGCTATCCTGGCTATTTATTTATCAACCAATGTTCATTATTAGACATTGGGCTAACATGTGTTTTGCAAAACTTGCTTTATCAAAACCTTTGAGTCAATGATTTCTAATTTCAACCAGCGTGATTTTCACTTGCAAGGATGCTAGGTAATCATGTGGGTTCAATTAAGTAGATCCATTTGAATTGCTGAAATAACAGAGGAAGGTTTTGTGCTATACGGTTGAGAATGTGAGATAATCTGAAGGTTATTAGTTTAGTCTGGTTTCCTATGTTAATTCAATTAGTTCAATTTTGCAGGTCAATATGTCACAACTGAAATCGTGAATGGGAGCTCCTAAAATGTGGCATTAAACTCGTATTTTTCCATGCCTGTCTCATAGCCATAAATCTGCAAGATAGTGGACCACATCACTGAACTGATTTAAATAACACTGGATACCAATCTATGCTAGGAACCTTCAGATCATTTCATAGTCGCAACCATATCCAGGTGGAAGCAGTCGTCGAAGTGAACGGGGATGGTCGGGAGCAGTGTTCCAATACTTTTATTTTTTACTGTTAACAGTTCCACGACTTTTTTCACACTTCTGCACTTTAACAACCGATAGCAGTTACAGCTAAAACTAGATCTGCATCAACTCAATTAGCTGTCAATAAGCATTGCTGCAACACTTGAAAAATGTGTTGCACATTGCTGCACGTTGCTCCCTTCCTGCCTACTCTGTCCAATGCCGGGATCACTGTTCCACTTCTTTTTTTGGTACGCTTCTACCACTGGGTTGAAGAACTTACTATTTCAGTAATCAAAATAGACATACTTTAATGTACCTGCTAGAAAACCTAACGACCACGCAAGTGGACTTCACATAAGTTGAATTTGGAAATTATGAATAAGTGGTCTTGTGGAACATGTGTCGGTCTTACTAGCTAATTATGAACATTTGTTGACATTGCAGAAATGCCCTGGATATCTGAATCTCACTGATATCCATACTACAGTGCATGAGTTTGAGAATAAAGCAATTTTCACTCAGCCTCTAGATTGTATTTGTGTTGTTGGAGTGGGGCATGGACGTTCACGGTGATCTCTGGTAATGTATCTCTCGCCCCTTTGGCCACTCATTCGGAAACTCCAGATTCCCGTGGGATCCCAGTACCCTGGCCTTGTTTGGCAGCAGCCTGTGTGTGTCAGTAATAGGATGTTTTCTGCCCAAAGAATACCCCAGCTAAGCATTCCATCAACTGTATCTGCTGTGTTTTACAATGTCTAACCCAGAGCTGCTTTGACTCCCTTGTCGCAGTTTCAGCCTTGCCTTTGTGCCTGGTCTATTTTTCCTTCTTGCCGTCAGAGCTTTAGAGCTGCATGTGGTGTTTTTCTCAGCTGTAACTTTGCTCCTGTTTATATGTTTTTTGTGCGGCTCCACATCCAGTAGCACGTCAGCAGCTCCTGGCTTTACCTCTGCGCTAATCCTTGGCCTCTGTGATTATCTGTTGCCTAGAAACCGCCATCCCGCTCACAACACTGGATATGAATGCTGCTGCTTTCTGTTTTTGTCTGTACTCTTGAATCCTCCGTTAAATACGTTGCCTTTGAGATTATGCTATGCCCTTGTATCCTGGGGTGCTATTTCAGCATTCTGACTTCTGCCTGTTCCCTTGTAATCCTGCTCCAAAGTGCTTCAGTCTAAGGCCACTGACGTTGTTATTCACCTCTTTTACAATTCTGCCCTAGAAGTATTGCCCCCTCTGCCCCTTTTCCTGGTTTTGATTGCATGCTGCTCTACTTTGCCTCTGAGGTTTGATTTAATTGCATACAGGGAATCGCCAATGTTAGCATGTACGTTCTCTTGGTTTCCTTATATACAATATTAAAAATGCACAAAGCAGAATGTAAAGTTGAAGAGTACGATCAGAAAGAATAACCTTACTTCTGTGGTTGTATGCTCCATTTTGCAAAGAAAATGTAAATGGTGCTTGCACATTATGCTCTGAACATATCTTTTGTTATGGTGCGAAATGGAGGAAGATTGCATAGAAGTCCATTTGTCTTATAACTGCTTGAAAATAATTGCAGGCTTAAAATGAAGTGCGCTTTGAAAATGGAGGAGGAAAGCACGATGGAAACATTATTGTTGCTTTGTGCCCCTCATCTGACTTCAACGAAAATGAAAATGGCCCCGAACAGTAATGCGATGTGTGAACATATGACGCCTTCTTTTTACCCCTTGGTTTAGCACTCCACCGATTATAGGATGACCCCCTACCTGTACCTGTATTCACCATGTGCAAAGTGTGCCTGTACTTTGTCTCTTGAGTGCGCGTGGCCTACACTGCTCCTGACCGTGCTGTACGTTTTGTGTGTAGTGCCACTTTTTCTGTTTCACCATTGTTGTCTGTGTGATGAATGCTTGAGCTATTGTTGGCAGTACACTACCGGTTCCGTTGGAGAGCCTTGTACATCAGTTTTCGGCGCTGTACCTTCTCCTTGTGCTTCAGTCAAGTGACATTTTTGTAATGGGATTTCTAAATGAAGCCACAGGAGACCACATAATCAAACCCCAGCACGTCATTGAAGAATCGAAGGGGACACATTGGGGAAGGGAGGTTTTAAAGTCGAGCTTAATCCAAGCCCTTCCTTCCTGGAAGATTAACTAATGGCCATCGTGAATGAGACTCAACTGGGCATGAACATATTCAGGCACAAAATCAACATAAACCTCAGTGGTGATGGGCGCTTCCTGTCCTTGACAGACACGTTTCATCGCGGCATCTTGAGTCCACTAACAAAACATGTCAGAGCAGGAGAATGACCCCAGCGCCGAAACCTATGGATGACAGCCTTCGAGAAGGAGGGGAGCAGAGAAACCCCTATGACTTCCTCCACAAACACTTATTGAGCTTACAAGAGCCCATTGAATCCTCATCTTCAAACACTCAGAGGGAGAAAGCCCGAAGCCTTTTCCAAGACTGCTGTTTTTTCTTTCTTTTTCTCCCTGTAATGTAATGTACTTTAAATAAGGGCTCGGTTCTGCACACTGTCACCTGGGAGACTACAAGACACGAATCGTGTTCTTCATTGACTTCAGTAAACCCGTGACTAACGACCACGCAGCTGCCTAAAATAAAAGGCTTATAATGCTACATGCTCCACCGAGCTAGCTTAATACCTGGGGTGGATGGCTTTACGCATGTTTTCTCAGATCAGAGAGGACGATGTAAAGCATGGAATGAGATTCCCTGCTGTCACCATTGAAGGAATTCGCAGTTATTTTAAATCCTGCCATAGCATGATTGGCTGCAATGGGTTTTCAAGGATATGCATTTTCTTTTTTTCTACAATTGTTCGATTTTAGTCTGTATTGTTTGAGCAATAGATAGCAGTGGGGCACACGCCTGAGGTGCTTGGTTTAGGCATAATGTGCCATCATGTTATTATTGGTAATTGTTTTTCTTTAGTTGTCTTCACATATATGGCCCAGTGCCTGCTGTCCAGTTGCGTTCCTTTCCCCGTTAATCATGAAGATACTGGCAGCAGAATGTATGGTGGAATAACCCTGTGCCACCGGAAATGTATCAGGCAGCATCCACACTACTACCCATAATAACGTTGCATGGGGTTGGGGGACTGGCATGCATAGCTTTTGTGGCATGCTCTGTGACTCCAGAGCTTCCTATTCCTGTCTTCGTGGAAGATGGAAAGAAGAGTCCTGAAGACAGAGCAGTGAGGTGAGCCCAATGCAGGAAACAAGTAATACAGTATTTGTTTTTTGTGTGTATGCGTAATGTTTGTATGTGTATATGTATGATGCGTACATGCATTTCAGATGCATATGTTTGCACATGGTTTGCATGTTTGTATGATTGGACGAGTGCATGTCAGCTTGTGAATGAGAATGCAGTATGTGTGACTATTCTTGGTGTGTGTGTGTGGAGAATGCAGTGTGAGTGAATGTGATAAAACGGTGTATGGGTGGGTGACTGGTGGATGAATGGGTATGTATGTTATTATGTGTGTGCTTTTGAATGTTCTGGGTGAATACCTGGGCACATGCAGTGTGAATATTCTGCTGTGTGTGTGTGAGTGATTGTGAGCGAAGTTGTATGGGTGAGTGACTGGTTGTGAATGGCTATGAATGTGATTGTGTGTCAATGTTCTGGGTGGGTGCTCATGTGGAGAAAGCAACACTAATGTGAGAGAAGGGGTATAGGTGAGTGACCTACGGGTGAATGGGTTTCAATGTGTTTATATGTGTGCATGGAGAATGTAGCTAAATGTTCACGGTGCAAGTGTGAGTGAATGTGAGAGAAGTTATATAGATGAGCGACTGGTGGGTGAATTGTTATGATTGTGATTGTCTGTTAATGTTCTGGGTAAGCACCCGAGTGGAGAATACAGTGTGAATAGTCTGAGTGCTCATGTGAGTGTTTGTGAGACAAGGTGTATGTGTGAATGACTAGTGGGGGAATTGGAATTAATGTCATTATTTGTGTATGTGAGGTGTGGGGGCCCACGAAGCACATCATCATTGTTGACATTTCCTTAAAGCGACATGACATGTTTTAATGGCATTTATGGGCAAAGCAAACTTGATAAGTATTATCACGTGGCTAGATGAGCATTTTGGTTCAGCCAGTCTAGATATGTCTTACTGTGTCATGACATGTTTTACTGAGCATCTATGATAAAGACAAGGTAATAAGTATTCGTATAGGTCTAGACTGGTCTTTTCGGGAGACATTTTGGACCTGTTTTCTTATTGTTGCATGCCATTTTTTAATGTAATGCCAACAGGAGTATATTCTTACGTAGGGGGTACTACTATATATTGGCAGACCCAGCTTGCACATGTTTTCTTATAGTATCATTTCTGACATTATGTGCAAAACAAACCTGAGCCTGTTGTGTGGGAAAACTGACATATATTGGTGTAGCCAGTATTGAAATGTATGGGCATAGCTAGTGTAAAATATGTTTTTCTACTGGCACTGTTGGTGACTTGCATCTATTGGATTTTTTCATGAGTTACTTCACAAAACCGACTGCAAACTGTCTGGATTTCTACCCAACTTTTCACAGAAAGTGTCCTGCTGCATCATTTGAACACTTTATTCAAACTATTTTCGTGGGGGAATTCTCCCTCTCTCCCCTGATTCCCTTTGAATTGATTTTGGCTACCGCATTACACTCGGTAGCTCTTGTGTACTTGTGGCAAAGGTCCATACCCCTTCAATGCCCCTTCAATTAAAGAAATCACCAGGTGCCACTGGTGGCCGGTACATTTGGTTAAAGGGGATAAGAACTGCCCCTTGTTTCTACACTAGATGAAAGATTTAAGCTTTTATTAAAAAACATTTTGCCTAAAGGACAGGAAGCCAACTGACTGTGGCAAACACTGGTATTAAATGAAACTCAGAGGCCCTGCTCACATTGAAAACTAAACCCAGATGATATTGGCATCTCCTTATTTCTCTGAAACTCAATTGTCTTTCATTGCCATTAAATTATGATTCTATTTGCTGTGCCTGATTATTAAGAACACATATCTCATATTTTCACCTGCTTCTCATAGGTCAGTAGATATGTTTCTAACCCTTTCCGCTGATCACTTTCACCCCGTTTCTACTGACAGCCTAAGGCCACTCTCCCCTTCTCAACCATGTGGACTAGCATTTCTTCTTCCCTATGAGGTGGACGTAATTGATTTTTTTAAAGAAAACATCCTTCGCTATGTTTGCTCTTTCTCTCCCACCATGTTTTATGGTGGCTGTGTTTCTGGACACCTTTAGTGCTCCACCATCAACAGGAGAGAGGGACCTCTACCCTTAACTGGCCTCCACTCCCACCCTCACACGCATGGCAGTAGACACCTGTAGCATTCTGCATACAGTTTAGATGTATATCTCTCATTTCACTTCAGTTTTTCCCTTTTTCTTTTGAATGGGTTTTTGCAGTGCATGAACATATGTGAATGGCCGGATGGTTGAAATGTGTTAGAAATCTTGATCCGGATAAAGCACCAATTCTGTCCTAGAATTTAGTATGAAGGTATATATGAGTGCCCTGCACAACTATGCATGTGTCTATGTGTGTATATATGTATAACACCAACAAAGCTATGGTGGGTTTAAAAGTCTTTAAAAAAAACTTTCACCTCAAATGTGAAAGTAGGATGATCCATTTGAGCC
This sequence comes from Ambystoma mexicanum, assembly GCF_040938575.1. NCBI lineage: Eukaryota > Metazoa > Chordata > Amphibia > Caudata > Ambystomatidae > Ambystoma > Ambystoma mexicanum. Next base: position 359,825,009 of record NC_090926.1, on the reverse strand, counting down.
AAGTCACACATGCCACATTGCCACTTATTAAACAACTCTGGAAGTTCACCAAAAGTATGCAGGTCATGGCCCGGCCCCCATCCATCACAATCTTTGCTGGCCGCAACTAGCTGATGTTGCCGGGCCTTTGTTCTGAACCTCCTCCCCGCAAACTGTCACGGTCTGGCTTGATTTACCAATCCCTAGCCTTCCCTTCTCTCACTATGCCTGCCTTTTTTACAATCCCTGTGTCTACATCCTGTAGGCACATTGTACTTGCTTTATGCCACCTCAAACTTTTCTGCGAGTTATGGGCCTGAAAAACTAATAAAAATGCCCTTGCTGAGCTTGAACTTTTAACCTGGTCTTCATGGCCCATGAGTCCCTATGGCACTCAGGCAGGGGCTATAACGCTTAATTATGATGTGGCAGTCACAGGATATGCTGGTTGGAAAGTGGGACATGGTTTTAGTGGATTTAGGTGATAATCTGTTTTATTATAATAAAATAATCTAGGGATCCATTTCTAAATTCACTTACAATGTCTGTGAGGGTGGTTTTAGGGGGATTTGGTACTTTGGAGGGTTGGGATTAAGGAGAACATCCTTAATGTGTTGCCTACTAGTGGAAATTAAGTGTCCCAGAGAGACGTGTGTGGTGCTGGTGTGCATTTGTATTATCCTTTGTTTTGAATGGGCTAGCGTTTCTCATGATTTAACTAGCCGGATTTCAATCTTAATGGCTTGTCAGTGCTGAAGAACTTAGTCTTGATATAAGAATCATGTATTAAAATACATATATAAAGCAGCAATTTAAAATGTATTTTGGGTCATGGGAAGATGTGAGGAGCATGCAAGAGAGGTCTGGGTCAACAGTGAAAACTGGCACAGCTAGGAGGACTAAACATATACAATATTTTTTCAAAGTTCTCAATCCTTGTCTCGATTCTGGGAGCAGGCCACCTGAAAATTGAAATGCTTGCCATCAAAATCCCAATCTTCGTGTATCACACATATACAAAGTTCATTGAAAAAAAAAAACAATTTAAGGTTTGTTTTGAAGTAGGGCACACATAAGGAGGGTGGAGGAGGGGTCTGAGTTCGTTTTATGCGGATAATTGTAGCAGAGTTAGGAAGAAAAGAAACACACTCATTTATATGCAATCTCTATTTGCATCACAGTGGCATCAATGGCACCCAAAGATTGAGCCCTATGCTGGGCAGCTTGATCTTTTCATATATATATTGCTAATAAAAAAATCTTTGAAGTTCAGTGAAACACGTTTGCTAAAGGGACATTATGGTTGCCGTAAGTCTAAAAAACAAATACATTGCAATCAAAAATAGCACCCATCCCATGCACTGCACAGACAGCACACATGAAATCAACGATGACATCACAAATAACATCATTGGTGACATCAATGTGACATCACATATTCCGGGAAGTTAATTGTTTAGTGACAGTAAGCAGTTTAAAAAGAAGACTTGATCTGGCGTACCTCTTTGAAAACATGACAGAACTACTCTTAAGGTGCAATAAATGTAGGCTTTGACTGAGCTCCTGGCGCACACACATGAAACCATAAGCAGTCCCCAGACGGATAGGACAATCGGTATACTTATATGAATGGGAACTAACTCTGATTTTAGTATCATACTCTGGTCATAGTATTTGTTTTCCTGTTGCCAGATGTTATCTATGTGTCCATCAGATTTGCATGCACTGATGCACTAAGCAAAATCTATTGTCACGACCCTCACCCAAAATCCCTTCTGGCAAACCCACTGGCCAGGTGGAGTCAGGACTCGGGCCTCTAGAGCCTGGCATCCTCTTCAAAAGCCCTTATGGGGCCAGTTCTGGCGCCTATGGCGCCAGGCTCATACACCATGAAAAACAATGTGCTTGGGAACTACTTTATTGTACTGTCAGCCAACATGGAGGCATCCACATAGCTTGGTTCCTAGGAACCAAGCTATGCGGTCTAGTGTTTTAGGTGTGGTAGCCTACGGACTACTTTACCTGGATTATTTTGTTGGGGCTTTTTAAACCACACCCGAGCAAGACAACACGTTTTGCGTTACTTTGCAGCTTGCAACGTGACGCTCACTGTGTCCAGCAATTTCCCCCTATACTCGAAGAAGCAGAACCTGCAAGGAGACAAAAGGAACATCATTAGCAGCAGCATCTTACCTGCAGTCTTCAACTTTAGCCACTCGCAGCTCCTGAGAACTGCTTCCTCGAATTTGCACACCTCCCGGACAGAACACCCTGAAAGAGGAAGATAGAGGCAACATTAAAGAAAGCAGTAGAGACATTTGCAAATTACGAACTGCTCAAAAGGCTTACCTGGCTGGTCGCCTCTCGGCTGGCACCACTGCGGACATTCCACTCACGCTGAAGAACACCTCGACCTACAAGGAAGGAAAACACAGGTTAGCAAAGGCAAGACTTCGCAGCGCTGCACATAGCACTTACTTACCGCATCATAGCGTTCTTAATGCTCCATCATTTACCAGCAGGGCTCAACCAAGCCAGTTTGCCACGATGAAGCTCTGCATACCTAAGGGAGAAAAAGAGACATTTTAAACAAAGGCATGCAGGATAGCAACAATACTAAAGAACAGCCATAAAACCTATCTGAACAATATCAAACGGGCCAGCATCAGTGAAGTAACTGGACCGCCCACGCCCACGAAAGACAACACGCCCCTGCAAAGACGGCAGGATGGAGAGCACGCCTAACTCTACCACAAGTTGAGGAGAGGGCCCTGGAGGGGCTGAAATCATACGAGGGTGGAGGGAGGATACTTACCTCGGTCGGTCAGTCTTGAACACAGTCCTCCTGTATTTTCAGCCAGAACCTTCCCCGCAGACAACATCTGGACAAAGCTGAAAAGTATACCAGCGAGTAACCCCGCTGGGTGGCATCCCTTTGGATACCAGGTGAGCGTAACATCTATCCACACAAGTGTCTAGTAATTCTTGCATAATTATTAATATTATTATTCAGTTTGTATTAAGCACCACATGCCCATGGGCCTCAGAGCACACAAAAAACGGGAAGGACACAACAAAATACAAACACATCCAAATCAAAGCCAGGGAAGAGAACTAGAATATGGGTTAGCTATTCAGCTAGATTTAAGATTGAAAAAGGTGATACTTAATCAGTTTTTTAAAGATGGCAATTGTGTCTGCTAATCTAATCGATCTAGGGAGAGCATTGCAAGCGAGTGAGGCCTGTACTTCGAAGGTTGTGCCACCAAACATTACAAGCTTTTACCTAGGATAGACCAATTTCTGATTGTCCTGACCATGCAGCTGGGATGCTGGTTTATGTACTTGGATCCGCTCTTAGATATATGTTGGGCTTATGTTAGTCCAACATTTATAGGATAAAGTCAAAATTTGTGAGTAATGGGGTGCCCTATGGGAAGCTAGTGAAGCTCCCTTCATGCCTTGGAGACGTGATTCCATCTTGACATGGCAAAGATGGCACAAACTGCACAGTTTTGTGAGACCTGCAGCAAGTGTATATTGACTTGCGAGGTACCAGCCAGCCGACTGTTGCAATAGTCCAGCCTTGAGTTCACAAGTGCAATGGCTAGATGCAAGCACTCCCTGACGGGGTTGAATATGATTCAGCAGATTTGTGGTATAGTCATATACAGAGCGAGTGTGTGAGACATGATTTTTCAAGATGGATGCTGAGTGTCTTCACACTCTTGGAGACATTAATGTGAATTCCCGCAATACTGAAACTACTGTAGGCTGGGTCAAGTTTCTGGGTCAATTAGCCCTTGACTCAAAGTTTAACATTACACAAGGTTCTGATAGACTTGAACATTTAATTTTTCTGGACAAGACTGCCCATCTTGTTGCGGGAGTTTTTTTGACATATTGTTTACTGTATTTTATGGCAGGAAATCCCCCATACCTCTCTCCCATAGCCCCCACTCCTCCACCCTATTCCGTTGGTTCCTGTTGCAAACCAATATCCTCTTCAAATCCTGCTGCATCATCTATATAGCTGTCACCCTGAAGTCCACAAACTACCTCACTGAGAAACCCAGCACCTCTTGATGCCTATGATCAGCCAGAAGTAAGGACATGGGCAGACCTGAACTCTGTTGGAGCATAAAGGAACGCAAGAGAAGACAGGCCATCTCTTTCCATGCCCTAGGACGCTCAAACCTCATCCCAGTCAATATCTGACTCTCCCCTTCACTTCTGCAGTTCAGGAAGGAGTTTAAGACCCTCCTCTTCAAGGAAGAGATCCCCCCGTAACACCTTGGTTAACACACCCTCTGCTCTCACCCCTACCTAAGACTCTGTGATCTGATTCCCACTGCATCCTCCCTTGGTTGCTTGAAAAGCCTTTGAGGACAAATTTCCCATCTTCCACCACCCCCATTGATAGCTCCTGACTCCCTTGTTTCTCTGTTCCCCTCACCTTGTTCTTCCCCCATAGACTGTAAAGTGCTCTGTTGCTTCTTGAAGCTAGGTCCATATTCAATAAATACCCTAATAATAATACAATTAATAATAATACTCTTAAAAATTATATATATATGTAATCTGTTACCCACCCCCACTAAAATATTCATCGAAATGTGCAGCAACAAAAATCGCTGTTTCACCAAATGAGGTGCAATGGCCGCGACCAGATCGGGGGTACATTATCTAATCCTGTAGTCCATGCTGTAGGTATTGCTTATATATTTTGTTTGCTCTAATATCAACAGATTTTCACTAGAGAATATCTGTTTAATGAGTAGATGTTGTGGTACATGGACTAGTTCATGCAAGGCCTACCTCTGACCAATCATATGTTGGTTGCAATTGCCTAAACATAACTACTTGCAAGGTCTTTCCATCAGGATTCTTATAGATTTGTGATTTCATATGTGATGTCAACGAGGATTCAATTTTTGATATCATCAATGATGTCATGTATGTTCATCTGAGCGGTACATTGGAGGGCATGAGTTATGTTTGCATAGCTTACCATAATTCACACGTTTTATTTGTTTTTTTTAGATTTTACCCTGCCACATTAACTTCCATTTAACAAAGTTTTCTCACTGAATTCATATGGTTTTTATAAGTAAAAATGGTTCTTGATTTTCCAGCAGTGTACGCAAGTTATTTAGAATTCTTGTTTGTACACATGAAAAACAAATACTATAATGTTCCTTTAATAATATATGTTTAGCAGCCTATATTGATATGTCTCACTTTAAGTAGAGAATCCTGGGATGCAAGTTACGGAGGAATCGCCTGACTGGGCATGAGTGTAGGACGTACCAGAGGCCCCACCAAACTGCCCTCAATAGCCACTGAACCTGGCTAGGATCTGCGCATTGTCCACGGTACCCTCATAACTGGACCCTGGGCCACTGTTCACAATTTGCAGACAGGGCCAATGCCGCTCAAAGCCTGGGTTATGGGCTTCAGCCATGATTTATGCCCAATAGGCAACCCACTGTAAATCTTTTGAAGACACACTTAAGCTTAATGTCTCTTTAACAAAGTTTCTCCATGAATTTCAATGTTTTAAATACAATTGAAGCTGTTTCATTCTGTTTGAGCACTGTATATTTGTTATTAAAAATGCCTCTTTTAACATATATGAAAGAACTATAATGTTTATTTACCAAACATATGTTTTTTCAATATTAATTGTTTGTCACTTTGAGCAGAGTATGTGGGAGATTCATGTAATTGCTGAATTGACTAGTATATTAAACCCACAAACAAAAGCCACAGGTCCTGGACTGCAGCATGGCACTGTATGCACTGTACCTGCATATTATAATTAGGACTGTACCACATACTGAGGTAAACCGGAGGCCATTTCAAAATCATGAACTTCAACACCTTACAGATATCGTGGTGCAACATGTGTTAACTGCAGCAAGCTATCTTCTCTAAATGTCAGTGTTTCTTTTGTTAATAAACCAAACACCATGATAGAGATTATTTATCATAGTGCATGGATGTTTACTTAATATTAGTGTATTATTTTATTTGCATTTGAATTAAGTAGATGGTGCTTTATGACAAAGCTAATATGGAAAGCTTGTTTAAAAAAACAGAAGTAAATTGACATGCCATGTTCTGTTTTAACAACTTTGATTGCAGTTACTTCATGATATTACATACAATAAAGTACTGCACATCTGTCCAGAGGATGCATATCCAAAACATGCACATTATAACAAACATTTAAAAAAAATAACAAAACGTATAATATTTGCACGCTCCGAGAAGTGGCTCGGAAGTGGCTGTTGTGCTGGAGAGAATGTTCATCTACATGGAGAGCTAGTGCTGATATTGGCCACGCCCCTTTTTTGTCACAGTCATGAAAACCGCCACCCGCGCGCTCCTGCGCGTGCGCTCCGAGAAGTGGCTCGGAAGTGGCTGTTGTGCTGGAGAGAACGTTCGTCTACTTGGAGAGCTAGTGCTGATATTGGCCACGCCCCCTTTTTGTCACAGTCATAAAAAAAACGCCACCCACGCGCTCCTGCGCGCGCGCTCCGAGAAGTGGCTCGGAAGTGGGTGTTGTGCTGGAGAGAACGTTCGTCTACTTGGAGAGCTAGTGCTGGTATGCACTCATTCATCCCTTCAGCTTTAAGCTTTCTTTTGGACATATATGGACTCATACTGTCACTCTAATATAATTGTCAGTGCTTATTAAGAATTATAGTATCTAAATACACTTCTATTCTGTATTTTAGTTATTGGCCATGCCCCCTTTTTGTCACAGTCATCAAAAACCGCCACCCGTGCGCTCCTGCGCGCGCGCTCCTAGAAGTGGCTTGGAAGTGGCTGTTGTGCTGTTTGGCTGCTTTGCTGCAAGTGAGCAAGCGCCACATTACTTAGTTTTCTGTTTGAGGTTCTCCTCTCTCTCATTCCTTTGTTATTCCAGCTGCCTCCTGCTGTGTACAAAACCACGTTATTGCGGTTCATACAAATGCTCTGATTGTTGCATTTCTGGGGTTGAGTGAACAGTATACAGACTACCAATATCAATACCCATATACACATATATATGAAGAACTGACATTTTGTTGAAATCTTGTTTTAGTTTTATCTTGCCCGTTTTAATTATTGCTGCAAATATGAAAGCATGTAAGCTTGTAAGCATGCCATTTTAGATACTTTTAGACATCTTAGATATTTCTAGATTGTTCTGTATTGCCGTGAATTGTACTGCGTGAATTGTATCATTTTAACAAAGAAGGGTCTCCTTTACATTAATTGTGACCCACGAAACGAGTTTTGTGCCAAATGGATTAGAGCCCAATGTTTAGTGCCTAAAGCGGAGTTGGCTGTCTGATTGATAAGGATCAGCACCGGTGTGCACTTGTGGCAGCTAACTGCTTTACTTGTATGCAATTATACTACCTTCAGTTCACGACGAGCGACCCATTAGGACTTTGGTCTTTGGTCTTACTTGGTTAATGCTCACTTTTGTCTATTTGTGATTGCTAAACCTGTAAATATAAGGGAGTGTGGTGTGTTCTAGACACACACTACAGGTGACCTAAGACCAGAGCTTCCTACCTATTATTTTATCATTAAGATTAGTTTTATATTTACATATGTACCTTGTGCCATGTTTAGGAATCAGCCAGTGCCTTGTCTAGGAATTGTTTTTATATATATCTTTTATTGACTTCGTATCGTACCCTCAACTGTTAATCAAGTATCCAACTGGAGGACTGGGATGGATGATTATGACAAAGAAATTGCGATGCACAAAAACGTACGCAATAGGCGCATATGTGTTCCAAAGATCATAACACGTCCCAAAAAGAATGTTGTACTGGGAAACCCTATTACAGATTATTTTGCGAAAACTGTTACTACCACCTAATGAGATTTTCGATAATGATCATCGAAAAATGGCTTCTGTTGATCTAGTGTCTGAACTGACTTGTGATTTAGGATGTGTAAGTGCTCAATTATTATGTGATGTTTTTTGTGCCCAACCTAATACTAACTGTGAGGACCAGTCTGATGCGTTGACTTGTAGTGATGTCACTACTAATGTTATTACCTGTCATCTCGATCCTAATGCTGGCGATTTTGTGCCAGGTATAGCTAGCACCTCGCATCCTAATATTGAGAGGTGTGGTGCAACTAACAATAGTGGTCTATTGGCTAATGGCTGCACAAATGTTGTAGTCCATAGGGAGCATGATTGTAAGGCCAAGAGTTCAATAGATATATCCATTTCCGAGCTTGATGAACTTGACATCGAGTATATGGGTATTGATCGGGAATTATCTCTGGTTGAGGCTGTCCCTACCCCTTTATATTTCACTCTGCCGACTAAGATGCCGCTGAGATCTGGACCCGCTATTCCACATGCCCCCAATGTAAAGCCGATACTGAAAAATAAGGCAGGATTTAATGTCGGTATCCCATCAGTATTTAGTTTTAAGACACAGAGTATACCTGAGATGACCTTAAGCCCCTCCCGTAATGTCATAACTGATTATGGAGAAAGATCAAGTGTAAACGTTGATGTCGATTCCAGCATGAACTCGGATGAAATGTTTAATGCATTAGAGAATTTACTCACGATGCTACTTGAGAAATGTGCTAATTTAGAAACAAAAATTGATGTTCAATCCCTTCTTATCCACTCTACATTGAAAGAGCACCGTTGCGAAGTATGACTTCAATAAAAACATTGAAGTAGAGTTATTACGTTTAGGTTATGCTACACACAAAGTTATGATACCGGCTGTAAAACGGCATCAAAGCCCTGATCCACAGAGGCTTTCATCTACCAATCCTCACGCCCCTACTCCAAATATCCTGCAAAGTGTAGAAAACGTGAAAAGTCCTCCAACTCAAGGAGTGAACATTGTGGAAAATATAATCAATGACATTCCTGAATGCTATTGGCAATGGCTGCCTTTGTCCTTCAAGCCTCACTTTGCAGCATCTCACCATTGACCATATTCCCTGCAGCTTCTCTACTCCTGGAACACTCGAGGGCATATGCATTTGTTCCAGGAGAAGGGTTTGATAGAGTATATGGCACTCTTCAAAATTGTAGCACTGCAGGAAACTTGGCTAACTGTTGAAGTACAGCTAGACAATAGAAGCACTGTTCATCAAATAGCCTCTAAGGACCCTCTTGGTCGTCGGAAAGGTGGATTGTTGATATCTGTGCAAGCACCTTATCACTCTCAACTGAGTATGTACTGGTAGCTAAACTCACCTGGTCTTCTGAGGATGTCATTGTCATTAACATATATGATCCACCTAACATGATATACACGGGAAAAAATATTATGGCAGTTGATACTGTGTTAAAACTCTATAATCATCGTTACCCAATTGGGCTCGTGGGTGATTTTAACGCGAAAATTGGTGACCTCGGCCATTGTAATGAATTGTAATGAATTTTCGGGCACCCAGCCTAAATCAGGACTCATTCCAGTGCTGAATGGACAAGGTAAAAAATGGGTTAATGCTATGAATACCCATAGTCTCGTGAAACTTAATGGTATGACCACAAGCAATGTTCCTATGAAGTAAACTGGGATTGAGGGCAGATCAGCAACTGCACTTGATTATATTTTTACCAATCACATTGGCCTCCACACTGTTATTGACATGGGTGTAGTTGAGCGGGATGAAAGCGATCATCTACCTTTGTGCCTACTATTTGTTATCCCAGGTCAAGGTGTTGAAAGTCATGATTATGATGAAAATGGGATGGTTTGTAAATGAAGGCAAGAACAGAATAGTTTGGCATCATCGCAATATCGAGAATGTAACCCAATTGGTATCCACTTTATTACCAGAGTCTATTAAGGAGGGGGTGTCAGGAATTGTGAACGGCAACCAAATACTGAATAACTTCACACTGTTCATGCAAAATATTCAAAAACAAGTGGGTCAACGCAGAGATTATAAATCAGATGGGGAACGGTCCAATATGGTCATAACACGTAGGCCTGGCAATGACAGAATGATAAATGCAGCAAAACGAATCTCCGAAACTAAATTCGTATTGCAGTCAGGAAAAATGCACTCTCGCTGACTGAACAAGAAGTAGCATGCCATATTAAACAACTTAAAAAGAATTACAAATAGTGGCTCAAATTGCATAAACGTGAATGTGAGACCAGATTGTGGAGAAAAATTGCATTGATGGTGCTTCCTAACAATAATAAATAAAAGTATTTGGCACTTTCTTAGTAAACAAAAAAAACGTGATCTAACAATTAACTGTATCACTGAAGAAACATGGGCCCACCACATAAATGATACATTGGGTAAGGTGGAATCCTTCGAAAATAATATTCCATTGCCAGAAGTCACGTGGGTCTGTAAAGCTTCGGAGCTCGATATTATTAGAATCATTGAAAATCTCAAGAAGTCACGCGCAGCAGGTCCAGATGGGGTCCGTAATCTTGTCATCAAAAAACAGCCGGAATTATGGGGAGCTGCACTATTGCTGCTATTTAAACAAATAGGGATGTTGGGAGAAATTCCCCCGTCATGGCGAACAAGCCATATACTAACGGTACATAAGAAAGGTGCATGGGACAACCCGGCAAATTTTAGAATGCTGGCAATGCTTGATGTATCTTCTAAGATCTTTACCAAGGTATTGCTCCAGTAACTAAACAAATGGATATGTACATCTAACATTCTCCCAGTGAATCAAATCGGATTCCGTGATAAATCCAGCACCACACACAATCTGTTGCTATTAACATCTGTGATTGAGCACGCCTGGAGAAAACGCAACCTTGATGTCTATTGCGCATTTATATAGACTTCTCTGCCGCATTTGATACCATTCTTAGAAATCGATTATGGCAAAAACTGAATTCATGGGGGATCCCACAAGGTCTCCTAAAGATGTTGATGCTGCTACACTCGGCAACCTCTGTCCGTATTAGACACAATGCAGCTGGCAAACTCTCAAAATGTATGACTACCAGCTGTGGAGTGAAGCAAGGTTGCATGATCGCTGCTATCCTATTCAACCTTTACCTATCAGATATGTTGAAAGCATTTAATATACCGAAGGCCAATCCTGCGAGGGTTAATGCTGTAACTATAGGGTGGCTTGCCTATACTGATGACCTGCTGTTACTAGATTACACCCCAGCAGGTCTTCAGCATATGCTTGACTCCCTGGTAGCCTACTCTTCTGAAAATGGATTGAGCATTAACATAGACAAAAGCAAAATTATGGTCGTACATTGAAGAAATATTCTTGGAACCTCGCCCATAAAAAAGTGGAACAGGTGAAATTGTATAAATACCTAGGTATAATTGTTGATGAAAGGTTGAAATGGGATGGCCAGTGGTCTGCAATCAAAAGCCGCTGTACTGTTGCCACGAATATCTTGAGTACTTTCATAGGCAGAAATTGCAGTTTCTCTGCTATTGCAGTCCTTGATATCTATATGGCGAAAATTAGATCAATGCTACTTTATGCTGTGGAAATATGGGGCCATAAATTTGTTAAACGCATTGTGGTTTTTGAATCTAAACTTCTAAGAAAACTACTACGTTTGCCTCCAAATGTTAGTGTTTAACATCAAAGGCATTTGGTATGCATACATTTGTCAATGTGTTATGTCCTATGAAAAAGCAGTGACTCTATCCACGGACACAATCTTTGCCCCCTGGGCCTCATTACACGTTGTGCGGTAAAAATCTCCAATTACCGGCATGGCGCTCTTAACGTGTCCGCCCTCGCAAGAGGGCGCTAATAGCGTACCATTACGAGTACGCGGACACAAGCATAGCGCCATGCCGGTAATGACCTTACCACCATGCCGCTAAAGACCCCAAAAAGTCACTTACCGCCCTTGACGAAAGTGCAGATAGCACCTCCGCCCTCACGCTGCATGCAAATAGTGGTCACCGCTATTAGCGGTGACCGTTAAATTGCGGAACCAGAAATAACGTCATCGTACAGGAACGGGAAAGAGCACAGCGGCCATCTTTAAAAACACAATCCATTGCCATCCTCTGTCCCCTGGACCTGGACCTGTTTGGAGTAGGTTGCAGTTGCAAATCATCAGGGACACCCTCTACATGCCCAATGCATTGAAAAAAAGCACCGACAGGCAGCGGAAAGAAAAATTCACCTCAGAGGAGCTGATCATGCTGACCCAGACCCTGGCTGACAATGCCGCCGTTGTCTTTGCCAACGACATGTGGCGGGAGACACTTATAAAAAAAAGGCAATCTGGGATGCAATGAGCGTGAGTGCAGGAAAAGGTGGGACAACCTCAGACCCCGGGTGAGAAGCATCCTTGCCGAAAACCACAGAATAGCCACTGCAGGTGGATCCGGTTCACCCATCAAACTAAAGGAATGGGAGGAGACCTGTGCAAACCTAATCGAAGTGGAATGCATTGAGGGAGTCGGCACTATGGAGCATGGCGTGGCAGCCACTTCAGATGGAGGTGAGTGTACACATGACAGGATGCTATGTGAATGTACTGGTCCCCCCAAATGTGAGCCCAGAATCATCTCATGGATGGACAAACATCCACACATGCATCCATCCCTGCCCATGTCAGTGTCAGACCCAAACACACACACATGCACACATCACCAGAGACAAGTGCCACACACAACCATGCATGGATGAGGCACTGAACTGACACATCACCTGCATCCCCAACAATGAAGTCCCAATGGCCACAACTGCATTATTGATGTATTCTGCATAAAGTACATAGTAACGTAACCAATGCCATCCCCCTTCATGTCCCTGACAGGCTCACATACAGACGGTGAGGATGTCGCAAATGCATCCCAGGCACCCCCTGCAAGTAAGAGACCAAGGGCACAGGACTCTGAGGACACCCCCACGACATCAAGGGGCAAGGGGGAAGGTTCCACGTGATGAGTGTCAAGCATCGGAGGAGTGCCACTGCCAGGATAGAAATAGCCACACCACTAACTACAGCCCCACCACCGGAGGTGAACCCGCAACCACCAATCCCAGCCACGGAGGGCCCACCATCAGCTGCGCCAAGTTCCGCAGGAGAGGCCACTGCCCCACTATCTGATGTTGAGGACACAACAGGTGTCACAATGGAGATGCACACCTCAACCCCCCCTGGAACTCCTGAGCCATCACCACTTGTCAAGGGTTTTGACCCATGTTGAATCCTTAGACTGGGTAGATGTGGGGCTGAGCTGTCGCCGCCCATTATTCTATCCCAGAACAAACTAAATCAATAGACTGGGTGGATGTGGGGATGAGCTATCGCCGCCCACATTCACGCCAGAATCCAGGAGAACTGCGCAGGTGGCACAAGACCACTCTAAAGATTCAACCTTCTTGTGGGGGGGTTTCACATAACCACTCTAATGTCAGGATGCCTATCAGAACAATAGCAAAAATCTCCTGTCAAATTCAAGACAACTCAAAAATGGATGCAGTACCGACAAATTCCCCAAGGCGGCGCTAGCGGTCTAAACTCTGACAGGAGAACTGGCTGACAAAGGGACATGAGTCAACAGGGACTTCAAAGCATGTTGGTAAATTAAAAATCTTAGCCACCTGCTGTTCCCAGAGGCCAAGAGGCTGGGAAACCTTAACACCTCAGAGATTCCTACACCAGGAGGCAGGATATCACATGACCCTGTTGATTGATTGAGGAGAGACTTCCAGGCAGCCTGCTGGAGCCCACACAAAAGGCTCTTTCAGTTGAATGGGGTATGTTAATTTTGAGTGTTTCCTGTCAACAGCCCTCTGCCAGCAAGGAGAGACATGTGATCACTGACCCACCCAGACTTCTGGAGGCGGACCAAAACACTTTGGGGAGTTGAATTGCAACAAATATATATTTTATAGAAACAGTGATAACTTATTGTAACCAAATGACAGGAATGTACAACTTTGACAGTCTTAGTTTGAAAAATGCCCTCACGATTTGAGTCCAAACTCCAATTTGTACCATGTTCTGGGGCAAAACGCCGCTAATTATGAATATTGTAGACAATGTATTTAAGCTAGAGACATGGAAAGTTACTGGGATATATGTGGAAGAGAAATGTACCTTTGTATAATTTTTGATGAAAATCCCATATTGCAAAACCCACTAAAATCGAAAATAAGTTGCCATTTTTGAATGCAAGCTCCTAGAAACGCCAGAGTCGGGACAGGGACTATCTTTAGTAATATATGATGTGTGTATGTGATGTCAAACAACTGTGTACCTGGGAAATATGTATTTGGATCAGGAATAGATTTGTGTGCACATTGACCAGGGGAGTGTCATTTCTGCAGGTCATAAAAATGACATCACTCTGACACACTATCCCTTCCCAAATCAGGGACCAAAGAATCTATTGACCTATCAAATCAAGAGAGGGGCAGGCTTAGTGAAGCTAGCCTCTCCACCCACTTTCTAAACACCTAAAAGCAGACAGTGCAGGACAGATAGGACATTCAATTCCAATTTCTGTGGGATGCTCTGCAGGGAGACTCCAGACTTCACATCCATCAATCTCCAAAGACCAGAAATTTACTTCAGAACTTAAAGCAAGGGCCTAAACCCACAAACTGAAAACTCTTCTCAGCAGGCCCCAGCATCCTTAAAATCATTTGCAAACTATTCCACAGCCGGGCGAGCTGTCTGAATTCTTTTGCCAAGAACTTTTGCCAGTACCCAGAAAGCAGTGTTGCATCCAGAATCCACTTGATCCGGACCGAAAAGCAGAGCAGTATCCAGAATCAGAGGCCGCTGTATCCAGAGAGGCTAGACCAGCAGAGCAGAGCTGACCCAGACCGCTGTGAGCAGAACCAGAGATCCGGATCGCTGTGAGCAGAACCGGTGCCTGATTGACCCGCCGAGCAGACAGAACCGCCGCCGGACGTGTTGACCAGATCCGTGACGAGGCCTAGTTCAAATTTATATTGTGAGTACCTAGCAGAACTGTGCAGAACCAATCTCTTAGTTAAAATAATCTAATTCAAGCTATTTTAACCTAAGTAGAACTGCCTCCTAGAAATCGTGTCATCTGTCATTTTTAAAGCTGCACAACTGTCACCTGTCAATTCTGCAGCTGCAAGCTGTCACCTGTCATTTTGAGTTTTACTTTAAATCCGAAAATCTACCTTTATTAAATTGTCCGTATCTCTTGAACTGTTTGGGCTAGGAACGAAATAACTTTCATTTTAAAGCTGTGATTCTAGTCTTTCCAACAAACCTAGAAACGACTTCCGACTCCCTATACTTTTTCCGCAATCGCGATTTACGCACTCGCGAAATTTACCGCGATTTGCGATTTTGGCTCAATTTCTCCACTTGTCAAAATAGCAGCTCCATTCTTTCCTTTGTTAAAAATCCATTTGCAACCTGGTAATAACTCATAGAGCATTGCTAAAGTGAGCCTGAACTAATACCAACACGCATCTCTCACTCACCCTGAATCTCTAGAGGGAATTAAAATCAGTTAGCACATTTTCCCATCCATTGCCATCACATTTAAAAGCATTTTGGGCCTGTGTTTCAAACTTCTGCATGTTTCCTCTAAGCTTTCTGGGGGGGGGAGGGGAACTGAATTCCGTATTGTATTTGATTGTATTCCCGAAGACTGTGTGTGTTACTTCCATCTCCTTGCATTGCATATGGGGGGGGGGGGTGAATTGCCACCAGGGGAAAAGTGATTACACTGTCTTTTGTTGAAGCCATATCAAGTTATTTTCTGTACTGCATTTCATTCATCATTGCGTTTCCTTGAACCATATAAAGCATTCTTTCCCACCTTATTCTTCTGTTCCTATTCATAAGTTACCTCTTGCTGATTACTGCTCATATTCACAAGTGTAATATCCATTATCAATTTATTTATAGAAGTGTGATATATATATATATATATATATATATACATATATATATATATATATATATATATATATATATATATATATATATATATTGTTTATATTTCTCAAATAAACCTTTTAAATTTGCAAAACAGACCTACTTCTTGGCTCAGTGGGGTCAGGGGGATTCTAAGAGTGGGGTGTTATATAAGGGTTGTCATCCAGAGTACATGAACTGGACCTAAAAATGTATCAATAAGGGTTTCCCTCAGCATCCCAGACTAGGCATTGACTTAGCTGTAGTGTTGAAGTGAAGCAGCTTAACACACTCCAGACACCTGGGTCTGATGCCACTGGTGAGGACAACATTCTAGGTTCAATGCCCACCATGGTGGCTTCACCTGCTGACACGGATGCATCTGAGGGCACAGCAGCCACTCCACCAGCACCCAGCACTGCCCTCGACCTGGCCACCATCAGCCAGCATCAACAGGAATTAACTGTGCTGGTTGGCCAGCATGTGGAGAAGGCTGCCCACCTCAGGGAGGAGATTGTGGAGACAGCAAGGCACTCCAGGGAGAGGATGGAGGCCTGTACAGACAGGCTGTGTGAGGAGATAGGCAGACATAGGGAGGTCCTCCCTCGAATAGCAGACACAATGGACCGCCACTTCACACCACCAGGACAGTCAGCCACGTCGTCATCCACCGGTTCAACGCAGACAAGCTCCCTCCGCCGCTCCACACGCACCACCAGGCGCATGTCTAGCCAGCCTCCAAATGCTGCTGCAGACAATGGCCAATAGGGAGTTCATGGCGAAGCTTCTGCGTGCATGGACCGACGCAAACATAGTGGCAGACACATGAGGAACTGTTGTGGGGGGTGGGGGAAAGGGTGTTATGGGTCTGTTGTGGGGGGTGGGTGGAAGGGTGTTATGGGTCTGTTGTGGGAGGTGGGCGGAAGGGTGTTTTGGGTCTGTTGTGGGGGGTGGGTGGAAGGGTGTTATGGGTCTGTTGTGGGGGGTGGGTGGAAGGGTGTCATGGGTCTGTTGTGGGGGGTGGGTGGAAGGGTGGTGGGATGTTTGGGGACATGCACTTTTTCATCTTTCCGTTACTTAATACACTGGTGTCTGATCAAAACACAGGCTTAGACATCTTCATTGTGTTTGTGACCTTTATTGGCGACAGGGTCCATTGCGTGCTTCCAAACATACACCAGTGCATTCATACCCATATCCATGTGACAGTAAAAAAAAACGTTACTCAGAATATTTGGTTGATCAGATGTTGTCTCACAGCACGTCCCTCTTGACTATCCCCTCTTGCATGTCCTGCATCCCCTTCACCTCCGTCCTCATCACCATCATCATCCTCATCAGGTGCTTCCATATCAACCTCAGGGGGCAGTGGCACATTCCGTCTGATACACATATTGTGCAGCATGACACATGCCATGGTGATCTCGGCCACCTTCTCTTGGCCATACAGGAGAGCGCCACCAGACCTGCTCATGCACCTAAACAGTGTCTTCAAAAGGCCAAAAGTCTGCTCAATCACATTGCGTGTACGGGTATGTGCACGATTTTATTCCTCCTCGTGCCTGTTCTGTGGGTTCCGTACAGGGGTAAGGAGCCACCTCTTCAGGGGATAGCCAGCATCACCTGTATGGGGGGACAAATGGGGACCTGTTACTGTTCAGCTCAAGTGCGGCCAGTTCATTTCAGGCTTTTTTAATTTGCATTGTGATTGAAGTGCACAAGTAACAGCATACATGCAGACTGTCTGTGTGACTGGAATGTGCAAAGAAAAGGGTGACCCTGCAAGTACATATGCCCCGTCAATGCCTACAAAGGTAATGAACATGTCCTGGCTGAAGCCGTGTGTTAGGGGTTCCTCGGTCCTAGGCCGATTTGGTATCACACTGCTGGTGTACTACCATTCCAACATTGATTTTGCTATGCTGAGAGGCATCACTTGAGTTGTGCTATAAGTGCGTGGTGTAATGCTATGGTTAGGGGTGATCCCTTCGCATGCATTCAAGGCCACAATGCATTATTGCTGTTGTGCTGCGCTCATTTTGTAGGACTATGTTGGTGGCATATATGAGATTTGTGTATTTTGAGGTGTGGAATGTTGTGCAATGTATACGTGGATGGATGTTTGATTTTTCTAGACCTGGATTGTCATCTATGTTATATAGCTCACACTTGCATGTCCATTCATCTCTGGTACGTTTTGGGCCTACCCAGATGGATGTTGGCGTACATCTGTATGTGCATTTGTTCAACGGACAACAAGCTACACCCAATCGGAGTATGTATCTCCCCCCCCAATCACACTGCCGTGTGCTTGCCCTGCTACTCACCAAGTAGCCACGAACGTTGTCCGGCTTGTCGCTCCATGTAGCGTGGGATAGTTGAGTTCCGCAGGACCATGGAATCATGGGTTGATCCAGGAAATCGGGCACAGCAATGAGTGATTATCTTGTTGGCGTCACATACCATTTGGACATTGATGGATTGGAATTGCTTCCTGTTTCGGTACACTACTTCATTGTAATGTGGGACCACCAATTCCACATGGGTACAGTTGATTGCCCCGATGCAACTTGGGATGCCTGCCAGTGCATAAAAGCCAACTTTGGTGTTTGCAAGCTCCTGGCTAGTCCGTGGCATGAATATGTGTTCAGGTGCATGCTTCAGGAGGGCATCGAGTACCTGGGTCAGAGTGCGTGAGAATACTGGTTGTGAGATGCCATGCATCTGCCCCACCGTATGCTGGTAAGTGCTTGTGGCCAGGAAGTGGAGCACAGTCACCACCTTGAGTAGAGGGGGGATGGCAGTTCGGATGTCTATGAAGCTCACAATGTCGTTGTTTATCATGTCTACAATGCTGGTTATGGTATCCCGGTCGAGACGGTACAGGGTGTGTATCTGCTCCGGGGTTAGGTTAAATGGATTGGCTCTGATGCTGGGGATTGGTGGGTGCCTCTGTGGAAAGATTAGGTGCTGTGGTGGTGCTTGCTGTGCCTGTCTTGCCCTCCTCCTCCTCCTCCTCCTGCGTCTCCTCTGTTCTGCCTGCTGCTGCTGCGCTGCGATCATGTCCTCCAGCCCATGTAATGCTGCTAGTATTGGAACCATCTTGGTGTGGGAAGGGGTGTGGTGTGCTCCTTTTGAGCTGCCTGAGTCTCCATTGCCTCCACCTGTGCTGATTGTGTCCACCTGTGGCAAGTGGGAACATTGCTCAGTTCTCTTAACGGGTGGTTCGCGATGGCGGTATTAGCGCCATGGCGGTAAGGGGTTTTGGGTGCTTTTCCATGCCGCTATTGGCATGTCCGCCTGGCTTGTGATGATGTGTTAATAGCGGCATGGCGTAAATTACAGACTCGAGGGTCGCGCGCCCGCGGACTGGCCGTTTTTAGTGGCACCGTACTTAGCGGTGCCGCAAATAGCGGTGAGCCAGGACATAATTTGGATGGGGATTTAACGTTACCGGTATTTCATTACCGGTAACGTTAAATCCCTACCGCCTACCGTGTAATGAGGCCCTTAGTCTTGAAGGGAATGTGTTGATTGGTACAATTGGTACCATACAAAGACTTCATCACACATGGACATTGGGATGTGTCCCAGGTACCCTGTCACTGTTGGCCTTCAAAATGAGATTAAAGAGAAACGTGTATGATCTCTGGCATGAGCAAAATATTGTAAACTTGGCATCAAAATGTTTCAGTGAAGGCTACTTGGACGAGTATTTAAATCGAGATATGCCACCTAAATATATCCTAGCTTATCCTAGTACAGGTACCTTTCGATCCTATTTAATAATGAAATTTAACATCACAGAAGCTCTAGAGACAAAGGGCCAGAGTATGGGAATTCCACACACCTTAAGAAATTGTCGTCTCTGTGGAGACAATGTTGTTGAGTCACTATACCACCTTATTATGTGTCGTGAAAGTCTTAATGAATTGAGAACCGTATGTTTTAAAGCCTACAACAATGGAATTGTGATGTCAGAGATTACTGATCTGTGGATGACTTTTATGAGTGGAAATGATATTAATTTGATTTATTTTATTGTTGTATTTTACTTGCAGATTGTGGCAATTTTAAAATGTATTGAATGATATATATTGGAAATGTAAATGTGTTTAGGTTTTTGTATTAATGTTGTTTGTTTATGTGTTATACAAAGCCTTTTGGCTAGATGTATATCTAACAATACATAAATAAATAACTAAATAAATACATACATATTCAAAAACAGTTTGATTTACCAAGCTAGAAATACATTTCATTTATTTCAAAGCTACAGTGCTATTTACAGATAGAACAATGCATACATGCTGCATACATCAGAAATATATTAAATATCTCTGAGTAATTCACGTAACATTAGGTCCGCTATTAGATTTGAGAAATACATTGGTTTGAAATTTAGTTTCCCAAATAAAACGCAGTTCATGATGAAGACATTGCAAATGTTAAATAATTTTGCTTTTTATGAAGCACTATCTGTCTCTTCGCCATTCATGAAGAAACTCAATAATTTAAAGAACACAACAACAATGTAACAAGAACCAAACAAGAAAGCTTATGCCACATCATCAGCTGGAATGGACTGCAAGCAAAGACCCAGCAAATAGAAAACACACCGCAAAATGTATGTCAACTCCAAGATCTGCAGCCACCAGCAGTAATGAGACATTCTGCAGGTATGTTTAAAAAAAAACATTTTGAAAATGTATCAAGTATGTTAAAATAATACAGTCAGTATGTATTGTGCTGTCACATACATTTGCATTATTAGCACCCTTTGAAGATAGCACGATTAGTGCTATACAGTGTAAACATATATATTTTGCGGTGTGCAGTCATAATGTCGACATCAATAATGTCGACAGTCAAAATGTCGACAAATTAATGTCGAAAAACAATAATGTCGACAAACAAAAATGTCGACATTATTCGATATTTTTTCGACATTAATTTAGTGTATGCATAAATACATACATAAATATATATATGATGTGTTGAGTATGAGGGGTGGTTGGGGGGGTGTGGGGGGGTGGCAGGGGGGTGTTGGGTGAGGGGGGGTTGGGGGGGGGACCCCCCCATAGTAAATACAATTTTTATTTATTTAATTATTGAATGAATAAATAAATAAATAAATAAATAATTGGTATGTGTTGAGTATGAGGGGTGAAAGGGTGGTTGGGGGGGGTGTGGGGGGGCGGCAGGGGGGTGTTGGGTGAGGGGGGGGTTGGGGGGGACCCCCCCATAGTAAATGATCATTTTTTAGGTTATTTATTTATTGAATAAATAAATAAATAAATAAATAAATAAATAATTGGTATGTGTTGAGTATGAGGGGTGAAAGGGTGGCTGGGGGGTGTGGGGGGGGGGGTGGCAGGGGGGTGTTGGGTGAGGTGTTGATAGTTTTAAGGGTTTATAGTCATAATGTCAAAAAAAAAAATGTCGACATTTTTTTTTCGAAAAAATGACTTTTTACATTATAAGTATAGGATGTCGACATTATTGTTTTCGACATTTTTTTTTCGACATTTTTGTCTGTCGACATTTTTTTTTCGACATTATGACTATAAACCATATTTTGCATACATCTCCCACACTCTCAGATAACAACAAACATATACTTGAAACAATATCATGAAGTGAATGTTCATTTTCAAAACATTATTCACTATAAATTCGAAGAAATCTTAATTACTTTTCAAGTATACAAGACATTGTGTGCATATATTGATATTATTTAAACCTTTAAATAGCAGTTTCGATATTTGTGAATGTTAAAACAGAAACATTTAAATTTTAAACGCGATGCTGTTAAAGTCATGCAAATGATTCTTAGCTTCTTCCTCTGCATCTATTCTCATCTGGAGCATCAGATGCATGTCATTACTGAACATAGCCTCTCCTGTCAGTCAGTGTGTTCATGTTGAGTGTCTCAGCAATGTGTACACGCTGACTGACAGGAGAGGCTCCACTCCTGTCAGGCAGCGTGCCTATGCTGCTGGCATAATAGTGAGAGCCAGACCAGCTGCCATTATTTGCAGCTATGGTTGTTGTGGAGAGTGTGGGCTGCACAACAAACAAACACAAATAGCATATGAAAGGAACGCGGCTCTGCAGAGAGGCAGGCTGCACAGTCCCCCATGAAAATGAAGGACACATGGAATTGCTCTGCCTGTCACTCAGGTGGGCTGCCACTGAGCTTCATCTCTTAGAAAAATGATGGCTTCTCAAATACATCCAAAGCTAGAATATGTGAATCAGACAACTGGCACAGTAAGTCGGGATGGAAAATACTTGCCTCTGTGTCTGTTAATATTATCACAATTCTCTGTCATAATTACTAGCCGCAATCCCCATTTCATGTCACAGTATAGATGCTTCTATTATGGAAGTTCAAGTCTGTATAATAACCATGTATGATGCATGAACAATAGGTTTGCAATGAGAGGTTTGCAAAGCATTATCATCGGACCAGTTTGTTGATCTAAGGATGTGATCCAAGTGGGAGGTGCAAACATTATGTGTGTTTGGAAGGAGGCCCTTGGTAGTATGAGTCACAAAGTAGGTATATACACTACTGCCTGAGGCATGATCCATCTAACCCACTGGGACAAGAATGGGAAGAGAATGGGTGGAAGGTTTCCTCTATAAAATAAATCATGTGAACATGTAGTGCAGACTTCGTGACAAAGTAGACATCTCATTACATGCAACTTATCAAAATCTGAACACAGAGTTTTCTGGACTAGTTTTTTTTACCACACTCTAGGGTTAGGTGAAAATCCTGCCAGTGAAACAGAACTGGTGAATCTCGCCAAAAACTTTATTCCGCCACCTAGGGGAATGTTCACATTTATATGTTTGGTGGAAATTTTGCTTTTTGTCATATTTCCGTTTTTTTGCATGGTCGGAAACTCGAAATTTTGGCAAAAACTAAATTTAAAGGGGAGAAATACACCTTTCCCACCCAAAATTTCATTTGTAACTAAAAACATTTTCTAAAAAATTAAATGTGCTGAAAAAGTCCCCAATTTACCATATCAGTGGAAGTCCATTTGGCGACATTTGACAGGAATCCACCAATTTTCCTGCCAGACGGAATTAGCCATTTTCTCCCACACCTACCACACGCATTCCCTAAAGGCAAAAACGCGTACATATGGGGGCAATCCTAATATGGATACCCTTCAAATCGGTGGATACCCATTACCAATGGGTATTTGCCAACTGAGACCCTTCCACCAGGACTTGTAGAATAGCTACACCTGTTTGCTTTAGCATATGAACATGTTTCTGCCAATTTGGCCAAGAAAGTTACCACCGGTACCACTTTTGCTGTAATAGGATTAAGACCCTTGTGACCATACTAGACACTCCAGGCATTCCATAAACAGAGCACTTGGCGTTGATGAGTCACCAAGTAAGCATTCAACTGATGCCACAACTTCCCAGGGGTGTCATCTATCCCCTATAGAAACCTCACTATGAACTGCAGGTTTACTAAAGTTGCTGTAGAATAACATCCCCCTTGACACTCCTCAACATGCCCTGGAACTTGGGATGAAGTGTTGTGTAGTCTTCTCACAGTTACTGAAATAGAGGATAACGGAACTTAAATAGCCAGAGAGGCAACACCAGAACCACTGATGCCTATTACCTCTGAAGTTGAAGTAGCCACCTTGGAATCTATGCGAAAGAAGGACACGTGTAGCAAACCTGTTCTACCATGTCAATGAGGTGTATGTGAGTGAGTGAGTGAGCGAGTGAGTGAGTGAGTGAATGATAGGTCTGCATGATGTTGGATGGAATGTGGAGAGAGTATTCAGCAGCGAATGTTCTATGAGAGTTAGTTGTTTGCCTGGTAGCTGGACAGCATTGTGCACTGGGTGGGTCAGCTATTTCCAATGTACCTGTGTTCTTTCGCATTTATCCATGCAACTGAATGAAGAACTTGAAAAATGTACCCGAGACTCCTTTGAAATGTACATAGCGCACCACACTACCAACCAATCCTGTGTGCCCCTTCCTGGTTGGCATACGGCTGTGGACATTAATGTGGGAAAAGGACTCCACAGCCCATTGTGATTTGGTGCCACCATTGGGTCCAGGGCACAGTCTACAACAGGTTACAGGGCATGGACAGTGATTAAGGCCCTGATTTATGGGGTATGGAACCTAGGGAAAAACCCACTCTTTTCGTCCTACAGTGCAGTTGACATATCTGGTCCTTCATATGTGTGGATCTTGCAGCAAAATAATGTTACACTGGATGAGCCACTTTGTGATTAACTGTGTTACTGCCATTGTCAAACTATAATTAGTCATTGTTTAGCCCAGAACTCCATATGCCAATTTAACTGCTACAGCCACAGGATATCATTGGATATGCATCTTTTATGCTGCCGTTTGGGACATGTTACTGTTTTTACCAGACTGACGATGTTTTCCAGCAAGGAAATGTAATTCCCTTCCTCCCTTCCATGATCGATGTGTTGCCCAGGTAAATTAAGGGACAAATAACCCTGGATTTCAAGAAAGCTGCCACAGTCTGTACACGCTTGGCGAAACACCAGGTGCTGATGAATGCCCAAAAGGTAAGCAATGTAACTGAACAATGGTTAATTTAAAAAAGAATTTCAAGATCCTCTTATACAGAGAAAATATAAGATAAGCATCTTTGAGGTCTAGGGAGAACATATGGCAACCTGGTCTCAAAAACTCACAAAAGAAAAATCTAGGCTCAATCTTGAAGTGATGATTACAATCATATCAGTTGAGGCCCTTCAAGAAGACCACCGGACTATGTCCTTTCTCTTTCTTTGTTACCAAAAACAGATTGATAAGTAAATCTGTATGGTATAACTGTGCCTGTTCCACTGCAACTTTCTTTTCTAGAATGGCTTGCATTTCCTGGGAAATAATGGCAGGTTTACAAGAAAGGTCTATTTGGAAGCCCTTCACTGTCACCAAGACCCAGAGATTTGTTGTTATTTTGGAGAAATTGGATAGAAAACGATGGGTATTGTCCCAAAGTGCAAACACCAAAGGTAGAAGAAGTAAGCATACCGTGATAAAATCTTCCTCTGTTTCCACCCAAGCCTCACAGCCACCAGCCCTTTCTCTTTGGGCAATACAGTATGGTGGGAAACCCCCTTTTCTGACTTGTTGTAAGTCTCTGGGTCCACCCACAATTGGATGACTGTTAGTATAAAAAGAATGGGCAAAGGGGTGATCCATTCTATGCCAGGTATTGGTGTGAATCTACGGGTATAATAACTTATTCAGAAATATCTGAAACCTTTTTAGGGATGTCAATATAGACACATATTTCCCTTAATATTTGAACAATTTGACTCAAAATAGTACATCATCATCAGGGGGCACAGGTTTACATTCTCTAAAACCTCTCAATTTCGGGTTTAATTTTGGACCTGTTCTGCCTGTGATTGAGTCATTTTGACCAGATCTAAGATCTTAATTAATGATCCTGATACATTGAATGGTCTTTGCTGGCAATTGTATACGGCTGTATCTATCTCTCTCTGTAGATCTCTTCCAGACTTACATTGGGCTCAAAAATAGGGGCATTACCAGTTTCACTGCAAAGACATTTTGGTATCCATCATAGGGAAGTAACTGCTTTGTTGGGAAGGCATGTCTAGGACATTTTGATGTCATGCTGAGGAACAAACCTGTACTGGACATAGAGGACCACCATGATAAATGGTTCCATTCGGAAGAGTTTTGGTTAACCAGTTCAGCAGAATTAACCCACCAATGTTGTCTTGAGTTTGGGAGGGGTCCTCTGGGATAGACTTCTGGCAATCCTGGGATTTCTATTGGATTGTAAATTCTTCCCCCATGAAATATTCCTCCTTATGGAATTCTTCTAGGGGATAAACCATTTCCGAATCATGCAGTAGTATAGACAGAGCATTGCTGTATATTGTGTTATTTGCTGCTGCCTTATGGCTGCATTTTTGGAGCAATGAATAGTCAATTGTAATATGTTACTAGCTGTCAAGAAAGTAAGTAAAGTGCATAACACACATCTGCACTGGTGTCAGGAAGGTGCTTCCATTTTTGCCGGCATTTAAGTGCTGGGTTGAGAACCAATTAGCCCCGGTTGTGCAATTATGTATGTGTGTGGTTAGACCTTGCCTATTGGATGTCACTACTTCTTTAACAGAATCTCCTCAGCAATCCTTCTCCCTTTCTTCTGTGCTATGGATTGAAGATTTCTCTCTATCCTCAGCTGCCATTTTAGCCCTAGCACTGTTCTTTTCTGCTTAAAAAGCAGTCAATTTAAACCAATTAAATCTGTGCATGTTCTATAACCAAGTCACTATCCCTAGAGTGTGGGGCTAATTTCTCTAAACACAAGGATCATCTCTTTGCCCTTTGCTTCTACTGTTATTTTTCACTGGAACACTATACTGGGATGGAGAGACACTACGTCAGTGCAGGTACAATGATCCACTGGAGTACTGCTTTTTTGCACTCACATCCCATATATGTACCAAATGTGTGGTGGAGATCCACGGAGCAAGAATTCTACCAATTTCTATTTTGGACATACATGCTACCATTTCCCAGCCTGGCTCAAGGAACTGGAGTTCCTTGATACATTTAAAGATGTAAACTGAAATATACCTGTCATTCCAGGGGGTGCCTCATCTATAATGGGTGATAGGGCATCGACCCACCACTCATTATGGACAGGCCAAATAAGTCCATGAAAACACAGAGCACTCCTCAGGCTGACCCAAGCAGCTGAGCGAGTGTTCCCGAACTGGATTCAACTGAACTGTCAAGGGGAAATGTAGTTTCCCTTTTAAGGTTCAGTAGTTTCCCAGCGTGCCTGCCCAATGAACTGTGTAAGGCCAGGGGCATTTTGATTCTCAAGACTTGCATGACCCGTTGGGGAGCCAGACTAGGATATTGCAAGGCTAAATGTGTGCAAGAATGAAAGTGAGTGTATGTTGTTTGGGTACACTTTTAAAGGGGAGAATTTTAGAGTGACTGCTGATGCATGTGCGAGAAAGTGATAGAGAATGAAGAATGAATGCTGTGTGTATTTCTGATGTGTGAGGGGAGAGGCATAGCTACCAGGAAGTCATAGTACATTGCTGTGCCATGGCATTTCTACTGAACATCAAGGCTAAAGGAAGCATAATGAGTATACCTATGTGGTAATGGCCCACACATGTAGGGCAGTCTGGACATATTTGTTTACTGTTGCATGCCCTTTTTTTACTGGGCATCAAAGGTGCGGGCAGAATGATGAGTGTTCCTACATTGTACTAGCCCACATTCGTGCTCCAGTCTGAACATATGTGAAAGCAGCGTTATGAGTGCTCATGTGTGGTACTTGCCCATATTGGTGGCCCACTCTGGACATATTTCTTTACTATGGCATGGCATTTTTACAGAGCATCCATGGTGAAAGCACTATGTTGAGTGTTCCTAAGTGGTACTACCGGGTGAGCCAGTCTGAACATATTTCTTTACTGTGGCATGGTATTATTTACTGGGCAACAAGAGAACAAGCAAGATAATGAGTGTTCCTATGTCATAGAGGCCCACATTGATGAGTTAGTCAAAACATATTTAGTTGCTGTGCCATGGCATTTTTTACTTGGCATCAAGGGTGAATACAGAATGATGAGTGTTCTTACTTGGGACTTGTAGGTCTGTCTGAATATATTTCTGTATGATGGCAATTTCTGCTTGGCATCAGTGGTGGAGGCAGCATGATGAGTGTCCCTACATTGTAATGTGGGTCAGTCTAAAGATATTTATTTACTGTGGTTTGGCATTTTCTACTAGGCACCAGGGGTGAAGGCAGTACAGTGAGTGTTCATATGTGGTACTGGCCCACATTGAAGGGCGATTCCGGATATATTTCTTTTGTTACTGTGGCATGGCAGTTTTTACAGCCCATTGAGGGTGAAGACTGATTGGTGAGTGTTCCTACTTAGTACTGGTCCACAATGACGGGCCAGTGTGGACATATGTCTTTACTGTGACATGGCATTACTTACAGGGCATCAAGGGTGAAGACAACATGATGAGTATTATTACATGGCTAGACTGGCCTACATTTCTGCAGCCAGTCTGGCCATATAATCTCACTGTGGCATGGCATCTGTTACTAAACATCAAGGGTAAAGCAAACACGATAAGTAGTATTACCTGGCTAAACTGGCCTACACTGGGGTAGCCATCCTTAACATATTGTATTACTGTGCCATGGCATTTTGTACTGGTAAAGCACATTCCTATACTGCAATATTGGCATATAGTGGTGCTGCCTTCATGGGTGTATACGAGCACAGCCTGCATGAACATTCTTTTTTTTACTGGAATATTTTGGGCAAAGGCATCATGCAAATGCATTATGAAATGCTCCTGTGCACTGTCGGTAACGTGCATTTTTTCATAAGCTACCTTACAAAACTGGGTGCAACCTGTGACTTTTTAGCCAATTGTTCAAAGACAGTGTGCTGAAAATGTACAATTTTACCCTAATCTTAAAACATTTTTATCAGGGGAGAACCTCTGGGATGCTGCTTAGTTGGTTCGGGCTCCCTTGCTCCCTCATATTCCTGGGAAATATTTAGGACCCTCCAATTGAAAAATTCAGCAGTGACCACTATGCCCTACTACACAAATATTGATCTGTAAAGGTGTAAGTATAATATTGTCGCCCCCCACCCCAAGGGAAAGTCGTGCTCAATGTATGTCCTAATGGGGAGCAGGAAAAGAGGTCATTTTGGGGTTGGCGGCGGCAAATATGGATAGATAATGGGATCTGATAAGCAAAATAGCAACAGACACAATGCAATAATGCAAAAAAGAAACTTCCATGTTGCAACATAAAATTCATAACTCTCTAGTTGGGTATTTATAGCCCAATTTTGTTCTTAACAAAGGGCATAGCACCTTGCAATGAAAAGGAGAATCGCTTTTGCTGGCTGTTTGGAGGCAAATTCTCCAACGTCGGTTCAGGTATGTAGGACGGTGTGTGGCGGCGAGAGACATTTAAGTAGCTTTCTGTTTTTACCTTATCCCAGATATACAGAGACTCTGTACACCTGCAGTTTCTTAAAGGAGATCCCTAAAACAAAAAATGTCTGTGCTGTTTTCATATATGACTCTTCACTCACCCCACTCAAACGTAATAACCTGAACATAGAGAATACACAGCCCATTCCCACCAGGAATGCATTATTCTGTAAATACTAATGCGTCACTTGTTTTGCCACCCCTGATATTGTATTTGTCGATATTATGGAATTGTCTGCTTGATTGTTTACTTCCCTGTCGTTCCAGCCATCCTCAGGCCTTTGAGGACAAACACTTGCCATAGGAGGCATTGTACAATTGGCACATTGCATTGCCTGCTAAACACAATACAACAAAACCAGAAGACAAACACATTGCTTTGCTTCATTCCTTCTAAACAAACCAAGATCAAACTGGGCTTTATTTAGCTCAGTAAAATAAAAGTGACACACTGGGCCTGTGTTTTGCAGTGGCACAAAACCATTGAAAAACGTTTTGCACCTCAGGCCCCTGACATGTAAAGCACTGGGAGTGGCTGAGCATGGAATACGTGCGAGAGATAGGCACTGTGACTTTGGCCGATTGAAGCTAATTCACCAATCTTCAAAAGGTATCACTCTGCAGACAGGGTCATATGCTAACTAGCAAGAAAGGATGGGATATGGTTTACTTGCAGATGCCTTAAGCTCCACCAAACAAGGAATAATTAATCCCTATTAAACTATTTTAAAATGTACCCCTTTGATCTTCATCTTTGGCAAGATTTTCTGAATTTCATTGGCATTCCTTTTGAGAGAGACACAATCCCATTTGCCGTTTGGCAAACCAAGAGTGGATTTTGGCTCTTGAGGACCGGACTTGGAGACCGCTGACATGAACGTCTAGTTGAGGTTACAAAATCCAAGTGGGTCTACTTATCGAAATATCAATAATGGTGAGTTGTTCTGCATTTTTAGAGTCCAAGGTATTGACTAGTGTTTGTGAAGGCCGCTTCATATTTGGAATGGTAGGGCCTCGGTCCCCAGTGTCCAGACTGCTTTAAACTCTTTCCTTACTCTATTGCTACCATGCAAATAAAGCGGACAGATATAGGAACACTGGTCTTCAGCAGAAATGGAATTAGGTCCGATTTTGCCAGAAAATGTTGGCCTTGATCTGGCAACATCTCTTGTCCAAGCTGGCTCTAAATACTGCACCTGAATTGTTTACAGTGTTTGTACTGTTTTAAACAGCTCCAAAGCCATGATTTGAACCCATGTGGTTAGTACCAGGGATGAGACACTTACCCACAAGACAATGTAAATGTTTGATCATGATGCCTGAATATCACTCATTAAGATCGTGCACTGCAGCACATATTAAAATGCACCTTTTAGATTTAAAAAGTGTGCACTTTGTATACATAAAAGAAAGGAAAACATCTTATCTAGTGCTATTTTCTAGGTGGTCTTTTGTTAGGGAAAATTTCATTTAGTGCTGATTTAACTCTATATTTGTGTACCCCCCCAAACATGTTGCTTTTGTTTCAGCCTCCTGTCACGACTTTTGCGCCAGTGGAGCACAGCCTTCAGATGCACTCCACTGGGCTTTCACTAATCATTATGGGGAAACTGACATGTCCTTCAACTTTTTCATGTATTTTTTCAATATTTTACTGAGCCATACCACGCTTACTGCGTTTGGCTCATGACTATGGCTAGTGTACATCATGGCCATGCCACAAGATCATTTGTCTTCTCCTTTGGCCATTTTGTCCCTTGGCCTTCCCCCTGGTCTTTGTAACCTGGGATTTACTTATTTGGGCATGCATTCACCCACATAAGCTGCTGCTTTTCACAGGCTATTGCAGTTCGCGTGTGCATGTACCCAGGATGCGGTCTGAGACTGTCTGGTCCCAACCCCCACTACTGGTGCCAGGATGCTTGGTGTGCACATTCAGTGATTATACCACTGCTGGTGTGCATGAGTGGGGCAGATCTCCTCATTGCCCAGCTGGGTGTGAGCACTCACTGGACCTGTGGATATGAAGGAGGGTCCTGAATGCACACCTGCAGATTAGCAACAGGTCTGAAGCGACCTGTGTATTGAGCCAAGTATCCAAAAGAGCATAGCAGACCCAAGGACTATCCAGAAACATGCAGAAGAAAGTGGCACCCTGGGCCCGTTTTTGCCCCGTTGCTATTGATCTCCGAAGACCTGTAAGGGTGCTTCAACCCCTTAGAGTGGTGGGACCAATCACTCTCAATGTCTCCTGGTTACCCTACAAAAGAGCATTTGCGTAATTGTCCCTGGGCCATCCAGTGGACTGTCCATCTCTAACATTGGTATCCATGGGGGAGTGTTGTCTTATCAAGTTTTGCCTTAAGCTTTGGGGGAATACTAACATGCACTTCACAGCACCTTCTAGCCAAACATTTTTTTTCCCATCTGATTTGTGCCGTGAGAGAGAAGCAAGCATCAGACTGCAAGAGTTGTACTCCCCTGTGTCACTGTGCGACAGTGACAGTTGCTGCTTGCAAATGTACCACCTTTCTTCCAGTGTCCTGAGACCAACTGCATTGGTGCTTCTTT